>NC_059438.1:14099306-14399306 GCF_021028975.2 Sphaerodactylus townsendi
ACCCCCCCCCCCCCCCACCCCCCCCCCCCCCCACCCCCCCCCCCCCCCACCCCCCCCCCCCCCCACCCCCCCCCCCCCCCACCCCCCCCCCCCCCCACCCCCCCCCCCCCCCACCCCCCCCCCCCCCCACCCCCCCCCCCCCCCACCCCCCCCCCCCCCCACCCCCCCCCCCCCCCACCCCCCCCCCCCCCCACCCCCCCCCCCCCCCACCCCCCCCCCCCCCCACCCCCCCCCCCCCCCACCCCCCCCCCCCCCCACCCCCCCCCCCCCCCACCCCCCCCCCCCCCCACCCCCCCCCCCCCCCACCCCCCCCCCCCCCCACCCCCCCCCCCCCCCACCCCCCCCCCCCCCCACCCCCCCCCCCCCCCACCCCCCCCCCCCCCCACCCCCCCCCCCCCCCACCCCCCCCCCCCCCCACCCCCCCCCCCCCCCACCCCCCCCCCCCCCCACCCCCCCCCCCCCCCACCCCCCCCCCCCCCCACCCCCCCCCCCCCCCACCCCCCCCCCCCCCCACCCCCCCCCCCCCCCACCCCCCCCCCCCCCCACCCCCCCCCCCCCCCACCCCCCCCCCCCCCCACCCCCCCCCCCCCCCACCCCCCCCCCCCCCCACCCCCCCCCCCCCCCACCCCCCCCCCCCCCCACCCCCCCCCCCCCCCACCCCCCCCCCCCCCCACCCCCCCCCCCCCCCACCCCCCCCCCCCCCCACCCCCCCCCCCCCCCACCCCCCCCCCCCCCCACCCCCCCCCCCCCCCACCCCCCCCCCCCCCCACCCCCCCCCCCCCCCACCCCCCCCCCCCCCCACCCCCCCCCCCCCCCACCCCCCCCCCCCCCCACCCCCCCCCCCCCCCACCCCCCCCCCCCCCCACCCCCCCCCCCCCCCACCCCCCCCCCCCCCCACCCCCCCCCCCCCCCACCCCCCCCCCCCCCCACCCCCCCCCCCCCCCACCCCCCCCCCCCCCCACCCCCCCCCCCCCCCACCCCCCCCCCCCCCCACCCCCCCCCCCCCCCACCCCCCCCCCCCCCCACCCCCCCCCCCCCCCACCCCCCCCCCCCCCCACCCCCCCCCCCCCCCACCCCCCCCCCCCCCCACCCCCCCCCCCCCCCACCCCCCCCCCCCCCCACCCCCCCCCCCCCCCACCCCCCCCCCCCCCCACCCCCCCCCCCCCCCACCCCCCCCCCCCCCCACCCCCCCCCCCCCCCACCCCCCCCCCCCCCCACCCCCCCCCCCCCCCACCCCCCCCCCCCCCCACCCCCCCCCCCCCCCACCCCCCCCCCCCCCCACCCCCCCCCCCCCCCACCCCCCCCCCCCCCCACCCCCCCCCCCCCCCACCCCCCCCCCCCCCCACCCCCCCCCCCCCCCACCCCCCCCCCCCCCCACCCCCCCCCCCCCCCACCCCCCCCCCCCCCCACCCCCCCCCCCCCCCACCCCCCCCCCCCCCCACCCCCCCCCCCCCCCACCCCCCCCCCCCCCCACCCCCCCCCCCCCCCACCCCCCCCCCCCCCCACCCCCCCCCCCCCCCACCCCCCCCCCCCCCCACCCCCCCCCCCCCCCACCCCCCCCCCCCCCCACCCCCCCCCCCCCCCACCCCCCCCCCCCCCCACCCCCCCCCCCCCCCACCCCCCCCCCCCCCCACCCCCCCCCCCCCCCACCCCCCCCCCCCCCCACCCCCCCCCCCCCCCACCCCCCCCCCCCCCCACCCCCCCCCCCCCCCACCCCCCCCCCCCCCCACCCCCCCCCCCCCCCACCCCCCCCCCCCCCCACCCCCCCCCCCCCCCACCCCCCCCCCCCCCCACCCCCCCCCCCCCCCACCCCCCCCCCCCCCCACCCCCCCCCCCCCCCACCCCCCCCCCCCCCCACCCCCCCCCCCCCCCACCCCCCCCCCCCCCCACCCCCCCCCCCCCCCACCCCCCCCCCCCCCCACCCCCCCCCCCCCCCACCCCCCCCCCCCCCCACCCCCCCCCCCCCCCACCCCCCCCCCCCCCCACCCCCCCCCCCCCCCACCCCCCCCCCCCCCCACCCCCCCCCCCCCCCACCCCCCCCCCCCCCCACCCCCCCCCCCCCCCACCCCCCCCCCCCCCCACCCCCCCCCCCCCCCACCCCCCCCCCCCCCCACCCCCCCCCCCCCCCACCCCCCCCCCCCCCCACCCCCCCCCCCCCCCACCCCCCCCCCCCCCCACCCCCCCCCCCCCCCACCCCCCCCCCCCCCCACCCCCCCCCCCCCCCACCCCCCCCCCCCCCCACCCCCCCCCCCCCCCACCCCCCCCCCCCCCCACCCCCCCCCCCCCCCACCCCCCCCCCCCCCCACCCCCCCCCCCCCCCACCCCCCCCCCCCCCCACCCCCCCCCCCCCCCACCCCCCCCCCCCCCCACCCCCCCCCCCCCCCACCCCCCCCCCCCCCCACCCCCCCCCCCCCCCACCCCCCCCCCCCCCCACCCCCCCCCCCCCCCACCCCCCCCCCCCCCCACCCCCCCCCCCCCCCACCCCCCCCCCCCCCCACCCCCCCCCCCCCCCACCCCCCCCCCCCCCCACCCCCCCCCCCCCCCACCCCCCCCCCCCCCCACCCCCCCCCCCCCCCACCCCCCCCCCCCCCCACCCCCCCCCCCCCCCACCCCCCCCCCCCCCCACCCCCCCCCCCCCCCACCCCCCCCCCCCCCCACCCCCCCCCCCCCCCACCCCCCCCCCCCCCCACCCCCCCCCCCCCCCACCCCCCCCCCCCCCCACCCCCCCCCCCCCCCACCCCCCCCCCCCCCCACCCCCCCCCCCCCCCACCCCCCCCCCCCCCCACCCCCCCCCCCCCCCACCCCCCCCCCCCCCCACCCCCCCCCCCCCCCACCCCCCCCCCCCCCCACCCCCCCCCCCCCCCACCCCCCCCCCCCCCCACCCCCCCCCCCCCCCACCCCCCCCCCCCCCCACCCCCCCCCCCCCCCACCCCCCCCCCCCCCCACCCCCCCCCCCCCCCACCCCCCCCCCCCCCCACCCCCCCCCCCCCCCACCCCCCCCCCCCCCCACCCCCCCCCCCCCCCACCCCCCCCCCCCCCCACCCCCCCCCCCCCCCACCCCCCCCCCCCCCCACCCCCCCCCCCCCCCACCCCCCCCCCCCCCCACCCCCCCCCCCCCCCACCCCCCCCCCCCCCCACCCCCCCCCCCCCCCACCCCCCCCCCCCCCCACCCCCCCCCCCCCCCACCCCCCCCCCCCCCCACCCCCCCCCCCCCCCACCCCCCCCCCCCCCCACCCCCCCCCCCCCCCACCCCCCCCCCCCCCCACCCCCCCCCCCCCCCACCCCCCCCCCCCCCCACCCCCCCCCCCCCCCACCCCCCCCCCCCCCCACCCCCCCCCCCCCCCACCCCCCCCCCCCCCCACCCCCCCCCCCCCCCACCCCCCCCCCCCCCCACCCCCCCCCCCCCCCACCCCCCCCCCCCCCCACCCCCCCCCCCCCCCACCCCCCCCCCCCCCCACCCCCCCCCCCCCCCACCCCCCCCCCCCCCCACCCCCCCCCCCCCCCACCCCCCCCCCCCCCCACCCCCCCCCCCCCCCACCCCCCCCCCCCCCCACCCCCCCCCCCCCCCACCCCCCCCCCCCCCCACCCCCCCCCCCCCCCACCCCCCCCCCCCCCCACCCCCCCCCCCCCCCACCCCCCCCCCCCCCCACCCCCCCCCCCCCCCACCCCCCCCCCCCCCCACCCCCCCCCCCCCCCACCCCCCCCCCCCCCCACCCCCCCCCCCCCCCACCCCCCCCCCCCCCCACCCCCCCCCCCCCCCACCCCCCCCCCCCCCCACCCCCCCCCCCCCCCACCCCCCCCCCCCCCCACCCCCCCCCCCCCCCACCCCCCCCCCCCCCCACCCCCCCCCCCCCCCACCCCCCCCCCCCCCCACCCCCCCCCCCCCCCACCCCCCCCCCCCCCCACCCCCCCCCCCCCCCACCCCCCCCCCCCCCCACCCCCCCCCCCCCCCACCCCCCCCCCCCCCCACCCCCCCCCCCCCCCACCCCCCCCCCCCCCCACCCCCCCCCCCCCCCACCCCCCCCCCCCCCCACCCCCCCCCCCCCCCACCCCCCCCCCCCCCCACCCCCCCCCCCCCCCACCCCCCCCCCCCCCCACCCCCCCCCCCCCCCACCCCCCCCCCCCCCCACCCCCCCCCCCCCCCACCCCCCCCCCCCCCCACCCCCCCCCCCCCCCACCCCCCCCCCCCCCCACCCCCCCCCCCCCCCACCCCCCCCCCCCCCCACCCCCCCCCCCCCCCACCCCCCCCCCCCCCCACCCCCCCCCCCCCCCACCCCCCCCCCCCCCCACCCCCCCCCCCCCCCACCCCCCCCCCCCCCCACCCCCCCCCCCCCCCACCCCCCCCCCCCCCCACCCCCCCCCCCCCCCACCCCCCCCCCCCCCCACCCCCCCCCCCCCCCACCCCCCCCCCCCCCCACCCCCCCCCCCCCCCACCCCCCCCCCCCCCCACCCCCCCCCCCCCCCACCCCCCCCCCCCCCCACCCCCCCCCCCCCCCACCCCCCCCCCCCCCCACCCCCCCCCCCCCCCACCCCCCCCCCCCCCCACCCCCCCCCCCCCCCACCCCCCCCCCCCCCCACCCCCCCCCCCCCCCACCCCCCCCCCCCCCCACCCCCCCCCCCCCCCACCCCCCCCCCCCCCCACCCCCCCCCCCCCCCACCCCCCCCCCCCCCCACCCCCCCCCCCCCCCACCCCCCCCCCCCCCCACCCCCCCCCCCCCCCACCCCCCCCCCCCCCCACCCCCCCCCCCCCCCACCCCCCCCCCCCCCCACCCCCCCCCCCCCCCACCCCCCCCCCCCCCCACCCCCCCCCCCCCCCACCCCCCCCCCCCCCCACCCCCCCCCCCCCCCACCCCCCCCCCCCCCCACCCCCCCCCCCCCCCACCCCCCCCCCCCCCCACCCCCCCCCCCCCCCACCCCCCCCCCCCCCCACCCCCCCCCCCCCCCACCCCCCCCCCCCCCCACCCCCCCCCCCCCCCACCCCCCCCCCCCCCCACCCCCCCCCCCCCCCACCCCCCCCCCCCCCCACCCCCCCCCCCCCCCACCCCCCCCCCCCCCCACCCCCCCCCCCCCCCACCCCCCCCCCCCCCCACCCCCCCCCCCCCCCACCCCCCCCCCCCCCCACCCCCCCCCCCCCCCACCCCCCCCCCCCCCCACCCCCCCCCCCCCCCACCCCCCCCCCCCCCCACCCCCCCCCCCCCCCACCCCCCCCCCCCCCCACCCCCCCCCCCCCCCACCCCCCCCCCCCCCCACCCCCCCCCCCCCCCACCCCCCCCCCCCCCCACCCCCCCCCCCCCCCACCCCCCCCCCCCCCCACCCCCCCCCCCCCCCACCCCCCCCCCCCCCCACCCCCCCCCCCCCCCACCCCCCCCCCCCCCCACCCCCCCCCCCCCCCACCCCCCCCCCCCCCCACCCCCCCCCCCCCCCACCCCCCCCCCCCCCCACCCCCCCCCCCCCCCACCCCCCCCCCCCCCCACCCCCCCCCCCCCCCACCCCCCCCCCCCCCCACCCCCCCCCCCCCCCACCCCCCCCCCCCCCCACCCCCCCCCCCCCCCACCCCCCCCCCCCCCCACCCCCCCCCCCCCCCACCCCCCCCCCCCCCCACCCCCCCCCCCCCCCACCCCCCCCCCCCCCCACCCCCCCCCCCCCCCACCCCCCCCCCCCCCCACCCCCCCCCCCCCCCACCCCCCCCCCCCCCCACCCCCCCCCCCCCCCACCCCCCCCCCCCCCCACCCCCCCCCCCCCCCACCCCCCCCCCCCCCCACCCCCCCCCCCCCCCACCCCCCCCCCCCCCCACCCCCCCCCCCCCCCACCCCCCCCCCCCCCCACCCCCCCCCCCCCCCACCCCCCCCCCCCCCCACCCCCCCCCCCCCCCACCCCCCCCCCCCCCCACCCCCCCCCCCCCCCACCCCCCCCCCCCCCCACCCCCCCCCCCCCCCACCCCCCCCCCCCCCCACCCCCCCCCCCCCCCACCCCCCCCCCCCCCCACCCCCCCCCCCCCCCACCCCCCCCCCCCCCCACCCCCCCCCCCCCCCACCCCCCCCCCCCCCCACCCCCCCCCCCCCCCACCCCCCCCCCCCCCCACCCCCCCCCCCCCCCACCCCCCCCCCCCCCCACCCCCCCCCCCCCCCACCCCCCCCCCCCCCCACCCCCCCCCCCCCCCACCCCCCCCCCCCCCCACCCCCCCCCCCCCCCACCCCCCCCCCCCCCCACCCCCCCCCCCCCCCACCCCCCCCCCCCCCCACCCCCCCCCCCCCCCACCCCCCCCCCCCCCCACCCCCCCCCCCCCCCACCCCCCCCCCCCCCCACCCCCCCCCCCCCCCACCCCCCCCCCCCCCCACCCCCCCCCCCCCCCACCCCCCCCCCCCCCCACCCCCCCCCCCCCCCACCCCCCCCCCCCCCCACCCCCCCCCCCCCCCACCCCCCCCCCCCCCCACCCCCCCCCCCCCCCACCCCCCCCCCCCCCCACCCCCCCCCCCCCCCACCCCCCCCCCCCCCCACCCCCCCCCCCCCCCACCCCCCCCCCCCCCCACCCCCCCCCCCCCCCACCCCCCCCCCCCCCCACCCCCCCCCCCCCCCACCCCCCCCCCCCCCCACCCCCCCCCCCCCCCACCCCCCCCCCCCCCCACCCCCCCCCCCCCCCACCCCCCCCCCCCCCCACCCCCCCCCCCCCCCACCCCCCCCCCCCCCCACCCCCCCCCCCCCCCACCCCCCCCCCCCCCCACCCCCCCCCCCCCCCACCCCCCCCCCCCCCCACCCCCCCCCCCCCCCACCCCCCCCCCCCCCCACCCCCCCCCCCCCCCACCCCCCCCCCCCCCCACCCCCCCCCCCCCCCACCCCCCCCCCCCCCCACCCCCCCCCCCCCCCACCCCCCCCCCCCCCCACCCCCCCCCCCCCCCACCCCCCCCCCCCCCCACCCCCCCCCCCCCCCACCCCCCCCCCCCCCCACCCCCCCCCCCCCCCACCCCCCCCCCCCCCCACCCCCCCCCCCCCCCACCCCCCCCCCCCCCCACCCCCCCCCCCCCCCACCCCCCCCCCCCCCCACCCCCCCCCCCCCCCACCCCCCCCCCCCCCCACCCCCCCCCCCCCCCACCCCCCCCCCCCCCCACCCCCCCCCCCCCCCACCCCCCCCCCCCCCCACCCCCCCCCCCCCCCACCCCCCCCCCCCCCCACCCCCCCCCCCCCCCACCCCCCCCCCCCCCCACCCCCCCCCCCCCCCACCCCCCCCCCCCCCCACCCCCCCCCCCCCCCACCCCCCCCCCCCCCCACCCCCCCCCCCCCCCACCCCCCCCCCCCCCCACCCCCCCCCCCCCCCACCCCCCCCCCCCCCCACCCCCCCCCCCCCCCACCCCCCCCCCCCCCCACCCCCCCCCCCCCCCACCCCCCCCCCCCCCCACCCCCCCCCCCCCCCACCCCCCCCCCCCCCCACCCCCCCCCCCCCCCACCCCCCCCCCCCCCCACCCCCCCCCCCCCCCACCCCCCCCCCCCCCCACCCCCCCCCCCCCCCACCCCCCCCCCCCCCCACCCCCCCCCCCCCCCACCCCCCCCCCCCCCCACCCCCCCCCCCCCCCACCCCCCCCCCCCCCCACCCCCCCCCCCCCCCACCCCCCCCCCCCCCCACCCCCCCCCCCCCCCACCCCCCCCCCCCCCCACCCCCCCCCCCCCCCACCCCCCCCCCCCCCCACCCCCCCCCCCCCCCACCCCCCCCCCCCCCCACCCCCCCCCCCCCCCACCCCCCCCCCAAAGAAGAAGAAGAAGAAGAAGAAGAAGAAGAAGAAGAAGAAGAAGAAGAGGAGGAGGAGGAGGAGGAGGAGGAGGAGGAGGAGCTTGGATTTATACCCCACTTTTCTCTCCTGTAAGGAGACTCAAGGTGGCTTACAAGCTCCTTTCCCTTCCTCTCCCCACAACAGACACCTTGTGAGGCAGGTGGGGCTGAGAGAGTTCCGAAGAGCTGTGACTAGCTCAAGGTCACCCAGCAGGAATGTAGGAGTGCGGAAGCACATCTGGTTCGCTAGATAAGCCTCCGTCACTTAGGTGGAGGAGTGGGGAATCAAACCCGGTCCTCCAGATTAGAATCAGTCTGCTCTTAACCACTACCACCCTGTCTCTCTGAAAGGTTAGAATCTCTGTGAGGTTCTTTCAATTGTGTATTCTTTACTTGCAAGGGTTTGTGATGAAGTGTAGAAAGTCTGTTTCCCAGAGTTCTTTGTTTTCAAGGGGCAAGAGACTTCCTTGAATCACATTGAGAGAGAAAGGAGAGCATGTGAATCTGAGAAAAGGTTAGCACTTAAGAGTGGATGTGGGAACAGGTGGTGGTCAACAGCAGAAAAAGAAGGAAGGGAACACCAAATCCTTGGAGAAAGAAGAGGGAGATTTAAAAATCTCCACAAACTACCCCCTCAGAAAAATTCACAGGGAACTGATCCACATGGGGCATTAACCACTGTACGAGATTAAAGTGTACGGAAGGGAATTTGAGGCACTTGGCACTGCACAGATAAAGACCCTACCTAACTCCAGGTTGGGAAATACCTGGAGCCTGAGGAGGGTGGGGTTTGGTGAGGGGAGGGACTTTAATGGGTGGTAATGTCCTATAGCAGTGGTGGCGAACCTTTGGCACTCCAGATGTTATAGACTACAATTCCCATCAGCCCCTGCCAATTGGCCCAGCCAGGTGCTAGGCAGCTTCGGTAGCTGATGGGAATTGTAGTCCATAACTGGAGTGTAAGATGGTTCCCGCATCTCTATCCTTAGGGAATTCCATCGCTCATCTTCCAAAGCATCCACTTCCGCTGTCACCTGGAGATCAGTTGTAACAGTGGGAGATTTCCAGCCACCACTTGGCAGGGATGGGGCAGAGAAAAGTATCTGATGATGATTTGCTAGAGGGCGGTATTACACCCACCAAGCAAGCAAGCAAGCATTAAATTTCCAGTGTGACACAGATGCCTTTACTCCAAGCATTTCCCATAGTTTAATAAATAATAGTGACAGCTACATCCATGCTTCTGAAGTGGTGGTTCTCCACAGATGTGCAAGGACATCATTTCCTATGAACCCTCATGACACAGTCATATTTAGTGGTGGGATTTAGCCGGTTCGCACTGGTTCTCCAGAATCGGTACCTAATTTGTTGTTGAGTTCGGCAAACTGGTTGTTAAAAGTGGCTTTCAGAGCCCTGGAGCAGCTGGGCGCCTTGCCGCCTGGCTGCTCAGAGGAGCTAAAATCCCCATCGTCCCCTCTCCTGGGGAAAGGGGAGCAAGGGGGATTTCAGAGCAGTGGTGTCCAGGATCTGTTTTCCCCTCTCCACCCCCACAAGAAGTTCCTCTGCAGCAGGAAAGTGGGTGGCGGGGGGCATGTTGCAGCAGGGGGGCACAGCGGGGGGGGGCATGGCAGGGGGGCACATAGTGGGGGGGAACCAGTTGGTAAATTAGTAGAATCTTACCACTGGTCATATTCCACGTAAAGCAACAGCAACTCTGTCTTCTCATTCTGCTAATGCTATACTTCCCAGGTCAATTATTCAATCCTAGATCAGTTGTTCAATCAATAGGTATGATGCAATGCAGGAGAAATGAGATGCCTTGAAGGCTCACTGATGTGGCTAGCAAGTAAAACATGCGCTTCGCTCTCTTCCTTCGAAAATCAGTGAAATTTAAAAGTGTTTAACTTTGTCGGGGATTGTGCCCATAGTATTTGCTGCACTCAAACGGGTCTAATTAACATGCCATAACTTACGTTTTAATGTCCAAATTAAATGCATAGTTAAGAATATTTAAAAAGCTTCATTTGGAGTGTCGCTGATTGATTCTCCGAGAACTCTTGAGCAGCCAAATACGATTACAATTTCCAGATTGTAATGAGAACAGACTTCAGTAATATCTTGTCCTCCATTTTCATTATATTTTTGGAAAGAATAGGATTCTGTCCTTTCAGTGTGTGTGTGTATTTTTTCTACTCAGCAATTAAACAAAGTAAATAAGTTCTATCTGGAAATGCAAGTTTGGTTATAGAAATGTTGGAATTTAAAAAAAATGAGAACTGAAGTACCCTAATAACGAGAGTTTATGGTGTCGCACATACACACAAAATATCCATGATTTCTAGGAGTTATTCATATGAAGCTACCTTGTACTAAAGGTCACTAATAGTCCTCCCAGCTCAGTAATGGGTCCAGAGGAGGGCAACTAAAATGGTAAAAGGTCTGGGATCCGTGACATTCGAGGAGAGACTTGGAGAGCTAGGTATGTTTTGTTAGGTGAAGAGAAGGTTAAGAGGTGACATGATAGCCATGTTTAGATATTTGAAGGGATGTCATGTTGGTGAGGGAACAATCTTGTGTTCTGCATTTCCAGAGACTAGGACCAGGAGTAATGGGTTCAAGGTGAAAGAAGAGAGAGTCCACCTAAACATCAGGAAAAACTTCCTGACAGTAAGGGCTGTTTGACAGTGGAATGCACTACCTCGGAGTGTGGTGGAGTCTCCTTCTTTGGAGGTTTTTAAGAGAGGCTGGATGGCCATCTGTCAGGAGTGCTTTGACAGATGCGTTCCTGTATTGTAGGGAGTTGGACTTGATAGCCCTTGTGGTCTCTTCCAACTCTATGATTCTATTGTTTATTGTCATTGGTAATGAATTTTCTCCTTTTTGAGAACTGGTATAGGACACTGAACATGCAAAAAAGCTTTACTTTTATGTGGCACAGTGAAAAGTGAGGGGCTGCAAGAGTCCTATGCAAGTGAGTTGGAGTTGCAATCCTACAAGGGAGGAAGAGAGGAAGAGGTCAAAGGTTACACAAGACTTCTTTAGAAAGCTGGGGGTGGGAAACCCCACTTCTGATTGCCATTCATTTGGTGTTTATTATAATGAAATGAAGTAGGATGAATTCACTTGATATTCCTGTAGCCTCACAAAGTACTTCCATACAATTTTTCATTGCAACTATGCATTAATTAAAATTAACCTCATTATTTGAAAATACTGTGAAGCCCACTTAAATAGGGCAAAATGGGCATGAAACTTAGCATTTAAAAATGACTGGTTAGATTCATGTCAAAGGCCAAACTCATCATGCTTCATTTGGGGGTTGCATGTTATTTAAAAGTGGCAAGTGGTTGTCTCTTCTGATTTTAGAGTTATAAATTGACTTTTTTTTGTGGGATGGGGGAAAGAGCAAATATTTAATTAGATCTTTTGTATTATTAAGAATGTGCACCTTGTTATGTTGTCTTTGTGGCTAGTTTTTACCCTATCAGTGCTAATGTGATGTAGCAATTAACAGCAATTCTCTAATCTGGAGAATTGTGTTTGATTCCCCACGCCTCCACATGAACAGCCAACTCTTATCTGGTGAACCAGACTTGTTTCAGTATACAAGATGAGCCAGAAACGGTAAAGATATTGCAAAAAGAAAACCTCTGTCTGGCTCAAAGAACAGCGTTTAAACTATACCTTTAATAGACAAAATTAAAAAGTCTGTATCAAAAGACCAACAATTACAAAAAAAATACAAAACGTGGATAACACATTACAAAAAGCAAGGGGATCCCAAAATATACTCTTAGAACTCAAAGTCTCTGTATAAATGATATCCCTTCAGTGAAAATCCAAAAAGTGAAACAAGTTGGAAGGATTCCAATTGCCAGATGTTCAGCTGGATTCCACTTCAGGAGATAGGCCACATGCAAACATCAGAAACATCAGTTAGCGGTGGTCATGTTGACCCGGGTGAGTTCAACACTTTCAACCTTGTGTTCTTCAGCCACAACAATTCTGCAGAGACCACATTATAATGACAGTAGAAAAATATAATGCATAAAGCAACCTGAACCCGACCTGTTTCCCTGCTCCTACATACAAAGCCTTCTAGATGACCTTGGGCTGCTCACAGTTTTCTCAGAACTCTCTCTGCCCCACTTACCTCGCAAGGTGTCTGTTGTGGGGAGGGGAAGGGAAAAAGAGTTTGTAAGCCCCGTTGTGTCTCCTTACAGGAGAGAAAGGAGACACATAAATCCAAACTAAAACAAAAAAGAACCCTCTAGCACCATTTTTTCTGGGTTATGGCTTTCCCCTGTTCATAGAGTAATACCAGCCAACCAGGGATCCTATAGACCAGTGGTTCCCAAGCTTATTTGGCCTACCGCCCCCTTTCCAGAAAAAATATTACTTAGCGCCCCCTGGAAATTAATTTTTTAAAATTTTTAATAGCAATTAAATAGAAAGATATATGTATTAATTACAGTTATTCATTGCCCCCAAAAGCAACTGTGGTCATCACCGCCCCCCTGGATCGCTGCAGCACCCACAAGGGGGCAGTGGCGCCCACTTTGGGAATCACTGCTATAGACCATCATGACACCACAATATTGCATAGACTATCCATTTGACTACGGCCCTTTATGCATGCAGAACTGGCCCCATATTGGAGTTCCACTGCTGGCATTTTGTTTCCAAAACTGTGGGGTAGTTCCACCACTTGAATTAATTTTGGCAGCCCTTGACCCAAATTATGGAACTCACAGCCTGTGATGGGGACCCCCTCACTTCTTGCCTTCCCATGTCCTTTGAAGATCAAAGGCATTTGGTGCAATGATAGATTGCACTGATTTCTATTGATGTTCCCCCTTTTGACTTGATGATTGCTTGCAGTCTAGTGTGTACAGGAGAACATGATTTTATTCATTTTTTATCACTGTTCGCCCGAAGTCTAGTTTGTGCTCTGGCTTTGTTGCTTATGTGTTGACGTGTCTTGTATTTTAAATGTTTTTTCTTGAGATAGCTGCCTCTCTCTTTTGGTGCTGTTGAATAGGACTTCGGGGTAGAAGTCAAAGGCTCATCGTAACAGTCCCCAAAACAATCTGGAGTTTGGCATTTGGAACATAACATTTGCATCTAAAAGGGGGTTGCATCAGCCTATTAATTTATCCAGTTGCCCAAAGGCACCGCGGCCATTTTAGATGGCTTGATGCAGCACACAGGAAAGCGGCGTGGAAACCATCTAAACACAAACAGGAAACGTTTGACGTTCTCCATTTCCTGTGCAAAACTGTGGAGAGTTAATTAGGTGATTGAAGAAGGGGGAGGAGATAAATTATCCGTTCAGAGCTGCAAGTGCTCAAGCCAGAGAAGGAAATATTTGAGTGGCTGACATACCACATCAGGGAATGTCACTCCACATCAAGCTACTTTGAGCAAAAGTATGTCAAGCTACTTCAGGGTTCTGTGCAGTATAATCTGAAGTGATGGGCTGCTGTCTGGGGCAACAAGAGGCAAAGTTCTGGTTCTTCCCTTATCTGGTGTTATCTAAAGGGGATGTAAAGTGATTCATAAATCTTGGCACCTGGTAAATTGTAAGCTACCTTCAGCTTTCTAAAGAGGTGTGGCTGACTTGAGTGCTGTTGGGCAGACCCACTTCTGAACTATCAACAGAAGGTTCTCATGGGGTGGCCTTGTTCCCTCCATTTTTGGGACAAACCGGGGGAACTGGTACCAGAAACCTAAAATTACTGTATCAAGCCATGAATTTTACAGGACAGAATTCATGCTATAGATCAAGCCCCTTTAAAAGGGGCTTGGACAGATTTATGGAGGAGAAGTCGATTTATGGCTACCAATCTTGATCCTCTTTGATCTGAGATTGCAAATGCCTTAACAGTCCAGGTGCTCGGGAGCAACAGCAGCAGAAGGCCATTGCTTTCACATCCTGCATGTGAGCTCCCAATGGCACCTGGTGGGCCACTGCGAGTAGCAGAGAGCTGGACTAGATGGACTCTGGTCTGATCCAGCTGGCTTGTTCTTATGTTCTTATGTTCTTAGTGGTGGCGAACCTATGGCACTCCAGATGTTCGTGGACTACAATCTGGAATCCCATAGGTTCGCCACCACAGCTATAGATAAATAGGGTGGCTTTTAGGGATATCCATTTCCAAACTACAGATTAGCTTTACTGGGTGATTAGAAGGTCAGTTCCTTGACCTGGATAGCCCAGGCTAACAAGTGTGGTTAGATCTCAGAAGCTAAGCAGGGTCGGTTCTAGTTAGTATTTGGATAAAAGACCACCATGAAATTCCAGAGTTGCTAAGCAGAGGCAGCGGATTCACCTCTCAACAGCCTGTGCCTTGAAAAGCTTATAGGGTTGCCATATACTGGCTGTGGTTTGAGGGTACTTTACACACAACTTAAGATTAAAGGTTAGACAAGCCGCACTGGTAGCAAGCATGCAGATGAGCTCCTCAAGAACAGTAGCACATACAGAAGACTGTAGGCCTAATGTTTTGGATGACCCAGTATTGATACAGAGTTCAAAAGTTGGTCTCTTCTAAAAACCAGATGCTGCACAAGAAGCCAGCATTTGAGGGTAATTCAATTATGTTAAAAGGCTTCATTTATAACTAAGGGCAAATAACCCAAAACCGTGCAGTATGTGGAACAGGCTGCATGAGAACAGACTGATGAGAACAGCATCTCTTCTGTTCACAGCACAGGACACAAATGTGGTTTTCACTGGAAATATCACTCCGATGTATCTCCCCATGGTGCTTCTCACAAATGTAGACTTTAATGAAGTCCTGTGGGCAAGGAATGTGGTTCTGAAGGTCATGGCAGGTGTGATGTGGGAATTCTGCAACTGGGTCTCATTACATGTGTTCAAACAACAACAACAAAGCAGTTGTGATGGGGAATTTAGTGCCAGGAAAGAGAAACAAATACAGAAATAAAGGCCAACCCGCTTAATTTGCGGAAGGAAAACGTGAAATCAAATGGGGAATTTTCAAGTCGAAATAGCGAACTGCGAAATTTGGCAGCACCTGTACTGTTGTAGACATGAGTCACAATTTTTGGCCTCCCAAAGGAAGGAATGAGATCAGGTATCTGGAATGGGTGGTGCACGGCATCTTCTGAGGAATTTTTCCCACCTGCTTTTATTTGGTGGTGGTGGTAAGTGACATCAAATTGCAGATGACTTATGACAACCCCATGGGGCTTCCAGGGCAAGAGATGTTCAGAGGTAGTTTTTCCATTGCCTGTCACTGTGTAGCCACCCTAGTCTTCCTTGAAAGTCTCCCATTCTAGAACTAGCCAGGCCAGCCCTACTGAATTAAGAGAGCCAGCTTGGTATAGTGGTTAAGAGCAGGTGCACTCTAATCTGGGGAACCGGGTTTAATTCCCCACTCTTCCACTTGAGCTGAGGAGGCTTATCTGGTGAACCAGGTTAGCTTGTGCACTCCAACACATGCCAGCTGGGTGACCTTGGGCTAGTCACAGTTCTTTGGAGCTCTCTCAGCCCACCCACCTCACAGGGTGTTTGTTGTGTTTCTCACCTCAGAAAGTGACCAATTATATTTGTACAAGACACAAGCAAGTCTATTAGTAAGCCTGGTTCAGCAGCAGTGGCGTAGGATGTTAATAGTTCGTGTATCTAATCTGGAGGAACCGGGTTTGATCCCCAGCTCTGCCGCCTGAGCTGTGGAGGCTTATCTGGGGAATTCCGATTAGCATGTATACTCCCGCACACGCCAGCTGGGTGACCTTGGGCTAGTCACAGTTCTTTGGAGCTCTCTCAGCCCACCCACCTCACAGAGTGTTTGTTGTGGGTGGGGTAAGGGAAAAGAGATTGTAATCTTACAGAAGAGAAAGGGGGGATATAAATCCAAACTACTCCTCCTCCTCCTCCTCCTCCTTCTCCTCCTCCTCCTCTTCTTCTTCTTCTGTCTGATAGATTGGGCTAGTCTGGGCCAGGTTGCTCCTGGGAGAAGGCCTATTAAATAAACTGGAGTAGGATCCCAAGAAAAATTCATACGTAATACAATTGTGGATATACTGGTTATGTACACAACATGATTTCACATTCCTCTCCTCTTCTACTGAAGAGCTCCCCCACCCCCGACAAACTCAACAAGCATTTTTTCCACTTCTCCTTTTTTGCTAACAGAAAAATATGAAATCAATTCCATTGAGGTGACTAGATTTTTTAGCAATCTCGAAGTTCGTGATGAGGGCACTTGAGGCAGAATGCAACCAAGGCAGCTGCATTTTAAAAAGTGATTAAAACACGATGGACAAAACGATGTAGATGAAAAATTAGATGCAAAGACTTTGAAACATGAAAACGAGCCATTTTGTTCGATATTAAAGGGCTTGTCTATTTTTCATGTTTACTCCGATGTTCTGTTTCTGTGTTCATAATTTCCTGCTCTGTCATCCATCATTGTCAATTTTGAAAAAGTACCATACTTAGGGTCATTTATCCAGGCCCAGCAGAGTCTAAAATTATGCGGCTTCAGTCAAATATACATGAATAAAGACTGTCATCCCTGATTAATGACATGTGACTGGAGTATGTTACAGAACCATCTTAATATCCCAGCTTTACACACACACACACACACGCGCGCACGCGCGCGCACACACACACACACGCTATTATATAAGGCCTGTTTTGTATTATTTTAGCTTGTTTTTCAGTCGAAGAAGAAGAAGAAGAAGAAGAAGAAGAAGAAGAAGAAGAAGAGTTTGGATTTATATCCCCCCTTTCTCTCCTGCAGGAGACTCAAAGGGGCTTACAATCTCCTTGCCCTTCCCCCCTCACAACAAACACCCTGTGAGGTAAGTAGGGCTGAGAGAGCTCCGAAAAGCTGTGACTAGCCCAAGGTCACCCAGCTGGCGTGTGTGGGAGTGCACAGGCTAATCTGAATTCCCCAGATAAGCCTCCACAGCTCAGGTGGCAGAACGGAGAATCAAACCCGGTTCCTCCAGATTAGATACATGAGCTCTTAACCTCCTACGCCACTGCTGCGCATACCGCTAGAGTACTTACACTTCCAAAGGTAATAGGGAGAATGATGGGTCTGTTCTGCACAGCTGAAATAGGACATCCTGAAGATGCAAATAAAGGCATTCTGGGAAGGCACCTTATTTCTGCTCAAAATGTCTTTAAAAAAACGCTTCTAAGTGCACCTCCCCCCCCACCCTGCCCCAAGTCACCTAGAAGACATCTCCTGCCTGGCTGAACAGAATGCAGAACTCAGGAGGCATCTAATGTTTCCCGCCCAACCATTTTGCTCTCTGATCAGTTTCACCCTTGTCAGTTTCTGGTCAGTTTCACCCAACATTTCATGTGCAACTGAAGAGATTCTCTCTGTTGCCCCAGGACATTTGCTCCGCAGGCTCCAATCCGGGATGCCTTTTTAGCCTCAAAATTACATAGCTGTATTCAGCTGGTCCTGCCAATTTGACAGTATATAGTTTTCCTTTATTAAAAAAAACTTTCAAAGAGCTATCTTTGTGGCTATGCAGACATACAAAAGAGAATCTTAGCCACTCAGAAGACGGGTCTCCCGCCCACTGAAAACCATTGTGTTAATTTGCCCTTCATGGACCAATAATCTTTTATCACTGCAGAAAGTTGATTCATGGAGGGCAGGTCAACCCAGTTTTTTTTTCAGTGGGAGGCAGATTCAACATCTGAGTGGCTCAGATTCTCTTATGTGTGTCTGCATAGCTACAAAGATAGCCCCTTGGGGTTTTTTTTTAAAATAGGAAAACTATATATTGCCAAATTGGCAAGACCAGCTGAGTACAACTATGTATTTTTGTGCTGAAAAGGCACCCAGGATCGGAGCCTGCAGAGCAAAGTCCTGGGGAAACTTCAGCAAATAGCGGCAGGGAGATTCTCTTCAGCTGCACCCAAAATATTGGGTGCAAGCTGAGGGTGAAACTGACCAGAGAGCAAAATGGTCAGGCAGGAAATAGCCTCTTTCCCTCTGCCTCTTTCCCTCTCTGATTCTTTTGCTGTCTGGAAAGCACCCAAATAAATGTAACCAAAACATAACAGAGACAACCAATACAGCATGTTGCTATCTTTTTCCAGTCTGCCAGATTCTCCTCAGTCAGAGCAACTGTCAGCAACTGCCAACGATCTGAACTAACTGATGGCAGCCGCCCCCTGATTGACGGAGAGCCGTCAATGGAAGAAATCCAATTGGGTGATGTAAATCCACCACAAATGCCAGTCTCCAACGATCAAATCATTGTGTTAGATGCTGTGGATCCATTCCGCTCACGTCAAGGGAAGGTTCTTTCCTCAGGAGCAAAGACTCAGAAGAGATTTGCAGGATCTGGGCCATTGGTTGTGCATCCAGTTCGTTTGTGGATTCTTGTACGTGTGTGTGTGTGTGTGTGTGTGTGTGTGTGTGTGTGTGTGTGTGTGTGTGTGTGTGTGTGTGTGTGTGAAATAGAAATAGGGCGGTTTCAGATTGGCATGTGTGTTAACCTTTACACCAGCACTAGTTACATTGGTTGGTACAAGATGAACTGCATTACGAAGTAAATAGATTGGCTTTAAGGAAAAGGTCAAGACATATGTTCAGCTAAAATCTCATTTCAGGCTATTGCCCTGTAACCTATTGCTCTGCTCCTTACAAGAGGAGAGAATGGTTGGAAGCCTGCATTTAATTATCTCTGTGATATGAGGCTAGCCCAACCCCAGGAGAATATGTAGGAGAACAAGAGGGGGTGGACGAAAGAATATTGCATTTGGCTAAGGGTAATCCTCACCATATGCTGATGAAACTCCACTGTGCTTTGTGGGAATGGCCTTTCGGAGCAGCCAAACTCTCTTACATGGAACAATGTCATTTTTACAACTGCCATGACATTTCAAAGCAAAAGCAGTCACCAAACAAAGGCCTCCGCTGGTGCTTGCTTATTGTCTGGTTGCATTTACTGTCAATCCATCGTCCCTGTCATTAGATAAATTGCATCATAGTGAGAAAGGCTTAAAGATAACATTAATTTTTTGCTGATAATGTCTTGATTGAGAGCGAAAGAAGGCTGAGAAGGGAGATGGCCACCGTCCGCGCATCAGAAGCTGGAAGAGGCATCGCTGGGGGGAAATGGATTGTCCTAAATGAAAGAATCGTTAAGAAGGGCTGATGGGCAGATCCAGAGTTAGCTTCTGAGAGTGGTAGGGGGTTGTGCCAGGGTCTTTGCCCCCTCTGCTGGCATAAGGGGCATGGCTGCTGGCAGAGAGGGCACAGATACTGGCCTCTGGGGATGCCCAGCTTTACATTGGTCAAACCCAGGAGAGTGTGCTGCTGTATCCAAGTGGATGCTAGCACAAGGGGTGTGTGGGCCAAGGTGATCTCAAGGTGGGGGGGAGCCAATGTTAGTTGGCCTCCACCTGGGCTTTGAAGCCAGGTCAGCCGTGGGCTATGGAGGACTTTACAAGCAGCCAAGGGATTTCTCTCTGCTATTGATTCCCCAATCCTGCACCTGAGTGGCAGAGGCTTATGTGGTGAACCAGATGTTTCCACACTCCTACATTCCTGCTAGGTGACCTTGGGCTAGTCACAGTTCTCTCAGAACTCTCTCAGTCCCACCTACCTCACAGGGTGTCTGTTGTGGGGAGAGGAAGGGAAAGGAGCTTGTAAGCCACCTTGAGTCTCTTTACCGGAGAGAAAGGTGGAACCGGTTCGAACCGGTTGTTAAAAGCAGCTTTCAGATCCAAACTCTTCTTCTCTTCTTCCACGCATGGCCTGAAAGCTGTCTGGAGGCAGCAGTGCTCTTTTTGGCTGCCTCAGCCCTGTGGATTGAGCTGCCTGTCGTGTATGTACCTGGCATACGTCAACCTGAGTCCATCAGGAGAGAGTCAGTCTGCTTGAATCTGACAAAGGGAACGCTGATTCTTGAAAGCTTATACTCAAAAAATCTTGTTGGTCTTTAAGGCACCACTGGACTCGCATCTAGCTGTTCTATTGAAGACCAAGATGGCCATCTTCTGAAACAAAGACCACTTGAATGATAAGATAAGATAAGATAAGATAAAAAGCTTTAAAAAGGGCTTGGACAGATTTATGGAGGAGAAGTCGATCTATGGCTACCAATCTTGATCCTCCTTGATCTCAGATTGCAAATGCCTTAGCAGACCAGGTGCTCAGGAGCAGCAGCAGCAGAAGGCCATTGCTTTCACATCCTGCATGTGAGCTCCCAAAGGCACCTGGTGGGCCACTGCGAGTAGCAGAGTGCTGGACTAGATGGACTCTGGTCTGATCCAGCAGGCTAGTTCTTATGTTCTTATAAGATAAGATAAGATAAGATAAGATAAGGTAAGCATTTATTGTCATTGTGCATGCACAACAAAATTTGCAAGCATTCCCCATGCACACTATTTCAGACCTCACACCCCATCCTCACATTCCCCTTCCTCCACCCATCCCTACAGAGCTCCAAACACATCAGCACAAAACCATGGAGTTCAGCATAGCCACAGCTCTAGAATAGAAGCTGTCTCTGAGCCTCTTTGTCCTTGTTTTTATAATCCTATATCATCTGCCAGATGGTAACATTTCAAAAAGAGAGTATGCCGGATGAGACGGGTCCTTCAGAATATTCTGAACTTTCTTTAGGCAGGGGGAATTATAAAGTTCTTCCAAAGAGGGGAGAGGGCAGCCAATAATCCTCTGGGCAGTAGTGATCACCCTTTGGAGCTCCTTCCTATGATCTCTCAAGGTTATGATTACTATTCATTTTTATGTCCAAAATCCATATCCCACCTTTGTTCCTGATCAGGGTCTCCCAGAATTACAACTGGAGAAAATGGCTACCTTGGAGAATGAACTCTATGGCTCATTCCGCACATGCAGAATAATGCACTTTCAAACTACTTTCAGTGCTCTTTGAAGCTATGCGGAATAGCAAAATCCACTTGCAAACAGTCGTGAAAGTGGTTTGAAAATGCATTATCTTGCGTTTGTGGAAGGGGCCAATGACATTATATCCCCATTGGGATCCCTCCCCAAACTCCTCAAATCTCCACCCCAAGTCTCCAAACCCAGAATTGGCAACCCTAAAGCCCAAAGGTTGTTAGCTATATACCAGAGAGATTTGGGCTTTGCCACTTTACTCCAATGGTTCTCCCTAATTCTTCCATCATAGTCAATTTCTGATGCCTCCAACTGTATTTTCGCTGTCATCAATAATATCATCTCCATAAGCCAGTGTAGATACCCAGGAACAAAACCCAGTGATCATAACTGAGGTGACCATTGTCCTGGGGTGGCCAAACTGCTCTAAAATAGGAATAGCTGAAGATTTCCAGGTAACTTTGTCAGTCTGTTCAAATCTCTAGGCTTAAATCTTTCTCTGCTTATATTAATTTTATATTAATTTATATTAATTTTTGTTCCCAAAGATGCACTATGTCTTATTTTCAGGGGATGTCTTATTTTTCTGTGTTCTGTTCGTCGGGCATGCTTCCAAACAAAAACTTTGCTACGTCTTACTTTGGAAGATGCCTTATATTTCGCACTTCAGCAAAACCTCTACTACATCTTATTTTCAGGGGATGTCTTATATTTGGGGAAACAGGATAGATTTTGGTCAGTCTTTCAGTGCACAGTTGTGGAGAAAATATTTGAACCTCAGTATGAGTGAGAGACCAACATTTGCCTGCTTTATTCCATCCCAGCGTCCCCTTACCTGCATGCCAGAAACAGTATACTGTTTCAGAACTCATAAGATCCATTCCCACAGTTGCTGCGAAATTAATTGTAATTACAAAGACTGATGGTTTTGCTACTTGTTATTCTTACTTTTTTAAAAAAAAAATCTGAAATGAATGTTTTTTCCCTTCACTGTAACTGATCATTTTAATTTCCCCAGCCTTGTCTGTAATAAAAACTGACGTTAAAGGATGCCTCAGGCAGTGTAATGAGAAAATGAAATTAGTTTTTCAGTTGGCTGATCAAAAGCATTTTATGCGTGATAATAAACAGTTTATTTTACTCTTTTTGCTTATGACATAATAAATGACAAAATGTTTCCCTGAAATACATATAGTCATTTCTGCTGAAGACTTAAACAAATGAGGTGCAGAATTTATTTTTTTGGGATGGATGTGAGCTTTTTCAGTATTAAAAGGGGGCTTTGGGGTTCAAAATGTTCTGCGCTTCTTCCTCAATTTATACTTTTTTTCATGTTTCAGAGACATTTCTTTCTTTTTTAAAGAATCAGTTCCTGCCCTTCTTGTTGGTTATGGGTGTTTGTGCACATTTGATATCTTTGGATCAAGCAGACATTGCCTTTGGCTCAAATTCTCAATTGTGCATGTTTTTCCCCCTCTTCAGAACTCACTGTGCTGAAGATCAGAAAAGCCCCATAGTTTTCAAGAGCAGGGGGAGTGTGGC
Source organism: Sphaerodactylus townsendi (assembly GCF_021028975.2). Taxonomy (NCBI): domain Eukaryota; kingdom Metazoa; phylum Chordata; class Lepidosauria; order Squamata; family Sphaerodactylidae; genus Sphaerodactylus; species Sphaerodactylus townsendi. The sequence goes on from NC_059438.1 coordinate 14,121,486, forward strand.
CTTTTCCCTTCCTGTGCAGGGAAAGGGAAGCACGGCATTGTGCTTTTGCTCTGCTTGGCTTTTCTGCTCCAACACGTCTTCACCCGTCCATGCAGGAGAAGTTCTCCTGGCATTTCCATGGGATTGGAGGGGCCTCTTTTCCAAATTTAAATTTGAAATTTTAATTTTAAGACTTTTAATCTGTTGCCCATGTGACAGATAACTAAAACCGGGTCAGGACAAGACAAGAAACAAAAAGAAAAGAGGCAGCAAACAACTTTCCAATCTGGAAACAAGGGGCCATGGGAAATGGTGGTGTGGCTCGGCTTGAGAAAAGCAGCAAGGCACCTCCTTGCTTGCAAACGAGGAAATGCAAGCAGATCCCACGGCCAAGCAGAGGCTCATTCCGCACATGCAGAATAATGCACTTTCAAACTGCTTTCAGTGCTCTTTGAAGCTGTGCGGAATAGCAAAATCCACTTGCAAACAGTTGTGAAAGTGGTTTGAAAATGCATTATTTGGCGTGTGCGGAAGGGGCCAGAGAGCCAGATGACAGATGGTGAATGCAAAAAAGCTTATATGATCCCAGCCAATACGGGGCCCTGTACCCAGCCTGGTGATAGTGCATGATAGCACTTGATCCTGCAAGATTTCATTGCCCTCCATTAGTGCACAGCAAATCAGGGATCCTCAAGAACTGATTAACAGGTCAACTTTTCCACCCCAGTTCAAGTATAGCAAAATAAGGTTTCCACTTTTCCTTGCATCAAAGGCCAAATCTAGCTACATAGCATCATCATCAAATCATTTTCCCATACTTCTTGAAGTTATTTATTATTTGTTTTTAATTGGATTTCTGTGTTTAACTTTCTACTTTTGGACTCAGGGGGATTTCCATCAGATAATAATACAGTTTCTACAATGTATACAATTGCTACATAAATATAGACTATGTAATGTTCCTTTGTGACTCTACTGCGGGGGAGGGGGCGCAAAATGGAGGAATGTTAAAACATTTGCAGGAAAATAAGCCCCCCTTTGTTTTCCCCTTAAACTGAATATATCAGGTTTTCATTCTCTGTGCTAAAACATTACTGTGTAACTTTGTTGCTGGCTGTTGAAGATATTTCTTCTTCTCCTTTATCTGCCTTGAAAATTGCATTCTTTCTTTAGAAAAGGAGAGCCAAGATCTTCAGTCAAATATGCTTGTGATGGAAACAAATACCTGGGTGATAGCAAACATTTGAGCGGAAATAAATCTGCTCCTTAAAATTCTCTCAGGAGATTCTCTCCGCAAATGTTGATATCCCTGAATGTTTATGTAACGCCCATGCCCAGAATGAATTGAACCAGTAAGGGGGTGGAGACTCAGAGCAGCAGAAAGGCTGCAGAGCTCTTTGGAGAAGACAAGGCTACCAGACTCGGACCTTGGTTGTATAAGCCCTTGACACCTTGTTAAGGGTTTCTTTTTGTGGTTGTAATGGGTGAGAGTTCTCCTGGAAACCTTCATCATGTTGCATCCTGTTCATCAAGCCCTTGGAGTCTTCAGGAGCCAACCCACTTGCAAAGAAGAATTGGACTTGGCAGTATCAGTAGACTGTAACTAGAAGGACTTGAAATGCAACCTGAACAGGACCTTGAATTGTAATGTTAAATGTTGATGTTTAATGTTATTTGTAAAGAGAAGTAAACTGTTTTGTTTAAATTTGGTTCTTTGCAACTCCTTCCAAGTACTGCCCCACAGAACCCACAAGCTGAGGTTACATTTACATTTGTTAATAGTTCACCAAAATATCTGGTACCCTAAGTGCCAGGGTTTTATGAATTTGTCTCTTAAGGTTGTATAAAAATTACAGGGTAGGACAACATGTTAGATGGTCTCTTTATGCCCCTGCGAACAAGGGCAAAGCCCCTCGCTAAATGGAATATTTGCAACTCTTTCCTTGTAGGATATACCTCATATAATCAATGCTTCAAAGATTACACCTCCCATTTTTTAAAAACAAACAAACAGGAAGGGGGAAAATAAATAGGTGAGGGGAAAGAGAGGCCCCTTCCGCACATGCAGAATAATGCACATTCAATCTACTTTTACAATTGTTTGCAAGTGGATTTTGCTATTCCACACAGTAAAATCCAGCTTCAAAGTGGATTGAAAGTGCATTATTCTGTACGTGTGGAAGGGGCCTCTAGCTCCAGAAAATGGCACAGAGGAGGAAGTTCGGGGCCTGCACAAAGGCGTGGGAAACATCACAAATAAACAACACAGGAAACTGAAGATGTTTTAAAAACATTTCAACCAAATAACTGTTTTAAAAAAAGATTATTTTAAAATGTTGTGAGGCTGGAATTGAAATATTTTGGGGACGAAAGGGGGGAAAACAAGGCAGAACTCCATTGACGAAACATTTTATTTCCTCCCTCAAAATGTTCTGAAAGGTTTATGAGGAAAGGGCCTTAGATTCACTTTCCCAATTTCTGGTTAGCTTCCGCAAGCATTTACCTAACCAGCTACTGATCCTCCCCCCATGGCAAATACCTCAGGGTACTACCAGAGGTGGGCTTCAAGTGATTGCTTGTGACAGTGGGATTGTGCTTTCGACGCTGGCAGTCAAACCTGCCAGCTTATTGGTGCAGCCTTTCTTTTAATCATTAGCCAATGCAGGGAATACGACCGGTTATATAATCCATCTCCTTCAATTTACTTCATTAAACAATAGACTAATTAGATCCCATCATTCTAAAAATACTTCCCAAGAGTGTCTAATTCTGCATGTAATGAACTCCATCTCTATAATGTCTTGAAGCTTCTTTAACTACATCATTACTTGAACTGCATTCAGCCTTTTTTGAAAAAGGACAAATCTTATTTTCTTTTAAATGGTGATAGAACTATTTTTTACTACAAGACTAGACTTCTTGCATCTCTCTGCAGTAGAATTATTTGCCCTTTGGGGAGGCTGACTGTTGCAACTCGGCATGAGTACGCAACATTGCATTTCCCCTCTTCAGCTTTTTTTTGGGGGGGGGGAGGAGGGGAAATCATTCTGCTCCATCTTACTTATTTCCATTTCATCTGGATGTCTTGTGTCTCGCCATTCACGCAGGTGTGAGGATGCATGAACCTTTTTGGTTTCTTTTGTGTTGTGCCATGCTGCCTTCTTAGATACAATGTTTGCGAGGTCACAGAAAAATAGATGTCCTTAGAGGATGTTTTGCTTCTCCAGGCAACTATCCAAATCTGTGACTTTTCATTCACACAACTTCATATTCCTAATGCCAGGTACAAAAAAAAAAAGTCTGATCCTTTTTAGATTTGATAAGAATTTAAGCCTTGTAAGAAAAACGCTTTGTGCGAAATCTGGTGGGGTGAGGTCAAAGGTTGTGATCTCATGACCTCTGCACTGTAGGGAGGATAAACTGATTTAAAGCTACCAGAGGAAACAAGCGGGGGGGGGAGGTGTGTGTGGGGGAAGCCAAGGTGCCATTTAAAAAGCTTATGAAATATCAGAAGAGACATCGTAGCCTTTTGGATAAATACTAAATACACTGGCTAGGGGGCAAAAGGAATGAAAAAATGACCTGTTAAGCCGGAGGACAGGGAGAGATCTAGTGATAATCTTGGACACTGTACGTTTGGTTTAGCTTTAAGAACATTCGAGTTTTTCTTTCTTCTCTTTTTAAAGGAAACATACCACTAAAGTCAGGATTATTTTGAAGACAGAGTTCAAGGGCTTTATTTAGGACGATCTATGGGGGAAAAAACAGGTTATGCCATTTAACTTGTCCTGTTTAATTTGAGTTGACAGTGTAACATTTGCTAATATTTGTCTTTCTTCATTAAGTGACGAAAATCATTAAATTTTCAATCATGGGGCTATTAAATATTCAAGATATAAACAGCAGTCAATTAAATGATAGCTAAGGTACTGTAGCAGAGTTGATTAAATTGGTGTGTTATTAAGATTATATGCACAATGGCCAGAGAATAAAATTTGGTGTATGTCTGGTGAACCTTAAGTGGCATTTCCTCCCACATCTGCTCACTTCACAGTTTAAGACATCGTATATAGAAGGTTGCCAATCTCCAGGCGGTAGCTGGAGGTGCTGGAATTATAACTGGAGGAAATGGCTGCTTCGGAAGGTGGACTGTGTGCCATTATACCCCGCTGAGATTCTTCCTCTTCAAATCCATCTGTCCTCAAACTCCACCCACAAAATCTCCAGGTATTTCTTAACTCAGACCTGTCAACCCTATTTATAGAGGTGTGATAAACAAGAAATGTGTTTTCTACTAGGAACAAGGAGATGAGTCGTAAGGGGGGATGCTTGTGACAGGACAAGATAAGACTGTGGGATGTCTAGGCTGAAGGGCAAGGCTTGTATCTGATTGTATGTATTGAGCGTGCTTAATAGGCTAATACATATTAACTCCTCCTCCTGCTCTGACAATAAACTGTATTATAATGAACATACAGGAAGAATATGGGAGGGGGTCATATATTCTCTGGACGCCTCTTATTTAAATTTTAATTATTTAATCATCTGATTGTATTAACCGCTGTTTAGATGGAATTTTAGTGTATTTTAGCGATTATTAACATTGTATGAATTGTATGAATTTGTATGCTGTACACCGTCCAGAGCCCTTCGGGGATGGGGCGGTATAGAAACAAAATAAATGAATGAATGAATGAATGAATGAATGAATGAATGAATGAATGAATGAATATTAAGGAGTAACATGCAAATAGGTGGACCGGAAATCTGTGTCTCTAAGTACCCTTAGCCAATGAGGGAACGGAGAGGCTGTGGCGAATTCAGGAGAAGGGTTAAATGTGCTGTGGATGTACTGTCTTGACGTAGTCCATGCGGGGATGGCTTCCCTTTCTTTGCAAATAAAGCTACTTAAAACTCTCTTCTGTTGGCTTGATATTCGATAAAGAAATATTGGGTGCCACAGAGGCACTCTGAGAGATCTCAATTCCTGCTAAAGATTTGGGCTGAGTTTGAATTTCTCCTCTGTTGTTTTCACACGAAAATTCACATTAAAAAAATTGCTGTCTCCTGGCACAAATAGAATACCTCATTCCATCACACAGTTTTCCACAGAAGACTTTCATGCCTAAGCCACTTTTACCTCTACCACGGAGGAGGAGTATGGGGGAAAAATAAATTCTTATATCAACAGTCCCACCCAGATATTGGGCATATGGAAGCTGGTGAGGTTCACAGCATATCAGGATTCAAACCTGGGTCTCTGTAGCCCTAAATATCTCTATCCACCACATCATGTTACACTTACATGTACTACCAGCACAACATGAAATATAATACATTTAACATAGTTAATTAAAATGTCTGGTCATATAAATATCTTAAGGTTACGTAAATATTGTTTCAGTCTAAGTGATATATTTACCCAGGTAATGTTTATAATTAAAGCTATAATTTATCTTCATGCGCTGCCTGCCTTAACAGTAGCAGTAATATAATGCGACATGCTGGAATATAATAATAGATTTGTTTAGCATTGACATTATAAACAAATGCCGCAGTCTATTTATTCTAAGTTATGATACAGATTCTTTACTCATATATCCAATGGCCTTTAAACCATTTAAAATGAACTACATTAATGTAATCTAATTCTGATGCTGAACGTAACATTTCAGTTTGAATTATCCTGAATCCATGATCCATTTTATTACTCACAAAGCACTTCACACATTTATGATAATGGCTAACTTCACTCTGTTGTTTAAATCCCATTTCAGTCGGGATTTTTTTTTTTTGGTAAAAATTCTTATTATTTTACTTTAAAAAAACATGCACATCTTAGGTACTGAAATTCAAAGAAGGGATACCCAGCACTTGCAAAGCCCTTTAGCTAAGTAAACAACCCAGCTTCTTTATTTTTATGACATTAGCAAATAACAAAGAAAAGATTTGACATTTACAGTTGATGAAATTTTATGTTATAACAGAGATGATGAAAGAAAGTGAAAAATCAGATGTGATAGATAAAATCTAGCCTTTACAGGAAAAAAAATTCCTCTTCTCTAGCACGGATACACTTTGTTTCCCCTCAGTGCCTTCATTGAGCGACCTATGCAAATATTTTCATAGGGAGCAACCCTAAACATTCTGCTCAGGATGTGACTTAAGTGAAATGTTCTCACAATGGCCCTGTTAGGTTTGCAAATATGAATGTCTTTCTTCCTCACTCCTGTTTCCTCTAGGTTGACTTCTTGTTTGATTGTTGAGACTATCCCCTGCCCTTTCCTAGCAAGGCCAGGCTTGGGGCAGCTTCCAATGTAATAAATCACAATGTGTTAGAAGAAGAAGAAGAAGAAGAAGAAGAAGAAGAAGAAGAAGAAGAAGAAGAAGAAGAAGAAGAAGAGTTTGGATTTATATCCCCCCTTTCTCTCTTGCACGAGACTCAAAGGGGCTTACAATCTCCTTGCCCTTCCCCCCTCACAACAAACACCCTGTGAGGTAGGTGGGGCTGAGAGAGCTCCGAAAAGCTGTGACTAGCCCAAGGTCACCCAGCTGGTGTGTGTGGGAGTGTACAGGCTAATCTGAATTCCCCAGATAAGCCTCCACAGCTCAGGCGGCAGAGCTGGGAATCAAACCCGGTTCCTCCAGATTAGATACACGAGCTCTTAACCTCCTACGCCACTGCTGCTCCCATATTAATATAATATGTGCTCCAAAAGTGCAATTGAAAAATCAATTTTCCAGTTGAAATAAACATGATGGCGTCCTGACTCCATGATTTGCCTCATAAAACAATGAGGGGGTTTGGTTAGCTTCGCTGCCAAGATATGATAGGATCAGAATAACCTGGGTCACCCAGGTCTAGCTGAAACATCACCTGCTGAGGGAAATTTTTGAATCCAGGTCTTTCCTTCCTGAATCTGCCGCCACTGAATCTGAACACTCCATGGTCTCTCAATTTCTGTTGTTGGGGACAAATGAAGGGAAACCATCAATAATACCTCTTCAACAAACTAAAACTGAAATTACTCAAAGGGAAAGAGAGGAACTCTAGTCAACGCATGTCCTCCGAGCCTGTCAGATCCGTTTTTAACAGGCTCATGAATGTAAAAGCCATTTCCTAAGAGGCTTTGATGCCAAAGATGTATTAAAATGTATTAGCTTAATTTACAAGTAGTCCTACAGACCATGTTTATTCTACTTACCTAAATGACATTGCCAATATTCTGGGAGCAGGAAGATTTGCAAGAGTTTGTTTTGATTTTCCTGGTTGGGTCGTGAATTACTAGCCTCTTGGTGTACCTGCGCTAAAAAGGTTAACGCTGTGCATGTGTAATCACGGCCTGATGGTGAGTTATATCTCCTTGAGATACTTTCCTGCCATTAGTTCCTAGAATATAAATAACCATGATTTATTTCTGCTACATCTACTTCTCTAGCAATGATGGATCATAAGAACAGATCACGACCATTATAAGATCTGCACAGAGATGGCATTTCTGTTGCTTATGATTCCATTGTCACTTCTCCTGGTGGCAAAGCAGAATAGTCTGTTTTTATTCTGTGTTACATTAAAAAGGAGATATCTTTTGCTCTCGTTCTTCTCCTAATGCTTGTCTAAAAGATCAGATTTTAATTTCAAATCTCTGAATTCTTTTATTTGAGTACACAGATAAAACAGGTTCAGCATAAAATGGGAATAAAGGAAATATACTAGGTGGATGGTTTTCTCGTATTCTGTTTGCCCCCTTCCCCCAAGTTTACTTTGTTATGTTTTATTCCTCCTTAATTCTATTTTAATGGGAAGCATTTCTAAAATTAATTATAGGAATTAGAGCATTACCACAGCTTCACTTCATTTGTATTTTCTTCTGTATACATTCCTAATGTGTGTGTGTGTGTGTATTGATTAAACACCACAAAAATGCAAACTTGAAGCAGTTTCATTCATGATTACCCCCACAATGTTTTTTTTTTTGTGGTGTTTGGCTGAGGTGCATCTGTCCTGCAACATACAGCAAGAATTTTGACACAACAGTACATACAGTGACAGGGTTTAAACATGGGACCTTCTCCAGGTGAGGTGACTCTTCTACCACAGAACCCACAATTCCTGCTGAGCAAAGCTTTCCATGTTGATTTCTACATACCAAGGAGATGTTAAAGCTGCTAAGAACTAATGTGGTATAATAACTCTGGTTGAAATCCTCACATGCAACCAAAAAGCTCCCTGGATGTGCTTAGGGTAGTCATTTTCTCTCAGCCCAACCTATCCCATAGGGTTGTAATGAAGGTAAACTACAGGAGAAGACAATGGAGTAAGGAGGGAGGGAGGGGTGATCAGGTGTAATCTCATACCAGACCGAAAAGAAAGGAAGTGGCAAGATAGAGAAACCAATAGGAAAGCAGCAGGCCACCCAAGACCCAACCCTCGCCAGCAATGTAGGACAAGAAATGTATATTAGATGTATCGGTATATAATATATAATATACTGATACATCTAATATACATTCCTTGTCCTACATTGTAATCTCATAACAGATCTTGAAAGCTAAGTAGGATCAGTGCTTGGATGGAAGACCACTAAGGAAGGCTCTGCAAACCACCTCTGCTTCTCAGATCTTGGAAGCTAAGTAGGGTCAGTACTTGAATGGGAGACCACCAACAGAGAGTGGCAAACCACCTCTGCTTCTCAGATCTTGGAAATTGACAAGTTGCTTTTGCAGGAGGAAATTGACATGGGATTTGGGTGCTGTGTGGTTTCCGGGCTGTATGGCCGTGTTCTAGCAGCATTCTCTCCTGACGTTTCGCCTGCATCTGTGGCTGGCGAAACGTCAGGAGAGAATGCTGCTAGAACACGGCCATACAGCCCGGAAACCACACAGCACCCAAGTGATTCCGGCCGTGAAAGCCTTCGACAATGACATGGGATTGTTGCAGTAATGATCATGTGTTAATTAAAGCTCTAATCTGGCCAAAATGTGTTTTGGGGGAGGAATGACTACATATTTCTTTTTCTTCAAGTAATGGTGCCTGCACCAATAGGAGGGGGGGTTGGCTTTCATTTTGTGTGAACAGTTCTGAATGGTCAAAAGGGAGGCTGAGATATTTTTTGAACTGTAATGCAATTGTGCAGTAATGTTAGAGTACCTGTACAAAAGGAAAAAAATGGAAAGGATTCTTCTTCTGCATCACAGATGCTATCCCACCATCATTAGGAATAATACGTGTTCATCAGTAGCATATGGAATAAATGTAACAGAAGAAACATGGGGGCAAACACCAGGGGGTAAAGGAGGTGTGTGAAATGATTTCACAGAAAATGTTTCCAAGACATAAGGTATGGTCACTGGGAAAAAATCTGTGGTAAGTTGTGCATGTGGAAAAGGCCCATCTCTGTTGCTGAGCCTGCACCTTTAAGAACCTCAGATCATGACTTGAGGTTGGTTGGAAGTTTAGCAAAACCCACAATTTCAAGAAGAAAGGCGTGGTCACCAATGTTGTGGATTGGCCACAGCCCAGTGGAATCTGATTGGCTTTTGAACCTTAAAACGAGGCAGGGAGCGTTAGCGTACCCTTTTAGGAAGGGTTTGTTGGTTTGGATTGAGTTCCAGTTGGTATCTTGCAATGCTTAGAGAAGCTGAAGAAAACCAAGACAGTGCAGGGTAAGTGTGAAGTTAATATGTTCTGACTTAGAAGCAATAAATATGCATTGGATAGTTTATATTTAAGAACAGCTGGTTTTGGTTCAGAGAATCTAGATTTGTGTGTGGTTGTTGTAGCAAACTGTGCTATATTTTCCAGTGCAAGTGCTTAGTTGTCTGTGATGAAATATGGAAAAGGCAGGTCAGAAATTGTTCTGAAGATAGCCTAGCCCCTTGAGTGACATGGGCAATCTTGCCTTAGCTCTACCCACTTTTTCTAGTATTTGGGGGGGTGGGTTTGGAAATGAAAAAGAAAATCATTTTTTAGGTTTTCGGTGGAGCATGGTTTACAAATATTACACTTGTTGATTGCTGGAATGGATGAAATGACTGCCAAAATTAATTTAGATTAAATTTTCATTTGAGTTTTTGTTCATGCTTTTGTTGCATTCTGTAAAAAGATCTCAGATTAATGCACATATAAAATTGTTTATATTGCATTTTTGATTAAATAATTGAATAACTGCCAGTTGAATAATTCCCCGCTGCTTGAAATGTATTTTGGAGCTGAACTTTAATGAACCTTAGAATCCAGGGGAAATAAATGAATAATAAATTGGGAGAGGGTGATCTATCTTTTTCCTTAAAAACAAAAGATTTTTTTTAATGTGTCTGCATGCAATATAGAAACTTATGTCTTGCAGCTGAATACATCACTCCTTGAGCAATAATTTGTTTGCATGTGGGTAATTAGAAGGATAATTAATTTTTGTAAATTATAAATAATGGGACTTGGGAATGCTGTTCCCAGCAGATCCAGTAGCAATATTATTAAACAGCCTTTAAGAAACGTATGTGTGGGACTCAATTGGTTTAAAAGGATTGTGGATTTTTGAGAATGAAGTCTTGTACTAGCGAAAGCTGTGACTTTGCTGCCTAAATTAATAATTTATTGGCAAAAGTGTGAGGCTGCGTTAATTATTCCACTTACTCTTGTGCTTGGCGCATATGGAGGCAGAATCTCTGTGTTTATCACTGCTTCAAATAAACAGTAGCATAAGTAGATTATTCCCTGCAGAAAGATTCATCCCATACCTTAATCTCAGAGCAATCATTCACTGATCTAAATAAGCAGTTACTTAAACTGCTAAGATGCGATAATAATTAGCCAAGGAAAACTAGGTAAAAATTATTTCTTTCCCGCCCAAAATGTTTTTTTCTTGCCTTCTTATATTGTTGCATGTATTATCAGCTCAAAAGATTTTCATTTTCATGTGGGCAGTGGAATCCTCTTTTTCCTTTTGGGGTCAAGTGAATAATCTTTCTGGTTTGAATCTGCATGAACCAGAATTCCAGTTTGGGTTTGCTATATAGGTGGGGTTGCCAGCCTCCCTCTATTACAGCTGATTTTTAGGTGACGGAGATCACTTCACCGGGAGAAAATGGCTGCTTGGAAGGTGGACACTGTGACATTATATCCCCTTGAAATCCATCCCCTTCCCAAACTCTGCCCTCCTCAGGCCCAACCACTTAATCTCCAGCAGCTGATCCACCCAGAACTGCCCACTTTATATATGGGATAAGAGTGAGCTATATGCCCAAAGGAGTTTTTGGAGCGGTGGGTTTGCTTGTATAATCTAGTTCGGTGGTGGCGAACCTATGGCACGGGTGCCAGAGGTGGCACTCAAAGCCCTGTCTGTGGGCACGCGCAAATAGAGTTGCCCCCCCATCTAGGCTGGCCTGGGCCACTGGGCCCGATTATTAGCATTTAACCTAAGACCTAGTTTTGGGGAAGCAGTGTAGATAACCCTGTTAAGCGCTGTTAAACCCCACTGATTTTTATGCGAAGAACTAAAGCATGATCCTTTACCTGGGAGTAAGCTCGATTGCTGGCAATGGGGCTTCCTTCTGAGTAAACCCTCTTAGGGTTGTGATTCACCCGTTGGAAGAGTTGCACGGTTGCTTCAAAACAAAGCCACTGACTACCACCAAGCTTACTCCTGAGTAACACACGCCTCGGAGCCAACCGTTTTTTCTACACTAAAACCTCAGTATTCGGGTTAAATTGCCGTGTTGGCACTTTGCAATAAATAAGTGGGTTTTGGGTTGCAATTTGGGCACTGGGTCTTGAAAAGGTTCGCCCTCACTGATCTAGTTGATTTGGAAAATAGTTGAAGGACTCCGGAAAGTACTGGGGAGGACAGAGAAAGCTACTTCAGAAGAGGGCCCAGATAACCCAACAGGTTGGATAGCAGCTTCCTTTCCTCCATCCATGACCAGTTTTATAATAAACCAACTTGTGGGGGTCACTTTGAGGAGAAGATTTTAAACAACAGCCAACCTCCCATCCAGTTCATTCGCTTCCCACTTGATTGCTGTCTCGCTTGCACAGAAGCTGGAGGAGATAACCCTCCTTACTACTTGGATCCTTCAGTCTCCATTGAAAGTAGGGCAAACCGTAAGTGTCAATGTATTGTCGAAGGCTTTCACGACTGGACTCAACTGGTTGTTGTGGGCTTTCCTGGCTGTGTGGCCCACAACAACCATCAGGGTCAGCTTCTGAACTCTCATGACAGATCTTCTCACAAGACATTTGGCTCCATTTCTGATTGCCAGTTGCAAACGCAACCAAAATGGCGACAAACTCTCATGTTGTTCTCTTTTGTCTTTGTTTTAGTCCCAACCACAATTATAACTCAAACGGTATAATGCTTTTTAAAAAAATCTGAAATTCTAACCTTCCCAATCTGTCACAGAGGAGGCAGAATTACGGGGAGCTGTGAGGCATCATGACAAGGGTGGGTACACACCTCCATTATGACTACAAGTGTTGAAACTTGTAGGAGGCACACGCATTTGTTCCTGACCTTTTCTAAAGGATAGAAGTGCTGAGTCATTCTCGTCAGTACTTGGAAGATATGCGTTCTTGCTGACTCACTGATCTTTTAAAGCCCCTGTTGCATTCTTTAACAACTGTGGCATTCTTGTATGATTTCTGATCCCTTATTTTTTCTTCCCTTTGCAGACCTACCATGGAAACAAAAAAATGTGTATGTTTCTGTGCAATTTTGTTTTCCTCCTGTAGTTTAAGTGACTTTTTATTAACTGAAATGGGACCCAGGCAGAGAAGCAACAAAGGGAAATAGGAAGGCTATTAGATGTTCAGCCAAAAATTTTTATCTGCATATGCCCTTGTGAAAAATGTTACTTGAAACTGTAAAACCTGGGCGTTCCCTTTCACGTGGACAAAATGAGGTTCTTAGAGGGATTTCTCAAGGACCTGAAGAGTGATCAAAGAGGTGGTCCAGCTCAAGGCATGGGGTGCTCTTCTTATCTGGAGTTCTTAAAAGAGACCAGGGACTTTATATTGATCAGCAATTCTTGCCTTAGAAAACTGGAGACTGTAATTTGGTTGATGGCTTCCCCGTTTCCTTGTCTATTATTTTAACAGGAGATTCACTTTGGAGTTCTTGAATCTGCTGAACATCCTGGTGAAAACCAAGCAGGTGGCCTGTAGTTGAATCTGGCCTGGAGACAGAGTAATGCTTCACTGGAAGAGCATGCGCTTTGCACTCTCAAAGTCCCAGGTTCAATCCCTGACATGCTCAGGGAAATTAACTCAGGTAGCTAGCAGGGGCAGTTTCTGTGATTACGGGGCCCTGGGCAAAAGTCCCCCTCCCCACCAATGAGGTCAAGAAAGGTGTGGCCTCACCCAGTGTGAAGGGGGAAGAAAAAACCACTACCATTGGAGCAACCACTACCATTGCCCAACCTCCAGACAAGACAAGTTGGGGCAAGAGCTTGCTCTTCTTCCCCCTTCCTTGTGGGGGAGATCTGCAGGTAGGGCTGTCAGCTTTCAGATGGGGAGATCTCCCATGATTAGAACGGATCTCCAGACTACAAACATCAGTTCGCCTGGAGAACATGGCTGCTTTGGTGGATGGATTCTACGGCACTGCACCCTCTGAGGTCTTTCCCTGCCCCAAACCCAGCTTTCTGAAGCCTCCATTCCAAAAATCTTCTGGCATTTCTGCACCCAGAACTGGCAACCCTAGCTGTGGACAATCTGCCCCCAAGTGTCAGGCCCAGGGCAGCTGTCACTGTAGCACACTGGCTGAGACCAACACTGGTGGCTAGGATTAGAGATCTGCTGGGTGGAGCAATGGAGTGATTCAGGCTAGGACAGCTTCATGTCTTGAGATGCTTCTCTCATTAGGTTGGAAGAAGAGAGAGTATCAGCACTGGAACTGTGTGGGCGATAGGCCCAAAATCATGCAGGGATGGTGAGGGATTTGAACTGGTGTCTTCCCTTTCCTCGTCCAGTGTTTTAACCACTGCACCCAAGTGGTGGTTCATAAGCAAGATCATCTAAGGGAGCTTTTTACGAGGTCTGCGGAGTGATTTCTTTTGAGGTTGACACTTCTCAGCCTGGAGAAAACCACTAGGATGGGAGAACCTTTTTGTGAACTTTCTTTGTTTACTCCTTTAAGTGCTGGATCCTGCCAAGCAAACAGGAAATAATTGTATTGTGGTTGGTTTTATTGACACATTATGGTAAACTTCAGTGCTCCTTTTTATGGGCTCCATCTGCTCCCTTCCTGGCATGCATCAAAGATAGCATCACCTGGTGCCATAAAAGAAGTTGCTTCTGTATTTGGGATACAGGTTGCAAGACTTGGAGTCCTGAAGTGAAACATTTGTACAATATGCTTCTACTCTTCCTGATTTTTCTGGTTCCAGTTTTTGGGATGCTTGGTTTTGGAGCCTTGCTGAAGATTGAAGACCACTGCTTCTTTCCACCAACACTTTCCAGTTCAAATACTGGCTCATCCTGTTCCAGTAATCATAGATGGTGACTTATGGCAACCTCAGAGAGTTTTAAAGGCAAGAGAGAGAGAGAGGTATTGACAAGCCAGGGTTCAGAGGAGGGTGACCAAAATGGTAAAACATCTGGATTCATTGACCCATGAGGAGAGAATTAAGGAGCTGAGTATGTTTCCTGGGGAGAAAAGAAGGTTAAGGGGTGACATGATAGTCATGTTTAAATTTCTAAAGGGATGTCACATTGAACGGGGAGCAAGCTTGTTTTCTGCAGCTCCAGATACTAGGCCAAGGAGCAGTGGATTCAAAGCACAGGAAAAGATTCCACGTAAACCAGTGGTTCTCAACCTTCCTAATGCCGTGACCCTTTAATACAGTTCCTCATGTTAGGGTGATCCCCAACCATAACATTTATCCATTTTACAGATGGAGAACACTGATGCAGAGAGTCTTAGGCAACCCCTGTGAAAGGGTCATTTGACCCCCAAAGGGGTCCCGACCCACAGGTTGGGAACCACTGACCTAAACATTACAAAACATTTCCTGACCATAAGGGCTGTTCTACAGTGGAATATGCTGCCTTGGAGGGTGGTGGAGTCTGGTGGTTAGCAGCAGGATGAATATCCTTTGGGAGTGCTTTGATTGTGTATTCCTGCATGGCAGGGGGTTGGACTGGATGGCCTTTGTGGTGTCTTCCAACTCTACGATTTTAGGTAGTTTGCCATTGCCTGCCTCTGTATAGCAATCCTGGACATCCTTGGAAGTTGCTCATCTGAGTTCTAGCCAAGGCCAACCCTGTGTACTTTCCAATAGGATGACATCTGGCTCACCCCATGCCATCCAAGTCTGGTGTGCTACCTCTTAACGTTGGTCAAAGTGCATTCTATTGTATCAGAGAGCCAGAATTCTAATAGTGCTCAGAGGCTTAAAAGGTCAGTCATTAGCACACAAAAAAAGAGCTTTCCTGCTAAAATCAATGATATTAAATGTTTATTACTGATTTGTGATTTTTAGTATATTACTTTGACATTACTTTGTGTTACTACTTACCAGTACTGAGTTCCAGCATCTTTTGGGGAAAGGTCTTTCCCAAGTCCTGAAATGGGAATTAAAAATAAGGTTGCACTCATTTCCACTAATTCCCATTTCAGGACTTGCGAAAGACCTTTCCCCAAAAGATGCTGGAACTCAGTACTGGTAAACCAGCGCTTTAAAAAAAAGCCCTGCTTTTATATATTGAATTTTAAAAGTTGTGTCTTTTAAAAAAAGACCCATAGAAACAGATTAAAATTTCAAGAGATGCAGGCATAGAAAATACCTGTTCTAAACTGCTGGAGATTGTAACTTTAACTATGTTCTTTACAGGCAAGCAGATGAAGAAGAAGAGTTTGATTTATATCCCTCCTTTCTCTCCTGTGTGGAGACTTAAAGGGGCTTACAAACTCCTGTCCCTTCCCCCCTCCACAACAAACACCCTGTGAGGTAGATGGGGCTGAGAGAGCTCTCAGCTCCAAAGAACTGTGACTAGCGGAAGATCACCCAGCAGGTATGTGTTGGAGTGCACAGGCTAATCTAATTCACCAGAGAAGCCTCCACAGCTCAAGTAGCACAGCAGGGAATCAAACCTGGTTCTCCAGATTAGAGTGCACCTGCTCTTAACCACTACACCATGCTGGATTGGTCTTGCTTATAAAGGATCCATGGCAATGTTTCATCGAGATCTTGCAGAATTGGGGTGCTGTGTGGTTTCCGTGCTTTATGGCCGTGTGGCTGTGTGGCTGTATGGCTGTGGCCCGGAAACCACACAGCACTCCAGTGATTCCAGCCGTGAAAGCCTTCGACAATACATCTTACAGAATGTTCGCTCTGTTTCCTGTGTGTGTATGGGGCGGAAAATTCATTGGTGTGTTTGGTTATAGATTATTGGTTATTTGGTTATAGGATATATAAACGACGTGGTAGTTTTTTTTTTCACGATACATCCCTTTAACCGAGATTTTTCAACATATAGTGAAGGCTTCTCGAATTTGAGAACCCCTCCCCCTTTGAAAAAATCCCTATTTACTTTGCAATTCATTGACCAGCACAACACAAGAGGTTGGCATTCTTTGTTCGGCAATTGACGAGGCATTTTATAGCTCTAAAAAAAATTGACTCAGTACCAATATAGGTTCTCCTCTGCCTTCTCCCTCCCATCCTCGGCTTGCTTCCAGGGTTTCATGTTACTTGAATGAGGAGGAGATAGACTATTCTGCTGTTCTGTATTCAGCTGCTAATCTGACAGCTTTTTCTTCTGCCCTGAGAGAACTTTCAGTAATTGGGAAGTGATGCTCCATTTTTTCCCCCTTGTCACTGCCAAGAACAATGCTTCTGTTCAGAGGTATAGAATTGCTCTGTGTTTGACCCCTGGCTCTGCATAATATATAGCGTGCATCGCAAATAGTCTATTTGCGTGCCTGGGTGCAGTCAAAACAGTTGTGTGAATTAGAAGCGCACACAAGTCAAGTGGGAAGATCATTGGAGGCTAAGGGAAGTCACTGCTGGGCTTGCTAATTTTTAATAAAGAGTCAAATAATAGGTCATTATCATTGCAGGCATAGCTGATATAGTGTATAGTGGTTGTGAGTGTTGTCTGGAAAACCTCTGGTTCAAAGCTCACCTCAGGGACAGCCTCATTAGGTGACCTTAACCGAAAGAGTCACCAAATTGACTCCAAGAATTGCGGAGGTGGACAGACATAGAGAAAACTGTTTCCAGTCTTCTGTGACTTCATGCACCACGCTTTCTTCAACCGAACGTACTTTTTTCAACATAAAGATGACAGGAGATTTGAGAATTCATACAACATTCCATTATTTGAAACAACGGAATAATGACATGTGTCTACAAATATAAAAAAGAATTAGGAAAAAATATTTAAAATGTAATAAATTGGGCACCTTGAAACATGTAGCCTTCTGGGGGGGGGGGGAAGGAAAATACCATTATATCTGGAAAAAAACATTTAAGTTCAAAATTAATTTTTATTGACACAGGAGCAAGATACCGAGGGATAAAAATAACAATTCAAGAAATTAAAGTACTAGTGGCGAGTATTTATGCCCCTAGTAATAATAAATACTAATGGTAGGTATTTATGTTCTTAATAACGATAAATCAAAATTTTATGAAGACTTAATGGATAAACTATTAGATTACACATATGAAAACTGGGTCATTCAGGGAAATTTCAATAGAATAGTAGCACCCGAAGTAGATTAAAAAAGTAGATAAAATAAAAGGAAAACTTAATCAAAATAAGTTCCCAAAATCATTTATAGACTTAATGCAAAAACTTGGTTTAAAGGACAGGCAAAGGAATTCACTCCCCCCCCCCAATGGTCATAAGAGTTTTACTAAGGGGGAAGGACAGGCAAAGGAATTCACTCCCCCCCCCCAAATAGTCATATGAGTTTTACTAAGATTGATATGATCTGGCCTTCAGGCCATTTATGGACTCAAACACAGAAAATTAAGATTTTACCTAAATTAATATCAAACTATAATGTGGTCCAGCGGGAAATAAAAGTAGGGTGGGGGAAACAAACAAATTGAAGACTTAAGTGAAAATTGTGAGAAAAACTTCAAAGAAGTTTTTGGAATAATAATTCAGCGGAGGACCCAAATATGGGATACAAGGAAAGCATTTATTGGGTGGGAGGGATGTTGTTACAATGGGAAAACATTCTAAAGAGACAGAAAAAGGAGAGAATAAAGCTAATTGCAGAGGAGATTTGGGAAAAAGAACTTCAAAAGAGACCATTTTTTTTAAAAGCCGTAATAGGACAGAGAAAACAATTAGAACAACAATGGACAGCAGGAATGTCCACAAAACTAAAGTATCTAAAGCAAAGAGGTTTTGAGCCAGCAAATAATCCAGGGAAATGGCTAGCTGCCAAATTAAGGAAAGAAAACAAGAGAAACATAACTAAAATTAATAAAAGTGAAAAAATGATATACAAAACTGAAAAAAAATTGAAAGAATTTGTAAGATACTATGTGAATTTGTATCTTAGGAGGAAAAGAAATGCAAAGAAAAAATGATGAGTTACTTAGAAAAACAAAACATCCCCAGGATAAAAGAAGAATGTTTAAAGACTTAACAAATTGATAACCATAAAAGAAGTAGCAGATGGCATAAGAGCTTTGAAAACAGGAAAGGCTACAGGTCCAGATGGGTACTCTGCAAAGTACTATAAAACTCTGAAGCGACTGTAGCCCCCAAATTAATTGAAATAATCAATTTAGTTCTAGGATGAATTAAAATATCCAGTCATGGGGGAAAGTGAATATATCACTAATCCCTAAAAGAGACCAAGACCATACAAAAATGAAAAACGTTAGATTCATTTTTTTTGTTAAACATAGGCCCTTTCTGCACAGGCCAGAGACACAGGGTCAAACTGGGATATATGATTTTGGTGTAGCCCCGGGGGCTGTTCGCATGCTCTTGTGTGAGCAGCCCCATGGCTACCACAACTTGCATATGTGCCTCCGTACGGAGATGCATCCTTTTTTTACGCTCACCATTTTCCCTGCTCAGGGACAAGGGGGCAGGCCCCCGGCTATGACTGACGCCTTGGGGGCCAGAGGGCCGGTCACCCTCTCCTGTGGAGCTGCACAGGAAAGAAGGTAAAGATTACCAAAAAAATGCGGCCCAAAATGGTGCCTCCTGCTCAGGGCTTTTTGCACGGGTGCGGTGGCAACCCGGGATATTTAAAAAATAACCCAGGTTCTGCCATTTAACTTGGTGAAGGGCTGATTTAGGGGTGAGAGCCATGTAAAGGTCCTACCTCAAACAGTTAAATATAATATCAGATAGTATTGGACATCATAGAATTTTTAGAACAGCACTCAGAAAAACAAATGGCAGTTCTTTTTTGGGGTGCAGAAAAAGCATTTGACAATGTGAACTGGACATGCCTGATGAAAATACTACAATATATGGGGACTGAGGGCCATTGCCAACAAGCTACTCGACTCAAAAAGTGAAAATTCTGATTAATGGTAATTTAATCGAATTGTTTGCAATACAAAAAGGAACCAGGCAAGGAGGCCCTCTATCTTCTTTATTAGTTATAATGGTTTTGGAAGTTTTAAACAGATATTAGAAAAGATGAGAGGATAGAAGGAATAAAATGTAAGGAGAAAATTAACGAAGAACATATGCAGATGATCTGGTACTGTAACTAGATTTGGAAAGTTAACTGATAAAATTTAAAAAAATAAATATGAGACTTAAAAATATGATAGAAAATGAAGATTAGAGCTGCGGCAGAAATCAGGATTTAACTTAACTAAAATAGTAAAATATTTAGGAGTCATAATAGAAAAGAAGAATAAGACACTCTTTTGAAACAACTGTGAAAAACATGGAGAAAAATTAAGCAAGAGATGGAAAAACGACAAAAACTTACAGTCTCTTTGATGGGTAGAACTGCAATAATAAAAATGAACATCTTACCTGAAATATTATGCTTATTCCAAAACATTCCCATAATCCTTACAGAAAAGCCATTTCAACAATGGAGGAAAGATTTGGTAAAATTAATCTGGCATGGAAGGAGACCCAGAGTAAAATTCTCATCACTAATAGGAGGAGGATGGCAGTCTCAGACTTCCAGACTTATTATGAGACATGTGCTATATTATGGTTCAAAAGAGTGAGTCATGCTCAGAAACAATAAACTTCTAAAAATAGAAGGTCATAATAAACAATAAAGGCTGGCATGACTACTTATCCCCCCATAAATTGGGTCTATAAACCCAATTAATAATAATAATAATAATAATAATAATAATAATAATAATAATAATAATAATAATAATAATAATAATAATAATAATAAAAGCTTTACAAATTTCTAAAACCATTTTATCAGAGAATCCATTCACCACCTCCTGAACTGTGTTTGTTCTGAAATGCACCATTTGGGGCCTAGTACCTACCTAGTTCTGTCCCTAAGGCATTAGGACAAAGATAGTCCAGAAAATGGCGGATGAATTCTCAAATCTCCTGTCATCTTTATATTGAAAAAGGTGTGGTCAAATTGCCCTGTGGTGTTTCACGCCTCCTTGAGTTGCTGAACTGAAGTGTGCACATCTATGGCATTGGGGTCCTTTTTACCTCTGCTTGCATGGAAAGCTGAAATTATCATGTAGAACGAAATTCACAAAATTACATTTTCTTTACTGCTTTTCTTCCTGCTGTATCTTTGCTGCTGTATCATTCCTGTACTGCCAAAGGGAAATACTTAATGAAATATCGATCTTTGTTTCCTCTGCAACAGGTAACTGGCTCAAGGTTGTTTTTGTTTCTGCAACAGACTTAGGTACCTGTTTATTCCATCTGTAACAAAATATACTGGATTACTGTAGCACATTTTTTGTTCTTTAGGTGAACTTAAAAAAAAAACCTTTTGAGCTATGAAAAATTGGTCTGGGCCATGAATACCTGAAGCCAGTGTTAAAATTGTTGAAGGAAACTACGGCCCTTTCCGCACGGGCAAAAACACTGGCAAAAACGCCGTCCCCAGGCTGCTATTCACACAGGGGGCGCAGCTGCTTCGCGGCCCCGCCGCCCTCGCGCCGCCCGACCGGTGCCAAGCCGGCGTTTCCAAACCACACTTCCCCAGCGTGGTTTTTTGTAAACACCGGCTGGAAGCTGCTGCCGTGCGAATGGCAGCGGCTTCCAGGCACTTCCCCCCCCACTCCCTCCCTTCATTTACCTATTCTCCGGCCCTCCGACGCGTCGCTGGGGCCTGGGGACACGCCCCCCTGCTGCTCTGCGTGGCGGAAGCGGCGCTGCGGGTACGGGGAGGCATCCCCAGGCCCCGGCGAAGCAGCCTTGAGCAGCTGAAAAGCAAGTTGACCGGGCAGACAGCAGCCCAGTGGCGGCTGTCTCCCCGGTTCTTTCTGGGACCATCCATGCGGACGGTCCTGGCGTCGTTGGGTCGGCGTCAGCAACGCCGACCCAAGTCCTTCCACCTCCGTGCGGAAAGGGCCCATGTTTCAAGGGTTTTTTTTTACTGTGTTAAGGCATGTTATATGATGACTGGAAGCATACACGGGCCAGTTTTATGGTGACTGCTAGAAGTGTATATGGAGGGGGAGTGCAACAGATGAGAGTCTGCCAGACCATCGGTCCATCAAAGTCAGTATTGTCTGCTCAGAGTGGAAGTGCCTCTCCAAGGCCTCAAGTGGAGG
Organism: Sphaerodactylus townsendi; assembly: GCF_021028975.2. Lineage (NCBI taxonomy): Eukaryota > Metazoa > Chordata > Lepidosauria > Squamata > Sphaerodactylidae > Sphaerodactylus > Sphaerodactylus townsendi. The sequence goes on from NC_059438.1 coordinate 14,143,176, forward strand.
TCTTTCACATCACATCCTCCTTGGTCCCTTTAATGAATATGTTGGGGATTGAACCTGGTATCTTCTGCATGCAAAGGAGGGACTCTTCCACTGAACCATAGCCCCTCTCCTAAGAATGATTGATTCTGAACCCAGTCAGATGCAACAAAAACCAGGGTGTCACCTGGAGCCTGAAACTTCAGTAATTCTGATTCAGTGCAAAAATAGGTCAAGGACACCAAGATACATTGTGGTGTATCAGTTGAAGAATCTGTGTCTCTGATAGCTACCCTCCTTACCTCAAGACTTGATGAGGTATATATCTCCCTTTCAACTAAGAGCACCATCCTCGAGGTGGGGGCCTGGAGTTTTCCCAGAATTCCATCTGATCTCCAGGTTGTGGAGGACAGTTTCCTCAGAAGAAAGCTTTGGAAAAATCACACCCACTCCCTAACTCCACCCTCTCCAAGCTCCTCCCCCAAATCTCCAGGGATTTCCCATGTAGGAGCTGACAATTCTTCATCAGCCTTGGATCTATGAGAACAAATGATTCACAAAGTTGTCTTTTCCTCTTAGTATAAAAGCTCCTCAGACTGCTGCAGAAGAAACATCCTATTCATCTTTTTTTAAAAAAATTATCTTCCCCAGTTCCCATATCAGCAGGCTATGAACAAGTTTGACTACCATTATCTCATGTGTTTTGCAGCACAAGATACAGTGGGAGTAATTAAAGAACACAACTCTCCTTTTCATCCCTGCCACCTGTATTCCTTCTTTTAGTCAGAGAGAGAAAAGATTTGCAGGATTCCTGGCCCCCTCCCCCCGCCACACATTGATTCAAACAAAGATCTATACTGTGGACAGTAATTAATGCATACATTGGGCATTCCCTGGTTTTCTGCATTTAACACACAATTTCTTTGGGAGAAGGTCTCTTTCTTTTTCTTAGTGGTGCAGCATGAATAAGATGTACAATAGATGCAAGAAATATACAAAAGACCAACATAAGTGCGGCCCTTGACCATTAAGGCAACTATAGTAGCTTTCACGCAAGAAGTTGGAACTAAGCAATTTTGGTCTATGAATTGTTCTGACCTTTTCGAGAAGTCCATCAGATACCTCTTGGCTCTCTGATTTATGGACTTGGGGACTGATTAAAGGATTCCAAGGCAGCTGAGAATATGGCTACTATTATTTTATTAAATCACAGCCCCCAAATCTTCATCTGGTGTTGGCCTTCCCACGCATTGGATCCTTCCCAAGAACCTATGATGTCATAATGTATCCGCGTAGTATAAGTGTGGATCTAAGCGTTGTGGTCTTTTATAATGAATAGATGGGGATTTTATCAATATGTAGATGGTTCAAGTGTTCTCCAAGGTTTTTTGGTATGGCATCCAGTTTGCTAAAAATCACTGGGATCACAACTGCTGGTTTGTGCCATAATCTCTCAACTTTCATTCTCAGATCTTGGTATTTTGTCATCTATTCCAGTTCTTATTCAACAGATTTATCCAATCTGCAGGACTGGGTTTATAAATTGGATGCTTTGTTCGATAAAGCAACAATCTAAATTCTGTCTATGGTTGAAATGAGTTTAAAAAGATCATTCCAGAATTCTTTACTTGGTCAATATTTCTGTATATAACCTCAGAATGGCTTTTTCATCTTTATGTTTTCAAATTATGCCAACAGCACTTCTTGCCGGTTGCTTTTCTCCAACCCCGTTGTCCCAGTGCTTCTGTATATGCAGTAATTCAGTACCAGAGGACTTGTTTCAATATGTATTAGCTGGTCCCATGTATTTTTGGCCCAAGATATTAACTAGTCCAAATCCTCTTTCCAATTTTTATAAGCTAGTCTTCCTGTTATCAAATACCGATGTGTTTATCACAAATAGGATGCCACTTTTTGCTTTAGCAGCCAAATAAGATTTGGACTGAAGTCAAGTCAAGAACCTTTAATGGAGTACACTCAAACTGTTGCCCAAGAGAACTCCCAGCCTGAATTGATGACCACCTCTTTTATAAACTATGTATAATGTATTTTACTTGTATTTTATTGCTTCTAATTTAAGAGTTGTAACAGCCTATGGCTATTCACAATAAATTCTGTGTGTATGCTTCTGTGTTGTTGTTGTCGTTATTGCAACAAGATGAGACTGGCATGGGGGAAATCTGTTTTTTAAAAAAACCTACCTTCTCTCCCTGTGTAGCTCCACAGGGATGAGGAGGCATGCCCACACTGCCCTCTCACCCCCGGGGCAAGGCTGTGGCCATGGGGGGAGGTCCCCTCATCCCTGCGGAGCTCTGCAGGGAGAGAAGGTAGGTTTTTCAAAAACAGGAGGTGCCTCCATACGGAGGCACCTCCACAGGCAGCTGCAGCTTCAGGGCCGCTTGCACGGAAGTGTGCGAATGGTCCCGGGGCTCCACCAGCATCATGTATGCCAGTGTGCAGCCACTTCACTGACCGGTGGAGAATGGACCTCTGTGGCACAGTGTGGAAATGAAGATACCAGCCATGAATGCAGGTGAAATCTTAGGAGCAAAAACTAGTAGACCATGGCCAACGCAGCCCAAAAAATCAACAATATCCAGTTGATTCTGGCTGGGAAGCAGTGCATTACCCTCAAATTAGGGTTTTTTTTGGTCAAGCTATGTTTCTTTTCAAGCTAAGTTTTTTGGGTCTTAGTGCCTGCCTAGTTCTGTTAGGTAGGCACTAGGACCCAAATGGAGCATTCTAAAACAAAGACAGTCTAGTTTGTGGCAATTATGGTGTTTTTTTTATTTTAGTGAGACAGAATCTAATCCAACCTGAGAAACCAGCAATAGCTGAACATGTTTTTAACCAAGGTGGACATGGGATCTTATTTGAAGACACAGAAATTCTTGATAATACTGGCAGCTATTATGTCAGACTACACAGGGAAGCCATTGAAATCCAAAAACAAAAAGGAAGGAAGTCTGAAAACCAACAAAATGGCTATCAGCACTAAAAAAAACCCCCACACAACCCAAAAACTAGAGGCATCCAAATGCAGCTGCAAATGAATTCCACTTAGACACATGCTAATGCAATTACAAATGCAAATACGATCGCAAATATAACTGCAAATACAACTGTAAATGAACTCCACCCAGACATATGCAAATATGACTCACCCCCCTGTGAGGTAGACAAAACATATACCCCTCCACACACTGTGTCTTGATGAGAAACACATCTTGCCATGATATGCCTCTGAAGATGCCAACCCCTAGATGTGGGCAAAACGTTAGGAGCAAACGCTGCAAAACATGGCCACATAGCCCAAAAAATCCACAACAGCCAAATAAAAATATCCTTTTCCTGCACTGGGAAATGGAGGAAGTCCCCAATATGGGATCAGTTTGGGGTGTGTTTTGTTGTTCCCTCTAAACACAGCTCTAAAACTACCTTGTTGTCTTGACAAATTGTGGGGAATAAGCTAGTGGTGAATAACTCTTTGATCGAAACACTCACTTTAGCATTTCTGTTCCTTGATTAATGGTAGAACAGAAGACAGGAGAACAGTGACATCTGAATTTGTAATACCAGTTCCTTTTAATCAGAAAGTCTTTTGAAGATTTCCATGAAAACACCAATGTCTTTTTATGTCTTTTAAAGAATGTGCTTTTGCTTTTACTAGATTATTATCTTGTGGTGTCTCAACAGTGGTTTTGTGTCGCGGTTGTTTACCTCAGGGTTTTGTCTGAGAAATATATAATTTAGATAATCACAAAAAAATAGTTGTCAGCAGCCATGAGATGTGGAAGAAAAGGTACATTTTCATGCATTCAATGGTTATGCCGAATCACTTGTAAACAAGGCCAAGCACTTGTGGAAATAGTAATTATTTGCTACTAGTTTGAAATGTTGATGTAGAAACTAATGCTCTTCTCCTCTCAGTGTACCAAAACTGTAATTCTCCCCCTCCCTCCTTGCCTTCTAAGTTCTATTCATATGTTGTGCATGTTTTGAAAATGGCTGAATCTTAAATAATGGTATCTTATCACCTAGTTTTGCCTGCAGAGTTAGAAGAATGCCTTGTATTCATTTCTGGGTCTTTGTGAACGCATAAGCAAAGAGGACTGGCTCCGCATTATCAAAAATGAAAAGCACACAACAAACTTTATGAAACATTTAATTGTTTTGACGAAGGAGCCATGCTCGGAGGTTGACCTTGGAGCTTTAGAAATGTGAATTGATCCACTGGAAGGAAACACAAAGCCAGCTTTTGGTGCTGGATGGAAATTGTTAAACACACACGCACACACACACATACACAAGGCCCTGAATAACATCTGCCTGTTACGATGCCTTAATCAGCTCTGTGAAAAATGAAAGTTTAACGATCCACTATAGTGGCTTCTAAGTGAAGGATAAACAAAGGATGAAAGAGTTTCCTTGCATAGTTTGTAACTGATGGCATGACAAATGTCAAGGACCATCTGCCTCAAACTTATCCAAACTGTCATCAAGTATTCTAATCCAGTCAAACGAGATATAACTAGGACAAACCCATGTAAGTTGCTGAAGGCTTATCAAAAGAGTTGTAAATAAAGGAGGGAGCCGGGGAGAGGGGAGGAATCCCCCTATCAACTGCATAACCACAGATTGCTGCCAGATTGCCGAGGGCTTTGAAATGCAATCCCATTTCTCAAGTCTGACAAACTGTACTAAATGGTAAAATGGATTTTTATTGCTGTCAGCCATTTTCGGCCCAGCTGCTACTAGGAAGTGGGGAACCACGATTCTCTCTCCCCTCCCTCCTCTCGACGTGAGGGCTGAGGGCTTTGTCTCTTTCTCCTGGTGGATGGCGGTTCCTCGACATTGCCTTTGTCCGCTACAAGAAAGCACAATCGCAAATTATATCAACTCCATAATGAGGCTTAAAAGGGCAATTTACACAGTGGTGGGGGTGGAGGTGGGAGTCTGCGGGTTGATTCCTCAACTTTCGTCTGGTGCCCCAGATTTGACACAAAACTGTTCTGACTTCAATACGTCTTGACAGTGACGGAGTTCCCATACAGGTTTCTTGAGGCAACAGGAGAAATGTTATGGATTTAACAGATGCTAAGTGTGTGTGCGTGTGTGTGTGCAAGAAATAGCATGAAACAGTTTTGTTGGGATAAGCCATACCTCAGCGGCAGAGCACACCTTTGCATGAGATTGCCTTGGCATCTGCAGTTATTGGATCTTGGTCAGCTGGACCGGAAAAGATGCTAAACCCCCAGAGGGTGTGGAATATCCCACACCCTCAAGTTCATTGCCCCCCACGACTTCAAGCAATGGCAAAAAATATAATAATGTAAGAAAGCAGCGTTGTACTTACCAGAAGTAGATTAAAGGAAGTGACCAAGAGTGCTCTAGGAATCAAGGTCGATCCTATGGTTTTACCACTGAGTTTCTGGTGATTTCTAGAGCTACCTTTGTCACATCCTGTATTGACTTGTGTGTATCTCCACACACAAACACCCCCCCTACTTTTGTGAATAAATGCCAAATTTTCTTTGAGCTTGAAGTGACTATAATTTTGGACAACACAAATCACTTCAGTTTCAGCAGAAAATGCCAAATGTCCTTGGATGGAGGTATGCGAAACTGACAGTTATGTTTGTCTAATAGGGGTCTGCAACCTGCGGCTCTCCAGATGTTTATGGACTACAATTCCCATCAGCCCCTGCCACCATGGCCAATTGGCCATGGTGACAGAGGCTGATGGGAATTGTAGTCCACAAACTTCTGGAGAGCCGCAGGTTGTAGACCCCAGGTTCTAACATTTCCACAAGGGACTCAGGTTGGCCATGCAAGGTTCTTTTTGACCTCACCACAACCCTGCGAGGTAGGGCAAGGCAGCAACTGGCCTAAGGTCACTCTATGACAGTGGTGGTCTCCATATCTCCAGATGTTATGGATTATAATTTCGCCAGCATACACTCACATGCTGGCAGGGGCTGATGGGAATTGAAGTCCATAACATCTGGAGTGCCAAAGGTTTGCCACCACGGCTCTATGAGCTTCCCGTCTGAGTGGTAATTTGAACCCAGGTCTCCCTATCACAGTCCAAGGATCCAATAAATGCCTTGAAGGACGTTTATTTCAATTCATCCAAATGTTCACCAGAACACTGTGGGATAAATGCGCTTTTCAGTGGGCACATCTCACTTCTGTGCCCAGCATGTAGCATGCTAAATATGGATTATGATGCAGGCAGTCTAAACAGTAGTGCGGCACAGTGAAATGACCCTCTCCCAATCAGCATCATCACAAAAGCATACAGATTACTTAATCCTTGAAAGGGATTAAAGAGGCAGCAAACAAAACATTGGCCATAACAGCTCTCCCAATACCTTGGCTATTGGAGGATAGCAGGAAGCGGGGCGCACCCAGCAGATGCTGCCAGAGAGATCTATGTGGATTTTAATAAAACACGACACTGCAATTGAGATTTGCAAATGTACCTACAAAGTTATGCACGGAAGGTCGGGTGGTGCTTGGATCAAAACAATTGGTTATTTCTGCTCCACTTTGTCCTTTTTTGAGAAAGCTGAACTATATGGGAATGCGCTGATATGGAAGGAAGGAAATGCAGATACCCTTGCACTTGAATTTGACGGGAATTATGAGCATATGTGGACATGCATGCGCATGAATTTAATTCCCAGTGTATTAGTTGCTCCCCATTTTGCCCAAATCCTCGCCGACGTTCTGTCTGCCTACTTACCATCTGTCTCAGACAGCCCCTATTTTGATCAAGACCCATAATCAAGGAAAAGCTCTGCAGAAAGAACTGTTGAGTCTTTATAGAAGCTATTGAGTCTTCAAAGAAGGGTGGGATGTAAATATTTTAATGCTCACTAAATAACTTTAAAAATTGCAGGCCATGAGAAACCTGCTTAAGTCTGCCAACTCTGGGTTGGTAAATTCTTGAAGATTTGGGGATGGAGACTGGGGAGGTCAGGGTTTATGGAGGGGAGGGACATCAACGAGGTATGATGATGATGATGATGATGATGATGATGATGATGATGATGATGATGATGATGATGATGATGATGATGAAGAGTTTGGATTCATACCCCACTTTTCTCAACTGTAGGGAGCCTCAAACTCCTTCCTCCAAACGGGCATCTTGTGAGGTCGGCGGGGCTGAGAAAGTTCAGAGAGAACTGTGACTGGCCAACAAGCTTCATGTGGAGGAGTGGGGAAATGAATTGGATTCCCCAGTTTATAGTTCGCTGCACATGTGGAGGAATAGGGAATCAAATGTGGTCCTCCAGATTAGAGTCCACCACTCCTAACCACTACATCTGATGTCTCTGTAGAAGACTATACAAGCAGAGGTGGGATCCAGCAGGTTCTCACAGGTTCCCGAGAGTAGGTTGCTAATTTTTTGTGTGTGCCGAGAGGGGGGGTTTCTAATGGGTGATTTTGCCACGTGATTTTTTGGTCTTTAGTTACGCCTCCTTCCAGCAGTAGCTGCCAGAACTTGGAAGCAGTCCCTAGCAGGAGTGTGTGCACTGGTATGTGGGCGGTGCCTGTGGCGCATGCGTGTATCTGGTTTCCTGCCCAAGGACCGGCACAGCGGCTGCCTCCTTGCCACAGCCCTGCCCAGGAATGCCCCGCCCACGGAATGCCCCACCCAGCCCCATTGACGCTACGCCACAGTTTGAATCCCACCACTTTGGGAACCTGTTACTAAAATTTTTGGATCCCACAACTGTATACAAGTCCACCCTTCAAAGCAGTCATTTCTTACAGGGAAACTGATCTCTGTTGTCGAGAGATCTGTTGGCATCCTTGGAAGTCTCCAGCCCCATCAGGAGGTGAGCAACTATAGACCCGCTCCCAATTACCAGCTGCTGCTGATAAAACTTCCTGGACTGACCGTATCCCCCAGTTTCAGGCTTGCTAACAAATGCTAATTCGGTGGCATCTGGTTTTGGCTTTCCTCCACCTTTCCACAGACGATACAAACAGCAACATCTTTTAAATCCTTGCAACCAGGGTGAGTGTTATCAGTTCCGATACCTTTTAATCTTTCATTGTAGCCTCACCTTTATTTCTTCAGAACATATTCTGGCTTGGGAGTCAGGAGCGACTTGAAAAGTCAATAGAGCCTTCTGCTCCTGTTGTTTTAAGTGGCTGGAAACAGGCATTTGTGAGGCTTGCCCCGAAGATCAGGTGTGTCTGGCCGTGCCAATTCTGCATTAATTTCAGCTTATGTTTGCACAACATTAAAAAAAGGGAAAATAATGGAAAGGACTGCTCCTGACCAGCTGCCAACCAGAACTCAGTAGATGTGGCTGGTCAGAGCAAAGAAATGACAACCCATCTTAGCAACCAGCACTTCTTGTCCAGTATTTAGAGAATTAAGAAATATATGAATACATATCTTTATAATGATATAATTTTATTATTCTTGGCATAGAACTTTAATGTCTGAATTCATCCCCTTCGTATTAGCAGGTACAAATACGGAAGGAGATTATATGTGTGTGTTACTGTCTTCTATTTTTTTTCCTAAAGATTACGTTACCTTTACGATCAGCTGCAATAATCCTTTAACACGTTCAATCCAGAAGAATAATACAGTTGAGTTCACACTTAATTTGCAAATAAATCAAGCTTTATTTAATAGTTTTTTTTTAATGTCCTGGAGATTTGGCCATTTGCAATATGCATGATTAGAATCTAGGTAACGTGAAACTTAATAGAATTTGAAATATGAAGAGTACTGGGTTGGAAAATGTAAGTGTCTGAAGTCACAAGAGGCTTTTTTTGTGTTGTTGTTCCAAACACTAGGATATTTTTTTACTCATTTTGTGCAGTCTCTGGAACATTCATCATTTTAGCTTATCAGTTGGGCTTTTTTCTTTCTTTCTCTGAAATGGAAAAGTTTGAATGATATGCCCTCGGCGCAGAACCATAGACAACCCTACAGAATATCTATTGGCAAAAATGAGGAATGCAGTTGTTTTGCGTGTGTGAGAGAGAAAGAGAGAAATCAGATTTTGGACTTCGAGTCTGAAGCTCCTGTCATCTGGAGTTCAAATGGTTATCTTGGAAACACGCTATCTTGTGTTAACTACTCTGTGTTACAAATGTAGAATGGAAAACATTCTCCTTCAAACAATGAAGGCAAAATAAAGAACAGGAAAGAAGAAAGAAGAAAATAAAAAAGAAGAACAGTTTGGATCTAGACCCCGCCTTTCTCCCCTGTAAGGAGACTCAAGGCAGCTTACAAACTTCTCCTTCCTTTCCCCACAACAGACACCTTGTGAGGTAGGTTGGGCTCAGAGTATTCTGTAACTAGCGTAAGGTCACCCAACAGGCTTCATGTGTAGGAGTGGGGAAACAAACCCAGTTCTTCAGATGAAAGTCCACCACTCTTGTGGGGGAGCGGGGATTCAAACCCAGGTCTCTAGACTAGAGTCCACCCCTCTTAACCACTACTCCACACTGGTTGGGAGTCTGTTTTTGCTACACAGCCACAACCTGAATCCTTATTTGTCCAGGAATGGCTATCCTTCAGGTGTTCTCTTAATACTTTAGCATGGAGTAGTGGTTAAGGTGTTGGACCAGGATCTGGAAAACCCAGGTTTGAATCCCCACTCAGTCATGGAAACTTGTGGGGTGATTCAGTCTCAACGCTGGCAAGTATTTAGATGGGAGACCCTCATGGACTACCAGGGGCATGATGTGCAGACAGGCTATGGCAAACCACATCTGACCGTCTCTTTCCTTGAAACCCATACAAGGTCACCACAAGTCAGCTGTGATTTGATGGCAAAAATAAAGAAAAAGGATTACCATCTTGTCTTCATCAGCCAAGGAAACTTCAAGCTGGACGGAACAGGATAGTTGACCTCCAGATGAGTCCTGGAGATCTTCCAGAATTACTACTGATGGTTGTTTTGGAGCGTGGAAGCTGTGACATTATACCCTCTTGAGATCCCGAGATCCCTCCTCTCCCCAAACATGGCTCTCCTAGGCTCCACCCCAACCGGGTATGCTTGAGGCAGCATCTGGAAGCCCATGTGTTGCAGACGGGTTCCTAACACGACCTCCAGAGTTTTTTGCAACTCCTAGGTCCTGCCCATGCTTTTGGGATCTGGTTTGGTTTCCTCTTGGCTGTAATTGATCCTCCAGTGCAGTCAGGTTAAACCTGCCCCTTCAGAAGAAGAAGCTTTGGAAGGAGAGAGACCAAATGACTCACCTTAACTCCTCACCTTCATCTTTCTAATGCCTGAATAATACCTTATTTCCTTCTGGTGGTGGCATTCCTTCAGGCCACTTTTGGTCATACCCTGATCTAGCTGCTTTAAGGCTCCAACTTCTCTCATAAGCTTGCTTCTCCTGAAAGACCATTTATGAGATCCATTGGTGTGAGTTTGTGGATTGGTGGTGTGTAGGGTTGCCAGGTCTCCCCTGGCCACATGGGGGTTGGGTATAGTTGCCAGTTCCAGTTTGGGAAACAACTGAAGGTCTTGGGATGGAGCATAGGGAGGAGAGAGATCTCAATAGGGCACATTGACATACACTCCACCCCCCAGCAGCCATTTTCTACAGTGGAACAGATCTCTGGGGTCTGGAGATGAACTGTAATTCCTAGAGATCCTCAGGCCCCTCCTGAGGCTGGCATCCCTAGTGGTTTTGTGAGGTAGCAGGGATCCTTCAGGGCATCCATGGAGAATAGTGGAAGTAGATACAGAAATGTGAGCAGTAAAGATTCCAGCGCCCCACCTGCCTTTGGCAGGGGGTTTCCATGTTGGAAAATTCCTCGAGATTTCAGAGGCGGGGCCTGTAGACGGTGTGATTTGAGAAGAGGTGAGGCCTCAGGAGCATATAATACCATACAGGCCATCCTCCAAAGGTGTAATTTCCTCTGCTGACCAGTGATCCCTGTTGTCCAGAGATCAGTGGTAATTCAGAGAGAGATCTCTGGGCCCCACCGATCTCTGGACCCTTTCTCAGTGGGTATGTGGGAGGCCCCCCATGAGATTGACATGGTGTCTCCTCTCACTTAAGAGGGAAAGGATGTTCATTTGGTATCCAAAGATATTAAATATCTGGGGTCAAGCAGCCAACTCATGCCAAAGAAGATGAAAATGGCATTTCTGAAAGATACCAACTGGACTCCTGTAGAAATGAGAAGCTCTATTTGCCTGCAAAAGCATTTTTCCCCCTCTTTCTTGTGAATAAGAAGGGCTGCCTTGTAGATTTATCCTGATGAATTTTAACTTGCCCAGGGAGAGGAAAATGTGCTCTTCAATGTCTTTGTAAGTAGCTGTATTTTTTTTCTTTCACAGCTGATTGCCTGTAATGCTGGCAGGGGGAGGGGGTGCATGTAGAGAGAATGCCTTTCAAAGCAAGGAGTTAGAGAGCATTATCTTTTGTTGTTGTTTTTCTGTACCAGGAGAAGATAAAAGGTGAACAGGGAGGTAAAGAAACAAGCAAATGTGTATCATAATAATTGTGCATTTGCCTTGCAAATAGGCTGAGAGCGCAATGTAAATCCGCATTGCTTTTACTCTTCTGTGCTCAAAACCAGAAAAGGTTTTACTGCCAAGCCAGCAGAAGCAACATTAAGTTGAACAAACCTGATCTAATAAATCCGTTTAACCCTTTGCACCCTGAAAAAAAATCTGCATGCTGAGCCTGCCAGTCAAGTGTACATATTGAAAGCATGGCTGCTAGTCAAGTGTACATATTGAAAGCATGGCTGTTCAGATACACAGCTTTGCCACATTTCGCCCCTTCCACACATGCAGAATAACACACTTTCAATCCACTCTCACAATTGTTTGCAAGTGGATTTTGCTATTCCCAGAGGTGGGATCCAGCAGGTTCTCACAGGTCCCCGAGAGTAGGTTACTAATTATTTGTGTGTGCCGAGAGGGGGTTACTAATTGCGATTTTGCCACACGGATTTTGGCCTTAGTTACCTTCAGCAGCTAATGGTGAACTTGAAGCCAGTTCAGTTATGAGGTGCACTCAAGGCAAGGCAAGGCAAATCCTGCACTCCGCGTGTATTTGTTTCCTGCCCAAGGACTGGTGCAGCGGCTGCGTCCTTGCCACAGCCCCGCCCAGGAATGCCCCGCCCCCGGAACGCCCGGCCACATCCCCATTGTGCCCCGCCCAGCCACATTGGCGCTACACCACAGTTTGAATCCCAGCACCATGGGAACCTGTTACTAAAATTTTTGGATCCCACCACTTGCGCAGTAGAATCCAGCTGCAAAGTGCATTGAAAGTGGATTGAAAGTGCACTATTCTGCATGTGTGGAAGGAGCCATTGTCTGAAAGGAGCATCACATGGATTTTACATTTACATACAGGCTTTCAGCGTGCTACAAGAAACCCTGATTTTTATATCTCTGGCTTGAATGTACCAAAGCTGAAAATCTCTGTGATGCCCCATCAGAAAACATAGTTCACAGCATATATCGAGAAGGTCCACCTATGGACCACAGTGGCTTGGCACACAAGTGAATCTCAGAAGAAATCTCATTGTCAGTTTATCAGCTCTGGAGCAATTTAAGCAAAGACCATTTTTGCACGGGTGTATATGAAGCTGTCTTCCTTGAATTAGACCATTGGTCCATCTAGCTCAGCACTATCTATCTAAACAGACTGGCAGTCGCTCTCCAGGGTCTGCGGAGTTCATGTTGCTCATGTGCATCTATGGCCTTAGGCTGATTTTTTTGCATTGTGGAAATATGTACGGAAGGGGCAGAAGGAGGCCAACCCACAAACACCTTTACCAGATGCATCTGGATGGATATTTGCAGCTGATTGCAATGTCACCTTCACCCCACCCAAATGGCTGGACGAATCAGTGCAGGTTGGTTGTAGTCCAGCTTCATTCTAAGCACACACATGTATGCAATTAATTAAGTGCATTTAATTTGCCTTCGAAGGAGGATCACCAGGTTCACCTAATTTGTAACCAAGCGGGTTTTGCACAAATAATATTTACACAGAAGTTAAATTTGCAAATTTAAAACCTCCCCAATTTCCCTTCTGTTTACAGCCACAAACCCGTATTTCTGGATGATTGCTTGCAGTCCTTAAGACGTTGCTTCTCACAGTTTCCAGCTTTTTTTTAAAAAAAAGAAACCCTTAAAAGAAGATATAAAAAGACTCAGTCTGAGATGACAGATTTAGCTCTGTAATATTATACTGTACAATATGTTCATAAAAAAACATTTTTTTTTGCCAAGAAGCTGCGGTCTTGGAGGAGTCGTGGTGTTCCAAGAAGATGAACATACTGCCCATTCAAAAGTGGAGGGGGTCCTAGCATAGTTTTGAGGCTAGCATGAAGTTAATAGTAGGTTCCAGGGGACTATTTCCAGATACCAGGGTCAGTACCCCATCAATGCTTCTGTCAGCATGGCCAATTGGCCATGCTGGTAGGGGGGGGCTGATGGGAATCTGTAGTTCCTGGAACATCTGGGGAGCTCGCAGGTCTCCTCACCCCTGGCTAGGAACACACGGGAGACACAAGTTCAAATCTCCGCTCTGCCACAGGTAAGGTCAACAAGCAGCAGGGGACCTTTGGGTAGTCCCTAGAACAGTGGTGGGGAACCCATGGCATCGGGTGCCAGAGGCAGCACTTCAGAGCCCTCTCTGTGGGCACGCAAGACAGAGTCTCACTGGCATGTGGAATCAGCCTCCAATCTAGGCTGGCCCTTGGGCCCCTGGACTTGATGTGCTGCACCTCAGTGGAGCAGGGGAGGACTCAGCTGGTGGGTCTGGTGCCTGTACTCCAGGTGGCTGCTGCCCGGGGGGGTGGGGTTTGCAGAGGCGGCAGTGATGCTAGAGAGCCGCAGAGTGGTGCATGTGGGATTTGCTGGAGGCTACAGCAGGCTGGCCCCTGCTTGAGGGGGTTATTCAGGTTAAATTGCTGCATTGGCACTTTGCGATGAATAAGTGGGTTTTGGGTTGCAATTTGGGCACTTGGTCTCAAAAGGTTCGCCACTCATCACTGTCTCCTAGGAAACTTAGAAACTTCATAACTCCAATCCATAGCTGATAAGGGAAGCCCCCAAAAGTTGAAATAACCCCCCCAAAAAACTCTCCCATAAGGAAGAATAGAGATACTCTGTGAAAAAATCATGGCAGGTATCTCCTTCAGTGTCTCCACCATGCACATGGGCTGATCAGGCATTGGAGGCAGACTGAGGTCAGCTCCGCCTCAGGGCCAACCTCGGAATGCCCCAGTCGCACCGATGCAGTGTTTTGCACCAGTGGGCCTGGGCAACAAGGGACACTTCTAGGTCAGGTGCAAGACCCAGACACTGACGCATCAGGGGCAACAGCAGGGTGGAAGCTGACTAGTGTCAGCTCGTCGCTTGGCCACACCCTCAGACCGTCCTACTATGGTGGGGGCACAGGGACACTAGCATGGTATTCAGTACCACATCCCACCACCATGGAGGGTCACAGTGACCTTCACATGCCAAAAACATTTGCCCTCCCACCGGACGGGCAATCCACCAACATGGCCCCACGCCACTCTCAACAGCGAATTCAGCTCCCCCTTTGGATGGGGCTGTAGGTCCAACCAGCTGAGGGTACCTCATTTCTTCAGTATGTTCCTTCTCGGCCTTCACACACAGATCCAACAACCCGTGCCTTATATTTTCCCCGTGTCTTGTAATCACCGTTTTGATCAATATGCTTAACAAAGTCTTCTTGCTCATACGGCGGGCTGTGCTTGAAAGCCTTCAGCACCTCGCGCAGCTTTTACCACGTCTCTCAAACCAGCAACACCAGCGCTTGCCTAACAAAACCCATGAAGCCCTGAAACACAGGGAGCCGCTTATTCGGCCATGGCTACTTCAATGTGGCTTTGCAAATGGAGTTGTCAATCCCTGCTCAGGGGCTGGGATCCTGACTGGGGACAATGTGCCACTGTTTCAAAAGCCCCCTTTTATTTTTAAGCCATTTCCAAACCCCCCCCCCCTCCCTGTCTATCTCATGATTTTGGTTTGTTTCAGCATCTTTTCTCAGTAAATAGTTGAAGAGTAAGCACATTTTCGAGAGCTGTAGGGAGTCTCAGATGCCAGTTGCATTTTAACGATATGGTGTATTATCATTCCTACTGTAGCCAATTCTCTTTTAAATCATGGTACTTTCTGCTTTAGCCTCCAGCTATAGAATTCTTTTCAAGCCGAGAGTGAACTTGGCTGCTTGCCAAGTGAAAAAATAAAGGTGTTTTGGTCTACCAAAGTATTTGGAGTGGCTCTTAGTGATACAGTTTTAGTAAGGACATCTGCAAAGCATTTTTTTCCTCCTTTTTTAGCGAATTTTCATGTGAAAAGACTGCTTAATCATGGGCCGTATTGTTCGCATCAATGCGGTTATTTAACTGCACCCCTGGGTGCTTACAAAATAAACAACAGAGTCTCCTATAGAGGTTTTTTTAGAAGTGGCAGGTGCAAAGTCTGTGTATTTTTGTGCTAATCGAGAGATAAACAAGAGACAGGTGACAATCTTTCAGTGCGCTTAAACATCCATGTTAGGTTTCCAGGGAGGGGGAGGGAAAATTCGGCAACTTTGCCCCAGATCCGATGTTTTTCAACCCAACGGCAGCATGAGTTTATAGTGTTTATCCTGAGCCCTGTGTTTAAGGAAGTCCTGGGGAAGGCCAGAACCCAGTCCCTTTACTAATTTGCAAATGAGGGTCAAGGGTCACTGCACCATGATAGAGCACATGCTCTGTAATGCAGGCAGAAAGGCTCAGTTAAATTCCTGCTTTCTCTAGTTAGAAATATCTCCAGTATAGCCAGAGCTGCTACCTTCCAAATCTCTGGGTTTTTCCCAGTCTGGACTTGGCAAACCTAATTCTGACAATAGCTCTCCTGTTATGGACTGGCAAGGGGTGGGAGATGAAGAAGAAGAGGAGGAGGAGTTTGGATTTATACCCCACTTTTCTCTCCTGTAAGGAGACTCAAGGGGGCCTCCAAGCTCCTTTCCCTTCCTCTCCCCAAAACAGACACCTGGGCCCCTTCCGCACACGCAAAATAATGCATTTTCAAACCACTTTCACAACTGTTTGCAAGTGGATTTTGCCATTCCGCACAGCTTCAAAGAGCACTGAAAGCAGTTTGAAAGTGCATTATTCTGCATGTGCGGAATGAGCCCTGGTGAGGTTGGTAGGGCTGAGAGAGTTCCAAAGAACTGTGACTGGCCCAAGACCACCCAGCAGAAATGTAGGAATGTGGAAAGACATATGGTTCACCAGGTAAGCCTCTGCCACTCAGGTGGAGGAGTGTCTCCAGATTAGAATCCACATGCTCTTAACCACTCAGTATTGCAGGTGGTGGCTAACTCATACCTCTAGATGTTGATGGGATCATACTCTGTCAGCCCCTGCCAGCATGGGCTTCACTGCTGCGCTGGCAGGGGCTGATGGGAATCGTAGTCCATAACATCTGGAGTGCCAAAGGTTCGCCACCATGGCACTATACCACGCTGACTCTTAGCAGGGGGTGGGGCAATCATTGTCCCCACACGATTATGCAACTTCCTGTGTATATGACTGAGTCAGCAATGGTCCTTTTCCATCCAAATGCCCTCACTTCTCCTCCATCCTTTCTTCCCCTCCTTCTCTGTATTCCTGGTATATTACAAATAATCAGGAAATTTCTGGTATTTATTGTTGAATTTTAGTCGCCGTCTGGATTTTTAATTATTTTTATACTCGTCTTTTTTTTGTCAGTGTTTTGTGTCAGAGGTTGCCCCTGAGCTCCCTGGGTAAGAGGAGGGTCAACATATAAATGGAATAAGTGAAATGAAATTCAATGAACACCTGCAAGCGACAGCACATGGTGCTGTCGGCGATGCTGTAGGAGTTGGACAATTGGCTGAGGCTCCAGAACAATTCTCCCAGCATGACACTGCAAGTTGCATTGCAGGTTGTGTCGCGGACAGGGGATGGCAAACCGCTCCCTCCCATTTGGCCTTTCAGCTAGCCTCCACTCCTACCAAATCCAGGTAAGCATTGTGGACAAAAGCCAGAATTACCTTGGAGGTCTCCTGTTAGAAGTGTGGAAAATGGGTCACCTTAGCCATGATAGCTAAGTGTTTAGATATTTGAAGGGATGTCATGTTGGTGTGAGGGAGCAAGCTTTGCTTTCTGCTGCTCCAGAGACTAGGGACCAGGGAGTCATGGGTTCAGGGTAATGAGAAGAAATTCCACCCACCCAAGTCATCATAGGAAAACTTCCAGTCAGTAAGGGCTGTTCAACAGTGGAATGCAACTCACCTGAGTGTGGTGGAGTCTCCTTCTTTAGAGGTTTTTAAACAGAGGCTGGATGGCCATCAGTCAGGAGTGCTTTTGATCATGTGTTCCTGCATTGCAGGAGGTTGGGACTTGATGGCCTCTTGGGGTCTTTTTCCAGCTCTTATGATTCTACATGACTTCTCTGCCCTGGAGCCCCACCCATTGTCCAGGAGGCTAGGGTTGTGGGAAAATGGGATGGTGGCTGAGGGCCTCCTATCATCACTGATGCCGCTTGCCGTTGCTAAGCATGAGTCCCAGTGAGCCCCAGCAGCAGTGACGGGACAGAGGTATGAAGGGAGCTTGGGCATGGCGAGCCAGTGGGGTATCATGCCAGCCCACCCCTCCAAAGCAGCCACAAGCTTTTCTCCAGAAGAGCTGCCCTCCTCTCATCTGGAAATAGCATCAACTAACAAAGGGTTCTGCCTGTGCGCAGTGTCTGATGTGTCCTTCACTGAGCTAATAATATCAAACAACTTCTGGAGTTAACTCCAAAGCCTTATTCTTTAGTAGGTAAGGAGTCTCTCGCAGAAACACACTCAAGTGTTTAATTCAGTTCTTTTTTACTTAGTTCTTGTGGATTTGGTTATATTGTCACAGCATAAGTTAGGACAAGGCTGTCCTAATTATAGTTATAAGCCACTGATGAAGGCTCTTTTATGTCAAAACGCTGTTGGTGCATTTGTAGTTTTAATTTGACAGGGAATTGCAGCGCCATCTTCCTATACATGCACATTTGTTTCCTGTTTTGGATTTGTTTTACACATCAACGCTATTGGTGTTACATGTTGTGTCTACATAACTGAACTGGTTCATTTCTATATATTGCATCATGCTACTCCCTTTGTTTTTTTTTTGTTTCTTATCCATTGCTGGTTTAGCCAGAAGATGTGGGCTTACACTATTATCATCTGCACATACTGCTGGTTACTGGGAGAAGGGGGCAGAGGAGATCACCAAACTGAGTCCACATGCAGCACTCTAAGTTCTGAACTGTACCCCGCCCAGACCATATATCTCTCCATTCTCTTTAACCATTGGAAAACCACAAATCAGAGGTGCACAGCTGGCGTGGGATACCGCGGCCTTGGGGCCCCACACTGCCCCCCTGTGTCCAGTGCCCCTACTGCAGCATTTCCTGCCCAGAATGCCCCCAGAATGTTCTTTGAGTGCCCCCCCACCATGCTCCCCCCTCGGGATGGGCCTGGCCACGCCTCCGCCCACTGCTCCACCCGGGCTGCTATGCCCTGCTGTCCTGTGGCGCCACGCCTTACTGCTACAACTCACAATTATCTTGGCAGTGTCTGAGGCCACACCTTCACCACAAGTAAGCTTATCCTAAGGGTTTATAAATTCCAGTGTACTCTTTGGGTGGTTTTCCTCCCAGACAAACTTGGGAATTACAATTTGGTGCTGAGAATTCTTTTGATAAGAAACCCCTGCTCTCCATTGCTGCAGAAGAGACCCAAGAGGAAAAGAAATAGGATTGAGCTTTCAACAACTTGTGTGGGATCTGTCTCCGTTTCTTACAACTTGCTCTTGATTCATTTGATCAGTACATTTTTTTTTTCAAAGTTAGTAATTTCTAGCAATCTCAGTCAAGGTTCAAAAGAATGGGCTCCATCAAATTCTCTCTCTTTCTCTACCTCTCTTTTGAGCATGTCTCGTCATTGCTCGATTCTTTTTTTTTTTAGTCTCTTTCTGCAAAAGTAATTAAATAATGCATTTCTATCTTTCCATCTTTTGTGACTGTATTCGCTCTTCTTCCTTTTGCTTTGTTCCATTTCCTCTGCCTCCCTTTGCTATCTATTTGATATCATCTGCAATCCAGTCCACCCGCTGCTGCATCCCATAATAGAAGTAGTTTGTATAAATAATTAAAAAGCTGGGGTTCATTACAGTGATGTCGCAACAATGGTCTTGTTTCTTGCCAACTTGATGGAAAAGATTTGGATTTAAGAATCTGCTCTGGGTATTTTTTATTCCCTGGTCTTATTAAAGCTTACAACTCCGGATATCTCTAACACTGGTTTCTTCTCTCTCTCTCTCTAAATAGGGAAATGCTGCCAAACATTTTTCAGATGATTTGCAGAAATTATTCCAATTAAGAGATAGTATCAGCGGAATAGAACATTGTCACAGAGTAATGGTCTTCCTGCCGCTTTGTTATTAAATGCCAAGGTACAACCTGGAGGCGCTTATCAGGAAATTAATGTCATAACAAAGTGGAAAAAGGTTTGTTAGCACGGTGAACTAGAGATGTTTCGCCTGCAAAATGATCTCTATTACAAATAGGAGCTTCCTCTCCACCCTACCACCATGAGAGCCATATCCGGTAGTGTATTTAAGCAGATTCCTGCAGACCCATCTTGCAGAATAAAGGTCATTTTGGATCTCAGCACACAGCAAATGCTAGGAAACCCAAAAAAAGTTAGGGGATCCTGATTTAGTGTTTTGAAAGAGATGAGATCAATTTCTGGCAGTTGGACGCTACCAAAGCTGTGTATTCCCTTGGAGGGATGGTCCAATGTTTCCCCGCTTTTGGTCTCTTTAACGCGATATGTATATATATTTTCTCAGCCATTTTGAATCTTCTTCTTTTGGCTCGGTTTGCTCTCATACTGAAAAAATGCCCTCAGTCGGCCATGTTTGTTGCAATCCCCTTGCAGATACGTGATGCTTGTGGGAAGAGATTTTCCAGGATTTTGTCATAGCCTTTTCCTTAGAAGCTGTAATCCATTTTGCACCACAGCATGGCCTGGTCGGGCGTGGCTTTCGCTCCTGCTCCAGTGCTCTTCTCTGCTTTCTGACTCACGGGGCAGCTAAGAGTTGCTTTTCCCGCCGCGAAGGTGTCTCCTGCCCCTCTTAAGTTTTTTCCCAAATTAAGCATTATCGAAAACCTTAATAACTGCCTAGTCAGTGTGGTGTTTAATTCGTTCGCAGTCAAGCCGCGGCATGGTTTGTAATTGCCCCTACGCTATTCCTTTACCAAATCAGGTTGTAAATGGGGTGTATTTATCCCACTGGGGCAAACTTTACCCTCGCAAAAAAGAACTGCTGCTCCAGCGAATCAAGCATGTTGTTCTTATTTCGTCGCACTTTCAGTGATCTTGTTTAAAAAGGGTGCACTTGAGCTGAAGTCTGAAGATGGGCGGATAGAAGTCAATGGTGCAGTCTAATCAGACTTCCCTATTTTGTGCAAAAAAAATTAAAAAAATCCCAATTGCACAGAGAGGCATGCCTAAGTTAACGTAAACAGCAGCAACAAACCTCTTTTGCAAATGCAGGCAGTCCTACCGAACAACTGAAAACCCTTGATAGAACCGAAAAAATAAATTGATGACTAGTGGTCTTGAATCTTAAGGGATTGTTAAATTAAATTAAGATCCAACAGGTGTAGTGGGACTTTTTTTTTATTAATAATGATGCTAAAGATTTAATTTCATTTTGATGCCTAATGACCAAGTGCTGAAAATGTAGTGCTTTAAGGGTTAATATTCAAAGTAGAAGAAGTTGAGAGTCTATATAAAAAATAATTCTGGTGGGTTTCTAAGATGTGTATGTTGCTGTGGACTTTGATTCTGAAGTACAAATAAAACTCGCGACTGCAAATACAGGGGAAAACGCGGTGTGCTCAAGCACCCTTTTATGTTACACAGATGTTCTTCATTGGCTACCAGTCCATTACCAGCTTCTGTTCAAGGTTCCTCCTTGCCTGTAGACTCCAAGGAGACGTGGCAGCATGGTGTAGTGGATTATGACTGGTGGACTCTGAGCTGGAGATCTCAATTGAATCCCTTCTGCAATTCCCACCTGAGCAGCCGGACTCTAATCTGGTGAACCTGACTCTGTTTCCCCAGCCTCCACATGAAGCCTGCTGGCGACCTTTGGGCCAATCAGCTACAGTCCCTCTTCCTTGTGACTTCTCTCAGCCCTTTAGTGAACCAAGAGGGGTAAGGTAAGCTGCCATGCGTGGCGTTAGGCTGCAGGAGGTGCATTGGCACCTTTCTGGCTTCAGCCGCTTTCCCCGCTTCCCCTGTGATACAGGGCTGGAGTCAGCAAGCCCTCCAGAAGGCCATGCTCCTGAGGCCGCTGCAGGCGGTGACAGCATGCGCCAGCATCTGCCTTCTGGGATCGCTACGCTTCCCACCTCCAAGGTCACAGGGCGGGAACGGCAGTTCTGTGAAGGTCGCGGTTCGCGTCGGCCGTACGCATGTACGCGCAATGGCTATAAAAGCCCCCCCCCCCACCAATTGGGATGGTAGAGGTGCTCTTCAGCTCCCCGTCAGCTGCTCCGCTGATATTTGTCCTTATGATCGCCCCGCTGAAGTTATTTCATCTGTTCCTGATTTTGAGGCTGCTCGCACTGCTCCTATGCTCTGTGAAGGCAGTGCAGCAGCCCTCCCAAAAAATTGGGACAATTGAAATAACTCCTGCGGGACGCTGGACAAATTGTTTCCAGGCGGGACTGTCCCCGCCAAAAGCGTGCCGGGACATCTGGTACAGCCTGCCTTAAGTGTACTCCTTGGGCACAAGGTGTGTGTTTCCTTTGGGAGGGAAGGGGAAAGGAGGTTAAAAGCCGCCTCTGTCAATAGTTATTTATAATTTTAGCTATTTATGTAACATTATCTATACATTTTGAAGCCCTGACCTGGATAACCTCCCAAGCCAGCTGGATCTCTTCAGATCCTCAGAAGCTTGGATCCAGGTTGGCTACGGCTTGATGTGCACCTCTGCAAAAAAAAAACACTCAGAGCTGAGAGGAGTCAGATGATGGCAAAACCACTTCCAAACATCTCTTTGCCTTGAAAAATCTTTTAAGGTGGGTTGACATAGGCCAAGATGCTGCCACAAGACACACACACACACACAAACGCTTTTAAGACAAGATTGTCAAAAGGCATTTTGAAAAGAGTGCGTATATTATGAATAATTACGCTTTAAGACTGGAAACACGCATTCATAACCTGGGGAAGGGAAAAGAGTGAAATGGAAAAAAAAACATTTGAAATGTAAAGCTCCAAACTAGAAAAATCCTTCTGGAATGAGACAAAGTTAATGTTTCTCTCTCTCCAGCCAGTTTTTTAGCAAAAAAACATTTTAGTGTTTCTTCGATCTCATGCAGCAAAGATGTGGAAATCTTTATTTTGGGGTAAATATTATTGCGAAGTGAACTTTGTTCCTGTGAAAATTCCCAAAGATTCATGAGATCTAGATAAGTATCAAAAAGCCCCAACAGGGAGGAAGTAAAACCCTGAAGAAGTTGTGCTTCTCTTTCTCTGTGTGTGTGTGTGTGTGTCCCCAAGGCCTGTTCCAGTGTATGCTCCTCAACCATGGAAGTATTAGGAAGCCCCAGCAGTAGCTGAAAATTGTAAGTAGTTTGGGGGTGAATTTCAGCTTTTAAAATTTGTGGAGATTGGTTTTGACACCCCCCTTCTTCTCTTATATGGGTGTAAAAGCAAGAGTGGTGGACTATAATCCAGAGAATCCCTTGGTTGCTTTTCTGCTCCTTCACGCGGAGCAGCGGACTCCTAATCTGGAGAATTACCGCTGTAGATTCCCCATTCTGTCGCTATCTTCAGCCTGCTAGCTCCCCAGCCTTCCTCAGAACTCTCTCTCAGCTCCACCTACCTCTGCAAGATGTCACTACAAGTGGGAGGGGAAGGGA
The DNA here is from genome assembly GCF_021028975.2 of Sphaerodactylus townsendi. Lineage (NCBI taxonomy): Eukaryota > Metazoa > Chordata > Lepidosauria > Squamata > Sphaerodactylidae > Sphaerodactylus > Sphaerodactylus townsendi. The sequence goes on from NC_059438.1 coordinate 14,166,134, forward strand.
AAGTAAAACCACTTCCTCTGAGACTATGGCCGCTTCCGCGACGGCCATGGTGAAGGCTATCGGTCGCGGACATGACGTTTCACTCTGTTCTTCTGGGACCGCTCTCGCATCTAACGGTCCCAGAAACAGCTCGGGAGACGGGCGCCGCCGGGAGCCATCGCCTGGAGTCATTCCAAACAGCCAGCGCCATTGTGGCCGCCCGGCTGGCCGCCGAGGCCTGGGACGCTTCCGGCTCTGCTCCCGTCGATCCACTGCCCGGCATCGCGAGGGCAGGGGGGGCGGTCCCCTGCGGCCTCAGCGACGCCACCGGACGCTACAGAAACAGTAGGTGAACAGTGGTGCGGGGAAGGGAGGGCTCTCTCGGAGCCGCTGCCGCTTCACATGGCAGTAGCTCGGGGTCGGCCGCTTTTCCCCAAAACCTCGGCTGAGAAAGCGAGGTCGGAAATGGCGGCTTCATCACGCCACTGGGCGCAGGCAGCGCTGCTCTCGCGCTTAACAGCCCCTGGGATGAGGCTTTTGGCCGGCCCCTGGTGGGGTGCTGTTTCCGGCCCTGTTTGGTGGAGAAAAGTGGGGTTTAAAAACCAACTCTTCTTTTTTGATGGGGCAGTGCAATCCATAGCCTGAGGCAGCCAGGGACGGCACCGCTTCCACACCACACCACCACTCCCAGAGGGCTTTCTAGTGGTGTGGGGAGGCAGAAAATACAGAAAAACCTCTCTGCCAATGGACTTGTGTCACCTGGAAGGTTGGTATAAGTCTGAGCCCCAGACCATGGCATGCCTGCCTTCAAATCTCGGGTGGAAGCTGACTAATGTTGGATCCACTCCCAGAAATGCAGACATGGTGGTTGTCTGCCAGTGTGTTTGCCCCACTGCCACAGTAACTGCCCAGGGAAGGGCAAATGTGTTGGGGTGTGACTACACCACCTCCACAGGACAATTTGCCATAATACGATTGGGCCATAAGACACTGAAATCACTAGGCATTTTTAGTTTTCATTTTTATTTTATTTGTGCTCAGGGCAGCTTCCAACAATTATATAATAATATACAACCATGTACTCATAATAAAATAACTTCTATGAAAATAAAACTTTTTTGGTGCTCAGGAGCAGCAGCAGCCGGTTGGCCATTGCTTCTACATCCTGCATCACCGATCTCCCCAAGGCACCTGGTGGGCCACTGCGAGTAGCAGAGTGCGGGACTAGATGGACTCTGGTCTGATCCAGCAGGCTAGTTCTTATGTTCTTATGTTCATAAACTGTAAGTTCAGTCTGAAACTGATTGACACAATCTTGTGTTCTGATGTTTCAAAGCATCAAAGAAAATCTGGAAAACCTAAAAAGTTTTAAAAAAAGGCGAACGGGCATCTATAGCTGTTTGCATGCACCTAGACTTATTAGGAGAACATCTCATCGAACACTCAAATGTGCATCGAACCTTTCTGGACCTTTGAACATGATACTCACAGAAGTATTGGAAGAACAAGACTACAAACTGGTTTCTGGCCTGGTCAAGCACAGGAGGGTGGTGTTGGCTATCTCTTACATTTAATGTTGTGCTGTCGTGTTTCTGATTCTAGGTACTGTTGCTTGAGAAGCCTCCTTAAAATGAGTTTGGAGGGAACGCGTGGATGGAATCCATGCATCCATAATGATTGCACATAAATTCCTACATTATTTTCTCATGTAGCACGGTAGTTCCTGCTTGTTTCCCACCACTGAAAGCTAGTATGAGTATAATAGGATTTAGTCTAAGCCATTCACAAAACGCTACATGTAAGGAGGACCCGGTAGGTAGTAAAAATGAGCTGTGAAATCGTTTCTGCTGTTGAGCCTCCAATTATAAAGACATATTAGAGAGAACAGACTTTCAACCCCGTTGCACAACCGAATATCCCCATGGGTGATACAGCCGTCGGATAGAAGACCGGCTGCTTGTGCTAATTTCTAGTGGCATCACTGTTTCATGGAAGGGAGAGAAAGAGACTGGGAGAGGACCAATCAAATAATATTTTGGGCTAGACTGTCTCCACTCACATTCAGCCAGGAACATAAGAACATAAGAACATAAGAACAAGCCAGCTGGATCAGACCAGAGTCCATCTAGTCCAGCTCTCTGTTACTCGCAGTGGCCCACCAGGTGCCTTTGGGAGCTCACCTGCAGGATGTGAAAGCAATGGCCTTCTGCGGCTGTTGCTCCCGAGCACCTGGACTGTTAAGGCATTTGCAATCTCAGATCAAAGAGGATCAAGGTTGGTAGCCATAAATCGACTTCTCCTCCAAGGTGACAAGTCACCTTCTCCTCCAAGGTGACAAGTCACCTTCTAGAGAGGAATCTTTTCTGAGGTTGCACTGTGGCAGGTTGTTGGCTCAGTGGTAGAGAATCTGCCCAGTATGCGGAAGGCCCCAGGTTCAGTCCCTGACACCTCCAGTTAACAGATATGGCAGAAGGTGATGTTGGAAGACCTTCGCCTGAGAACCTAGAGAGTTGCTGCCAGTCTGAGAAGACAATATTGACTTTGATGGATCAAGAGTCTGATTTACTATAAGGCTGTGGGGCCATGCTAGGGGAAAACACTGGCTCTCGAGAGAGTTTTCAATGAAACAGCTAGATTTGGATCCAGTAGCACCTCAGATGCCAACAAGATTTTCAAAGTATAAGCTTTTTGAGAGTTGAAGCTCCCTGGTCAGGATAAATTGCCACCAAAATGCCAAGCTGGTGTTCTTAAGATATCTTCCCCTTTGTCAAGTCCCAGCTGGCTCTCTTGGGTGCGCTCTTTGGGAGAGTTTTCAAGGCAAGAGATATTGAGGTGGTTTGCCTGCCTCCATGCCATGACCGTGTGGTTCCTTGAAGGTCTCCCATCCAAATACTTGCCAGGGCTGCCCCTGTTTAACTTCTGAGATCAGATGAGATCCAGCTACCCTGGTGCTATCCGGGCCAGGGACTTCTAAGCTGCTACTGGACTCAAATCTAGCTGGCTCTACTGCAGACCCTCTGAAACTATCCTCTTGGCAATGGCACCTAATACAGCCAAGCATGCCAAATCAATTAATAGGCAAAGGCAATCCCTGAAGGGAAAAAAGAGGTTTAAGTTCTATACAGACAACTAGCGCGCTGCATCAACCACTATTTTATCAATTGCATTTAGCCCACATATAAAGTGCAATACATAAAGTGCAACCAGTGAAAAGTGCAAACAGCATCAGAGCCTAAACTCTTACAATGCTACACATGTAACATCACCATACAATATGTACAAAGTGACACAATGATGTCTTCTTCTTTACTTGGTCCTATAACTTTGTCTGTACAGATATTAGGATGGGACCTCTTCTTTGTAGATAGTTAGTCGCTTATAAATGACTGCATGTACTGCATTCCAGTCAATCAAATATGCCTGGGATGGCGTAATGCGAATCGATCTGGGCTAAGTCCATTAATTCAATTTCCAAAAAATAAACGGGGAAGTTGCGCTTTTATTGTAAACTCGCTTTGGCAATTCTTCTTCAGACTATAATTAATTCTCCAGTTTGAATCGGGATCTGTGCAATATTTATTTATTTATTTATTTATTATTTGATTTGGTATACCGCCCTATCCCCAAAGGGCTCAGGGCGGTGAACAATATAAAAGCATATATAAACATAAATATATAAAAGTTTAAAATTTTCATTCTAAAACAGTATCCCACGAACCCATATGCAACCCTCCTAAGAAGAGAGTGATGGGTCCTGATGGTGTTAGGGGACCCTATACAGCAGGGGAGGATGAAAGCAGGGCACCCCTCAGCGGCTGGTCTCTCCGGGCAAGGCCCGGCGGAACACCTGGTCTTGGCAGGCCCCCCACGGAACTCCTCCTGTTGTCCCGGTGAGGGTCTGGATGGCCACAGCTGGTGGTAGAGTGTTCCACCAGGCAGGGGCCAGATACATAGATACATTATTAATAAATTATTTTAAAAACCTTTTTGTACTTGTTATACATTATTCATACACAAGATCACAATAAACAGTTTTTTTATAAATAATTTTAAACATTTTTTTAAAAAAACATTTTTAAATTTCTCACTTACAGTCGTTCAAGGTGACTTATTCACATCCATTCAGCTTCCCTTCTGATAGGGCTTACTTCAAACCTCATTGTTAAATGCTTAAGTTCTATCCCAGGTTATTCCGTGTTCCTGTACCCTTCCACCACCCCACCTCTGGAAGTTAGAATGGATGAGCGCATGCTTCTGAATGGGGAGCTGCACAAAGGAAGCATTGAATGAAAAGATGCCGTGTCGGTTTGGAAATAGTTCAGGCATTTTAAGCATCCACATGTTTAGTGCGCCCTCTCTGCTCCTTTGGAGCGGCGCGGGTTTTCTTATAAGAACATGCAAGAACATAAGAACAAGCTTCAGCTGGACTCAGACCAGAGTCCATATCTTAGTCTCAGCTCTCTTGCTACTGCAGTGGCCCACCAGGTGCCTTTTGGGAGCTCAAGCATGCAGGGGCAGGAAAGCAATGGCCTTCTGCAAGGCTGCTGTTGCCTCCCGGAAAGCACCTGCTGGTCTGTTACATAAGTATTTTTTTTGGTAACTTCAGATCAAAGAGGATCAAGATTGGTAGCCATAAATCGACTTCTCCATAAATCTGTCCAAGCCCCTTTTAAAGCTATCCAGGTTAGTGGCCATCACCACCTCCTGTGGCAGCATATTCCAAACACCAATCACACGTTGCGTGAAGAAGTGTTTCCTTTTATTAGTTCTAATTCTTCCCCCCAGCATTTTCAATGGATGCCCCCTGGCAATGTCTCCGTCTTTTTCTTTTATAACTGGCAATGTCTCCGTCTTTTTCAAACTGCTACATTGCTACAAACTGCTACATTGGCTGCGAACTTATTTGAACTTATTTGAACTTATTTGAACTTATTTGAACAAGCACTAAAATAAACAGAAGGAACGATTTTCCACATTTCATAAAGCCTATTCACTAAGTGTACTTCCATGAACATTTTGTTTTCCTTTTTAAAAAAGCGGATCATTGTACGAGCTGTCAAAAAAAAAAAAACGGCTGGGTTGATAGGGCCCTTGTACAGTTTTAGAAGGTACAGAGAGAAAGGATAAACAGATTTGTGCATCTGTAGTTCTGGAAAAACGTCCAAATCATTGAGATAATCCATACATGGTGGCGCCTGTATGGATCACCAGAGACCCAGTATTGTACTGATAATGTTGCCAGTCTCCAGGTGGGATCTGGAACTCTCCTGGAATCATAACAGATCTCCAGACTAAAGAGGAACTGCAGAAAAATGGCTGGAGGTTCTAAGCAGCAACGGCAGGCCTCTAGAGTTCCAGGCAACAGGGTGGAGGCAGCATAGCCCTAACCAAGCTGCAATTAGCAGTGTGGGGTCGTGCCAACACAACCCCAGCCAAGCTGCAATTGAGGAGGAGGGGCAGGAAAGCTGGAAAACCAGTTCCATGCTTGGCAATTTTGGCTTTGATAGGACATTTCCACTGTAGCCACTTTCAGCAGGCTAGGAGTTAAGGTTATGCCTCCCTTGGAGGAGGGAGGGAACCTCCTGAGAGGGATAAAAGGGAGGCAGGGCAAGAGGGAAGAGGTTGTTGTGGTGCATGGACTCTGGATTTCAGGAGTGCTGTTAATTAATTAATTTATTCTTTAGATTTTTATACCACCCCATCCCCAAGGAGCTCTGAGTGATGGAAGTAAAGGGCCTATGAACAGAAGCCAGAATCATATCTTATTTGATCTGGAAGGGTAGCCGAGTCCCTATGAGGCCAAGGTAGCCTACCTTGCAGAGGTGGCTGGCAGAGGGGCCCTTACGTAATATCATAATATTAAACAGCCATTACTAGAGGAGAAATTCCCAAATGCTGTTGTCTATTTCCACCACCCGTAAAAGTGACAAAACTAATAAAAGCGGAAGGGGCAACATCACATCTAAGCTTTTGATTCTCCAATGAAGAAGATGGAGCAAGGGCGTGAACATCCAAACTCTTCATGATCTTTTATCCACATCTAAGAATTTAGGGCAGTGTTCACCAACATTTATGAGGATTTTGAGTGGGGTGGAGAGCTGCTCTCCAAAATGGCTGGCGCCAGAGGTGGAGGGAAACGCAAAGTCCCTTTTGGTCGCATACTGGCTAAAAGCAACTCTTTATGAGTGGAACTGAGTTGCCAGGGAGAGCTTCCCCTACCAGGCAGCTGCCCAACCTGTGTGGCACCAATATGGTGTCTGTATGGCTGTGCAACTTCCAGAGAACGTTGCCTGCAGTACAGTAAAAATCCATCTTCTGACCTGCAATTGCCGCTTTGACTTTCCTACAGGTCACATGGTTGACTTTGGAATGCTCAACAGTGTTTTTTGTGATTGCAAACTTAGCTTGGAATTACTGGATTCTCGATGCATTTGGATAATTCTACCAAAATAAATTCAACTTCATCCTCGAATGTTTGGTACATATTGCTTTAAGCTGAATGCTAAACATTCTTTACTTTTGCATGTCATTTCAGCTTGGAGAAGAGGCTGGGGAGAGGAATTTATATCGAGGGATAAAAGTGAGAATGAAAATGTTATTAAACTTGATTGTGGGATCTGAAAGGGTTTTTGTTTCCCGATGTGATGTTAAGTGTATCCCTCTTCACATTCAAGATAATGTAAATCATCAGTAATGTCTTTTAATTAAGATTTGAACATTTGAGCTTATTGCTTGTTATTGCACTGCATAAATTATACATTTTCCGAACGCACTCATTTGGTATTTCACACAGTTAACGTATTAAACACTTTATAATGGAAGAATGGATTTACTTTTCTGGTCTGATATTCTCCCCTGGAGAACCAGCGCAAAGCTGTTCCATCCGTAAAACATAGTAAGCGGCCATCCAGTGGTCCTGATGAATGGGGAAGATTTGCACTTTCTTTTCTGCAACTGAAGAGAACTTCTCATGGCCTTGTGCAGCTACGTATGGTGGGAAAGGCATGTATATGCACTCCAGATAGCTCAACATGGATTCATAATTTCCTATCATCAGTTTCCCTGTCAGCATGTCCCAATTGGCCATGCTGGTAGGGGTTGATGGGAATTGTAGATCTTGAACATCTGGAGTGCCATAGGTTCGCCACCAGTGGCCAAGTGCATTTTTCATTAGATGTCTGCATCAAGGGATCATTGTGACATGTCAAGCACATGTCAAATTATTGGTTTATTGTATTGTCAAAGGCTTTCACAGCCAGAATCACTGGGGTGTTGCGTAGTTTCCAGATTGTGTAGCTGTGTTCCAGTAGTATTTTCTCCTGATATTTTGCCTGCATCTGTGGCTGGCATCCTCAGATCCTCTTACCACCCATTGCCTTGAAAACCAAAACTGGACAAGCGAGGCACTGGAATCGTAGTTACACTGGAAGGTTTCCTTTTATTCATGGATGTTTCCATTCATCAAGAATTATTTATAAGTGTTTAGGATCTTAACAAAACTGCCTTGGTATGAATGGCCCAGGCTAGCTGATTTCATTAGATCTTGGACACTAAGCAGAGTCTGCTCTGGTTAGTGCTTGGATGGGAGACCACCAATGGTGTTCAGGCTTGCTATGTAGAGGCAAAGCAATGGCCAATCAGTTAGGTGTAGTGGTTAAGAGTAGGTGCACTCTAATCTGGGGAACTGGGTTTGATTCCCCGCTCTGCCACGTGAGCTGTGGAGGCTTATCTGGTGAACCATATTAGCTTGTGTACTCCAACACACGCCAGGTGGGTGTCCTTGGGCTAGTCACAGTTCTTTGGAGTTCTCTCAGCCCCACCCACCTCACAGGGTGTTTGTTGGGGGGGGAGAGGGGAGGGAGAGGAGATTAAAGCCTCTTTGAGTCTCCTTACAGGATTAAAAGGGAAGGGTATCAATCCAACTCTTCTTCTTCTTCTTCTTCTTCTTCTTCTTCTTCTTCTTCTTCTTCTTCTTCTTCTTCTTCTTCTTCTTCTTCTTCTTCTTCTTCTTCTTCTCCTCCTCCTCCTCCTCCTCCTCTATTTGTCTTTTCCCTTGAAAATCCGGCAGGATTACCATAAATTGGGTTTGACTTGACAGCACTTTCCACCACTATACATGACTACTGTCAACACCAGGGTCAATGGGGGATTCAAAAAACCCACAATAGGGTTCTTTACGTGGGCTGTGTGGTAAGAGAAATGCTGGGCCATATGAACAAAAAATCCTGGGTATAGTTCTTAATTTAGTCAAATTCCGTTCCTTGGAGCTATCTGTAGGATAGAGGAAAGTGGTTCATTGTTTTTCCTCTGTTTTGATATTTTAAACTGCTCCCAACTGAATGTGTGAATCAGGCGTCTTTCTATTGATAGATAATCGCAATTCCCAGCTGCTGCTGTTGTGGATCAAAATCCTCTGTCTAAGTGCTGCATTTGGTTAAAAAAATTATCTTCTTCTGAGGAAGCGGTGGCCTTCTGCTTTTGAACCCCATCCAGTGCTTAGGTTTCCCATTTAGTTCACAAGATGACTTTCCACAAAATTCTTTTTTTTTTTAATTGTACAGAAATGCGGATTCCATTAAGGATGCTTCATTTACAGTTGGATGCATTACCGAGCATTTCTCTGGGGTTCCAAAGTTATCATGCTCAATAATTTGATAAGCATATGAAATTTAATAAAGTCTAATTAACCCATGTAACATAAAATGTTCTGCGAGTCCTGTTTGTGTATCTCATGCTGATAAACAGGAAATGTGGTGTCCTAATGCTTCAGCATTTAGCTACACGAGTGCTAAATGTTGCTTTTAATTAAACAATAAAGAATGTAGCATCCTTTATTATAGCGTTATAAATTTTGAAGAGGGGCAACGATTTGATTCCCTTAAAAATTAATTGCCTAGGAGTGTGTTTAAGTAATATTGATTATGCTCGCTGCCTCGTGTTGATCAGCAATAGTTAACTTGGCGTTTAAAAATATCTTTTTTCCATTATACATTTGTGATGCAAGAATAAAAGCAAAGTACAAAACAAATAGGCACTTGAATTCTAATAGCAATATGCAATAAATGTCAGGCGTCTGGAAATTATAGTCGCAATTTCATCGGAGTACACTTTGTTCTTCTATTATGCCTGCATGAATTTTGCTACTGGCAAAATCTATTACAGATAGCAGTTAAGAACCTTTCTAATCTACACAGATAGGCACAAAGGAAAGGGTGGGGGGGGGGCAGAAAACTAAATATTAGAAAATGTAATATTGCCGGGGTAAAACTGACACTCGTCAAAAATAATGTGAGCGCATTTGCGACTGCAAATGATAATTTCCTTAAGATCATTGCGGCGTCGATGTATTTGGGGATGTTTGACCTTGCTGAAGGGCAAATGGCAGATAGCACAGCGTATATCATTATATGTGTTTGTGTATTCTGTTGAGAGAGATATTTATCTTGATGCAATGGCCTGCTGATTTTCCTTGTGTAATGATTTCTACTTGAAATAGTAATTACGAAGTCGGAATGTTCAAGAGGGCCTGGTGTTTTTCCACTCCCAGATCCTTGAATGGAAACGTCAGAGTTCCTTGCTCCAAGTGACTCCTGTTGACCTAGTGGCACAAGAACCCCCCCCCCCCCTTGAACAATGCTCTGGGATTAAGGTAGCCAACTCTGGGATGGAAAATTCCTGGAGATTTGGGAATGGAACCTGGGCAGCGGGGTACAGTGCCATACATTATATGGCATTATATAACACTACACCATGGAGAGCCAGCATGGTGTAGTGGTTAAGAGCAGGTGCACTCTAATCTGGAGAACTGGGTTTGATTCCCTGCGCTGCCACTTGAGCTGTGGAGGCTTATCTCATGAACCAGATTAACATGTGCACTCCAATTCATGCCAGCTGGCTGACCTTGGGCTAGTCATAGATCTCGTCAAACTCTCTCAGTCCTACCTACCACACAAGGTCTCTGTTGTGGGGATGGGAAGGGAAGGAGTTGTAAGCCGCTTTGAGAAGGGAAGGAGTTGTAAGCTGCTTTGAGACTCTTTACAGTTGAGAAAAGTGGGGTATAAATCCAGTTCTTCTTCTTTTGGGAGCTTAGCAAACAATCAGCCGCCTTAAGATGTAGATGATAGAGCGCGCAAGTGGGAGTTTGCGCAATCTTTTCTTGTACCGCTGAGAGGCTGATATATAAATCAGGGTGTGTGTTTATACCCATGTGTGTATATGTGTATCCAAGTCAACAATGCATGCTGTTTTATACCAAGCCCATTTAACACTGACTTATCGTGAAAGATTAAAAATGAGAATATTCCCCTCCCCAAATCAATCTTTTTTCTGCAGGCGTGCTTGGCTCAGTCGCCACTTAATGAGCATTAAACTAACTGCATTATCATAGCTAACGATTCAGCGGGACCAATCACCGAGGGCTGGTAGTGCCTTCAGCTGCTTCCTCCGACTCGCCAACTAAAGAGAGCTTTTTAGTTGACGAAAATGTGATTCGTTAATGGCAGGCCTGGAGAATACTTGACAGCTCAGCCAAAACATCTGGGGATGAAATGCAGTTTGACAAAGAGCTAAAACCCCTTGTGTCGAGAAAATGCATTTCCCCTCCCGACTCTGATCCGTTCTGTCAACAGAATACTTTTCATCATCAACATCAAAGCCATTCCAATCTGCAAATTTCATTTTTTTGGGGGGGGGGGATCCCTTAATTTATTCTGTTGACAAAAAAACTCTGTCAGCTGCCTCGAACCATTGTATTAACAAATTTTGTTTTGTCTGTCACCATTTGTGCTTCTGGCGAAAAGCATCTGTGGCGCTGTTGACCCCACTCCATGAAAATGATATAGAAGTAAAGGTCTTGGTTTTAGGTGGAGGAATTGGGGGTGAGTGGGAGCTAAAAAGGGGCGGGAGGGGGAAGAGCACAATGGCTAATTTGTTGCATCTGGCCAGTAATGTTATATGTTTGTGTTTTAAATAAATCCATTTTAATTTGATTTTTTTTCCTGGCTCAATAATGCAAGACTCGATGGAGAAGGAATTTGCATTGGTAATAAAGCCATATTTCTCTCTTGGTGTGCACGATGCACCTGATAGATAAATAAATAAACAATTCTCCAGCTCTTGCCTGTTTATCAGCGCAATCCCCTATCGCAGCAGGCAAAAACAGATCTCCAAATGGCATCAATCTAATGGCCACCAGCCGTTGATCTACTGATATGCCTTGTAGTTTCATTGCTCATAATGAACTCGTGTTTGAAAGCAAACAGAGTATCACGCTGGTGCTGATGATTTTTTTTAAAAATCCTGTCTTCATTTAGTATTAACTAATGTATATGCCACAGTAGTGTCGAGGAAGCGAGCTTTCATCTCAAAGAACAGCTTGTAAAAATGTGGTATCATTTTGGAAGTAAGAAAAAGACAGGCGTGATGGATAAAGCAATAGTATCCCAGCCCTATGGAGTTTGTAAATGGTGTACCAGACTGAATGATCAGACTGAAGATAGTAAGGAAGGTCACAATAAGGAAGTTCGCTGAAAAACTGACATTGTGTTGGACAGGCCTGCCAAGAGACAGTATGGGCTTTTATGCAAAGGTACTCCTTGCCCACCTCTATGTAGGCCTCCCAATTACCCACTTTAGGGAAGGAATTACCACCCCAGCCCCAATTTCCTGCCCCTGGAAGAAATAAATTGTCTGCTCATAATGACACTCTAGGAATTTATCCATGTCTCTATGGCAAAGGGCATAGAGGAGGCAACCTAGAGCAGGGGTAGGGAACCTGCGGCTCGAGAGCCGCATGCGGCTCTTCTGCCCTTGCACTGCGGCTCCACGAGCCAAGCCGCCAGCCCCCATTTACTATAGAGCCATTTACTATGATTTATTTAATGGTCTGAGATTTATTGATTTTATTTTGTGCTCTATTTGTATATTCATGTTCACCGCCCTGAGCCCTTCGGGGGAGGGTGGTATATAAATGTAATAAATAAATAAATAATAATAATAATAATTCTTGCCTGCCCTGCAGGTAGCAGGCCGGACGCATCCATGCGCTTCTCAGAATGAGCGGATTAAAAGGCAAAAAACCCAATATATACAGTGTTATCTTTATTTTAAATGTCAAAAATTATTTGCGGCTCCAAGTGTTTTCTTTTCCCGTGGAAAACGGGTCCAAATGGCTCTTTGAGTGTTAAAGGTTCCCTACCCCTGATCTAGAGTGTTACCCAAAGTGACATCACATTTTCCCCTGACTCCACCTTCCCCAGGGAATTTGCTGAGGCAGTGTTGAGAACTGTGCCTCCTCTCCCTTCAGACTCAACCCAAACATCAAATGACAGCACATCTCATCCACTTTGCCTCCACCTTTGTCTTCATTTCTAAATCTCATGACTTTGTGGCTAATTTTATGTTTTGTAACGAAGCCAGGAGTTGCTTCGCAGACCTTGTGTTTTTAGGCCCACATCCAGCGTGGTGTAGTGGTTAAGAGCAGGTGCACTCTAATCTGGGGAACCGGGTTTGATTCCCCACTCTGCCACTTGAGCTGTGGAGGCTTATCTGGTGAACTAGATTAACTTGTGGATGCCAACTGGGTGACCATGGGCTAGGCACAGTTCTTGGGAGCTCTCTCAGCCCCACCCACCTCACAGGGTGTTTGTTGTGGGCGGGGGGGAAGGGAAAGGAGATTGTAAGCCCCTTTGAGTCTCCTTGCAGGAGAGAAAGGGGAGATATAGATCCAAAACTCTTCTCTTTCTTCTCTTCTTCCTTCTTCCATATTTTCAAACTATGTATTTTCTGTATTGTCAAAGGCTTTCATGGCTGGAATCACTAGAATGTTGTGGGTTTTCCGAGTTTTTTTTCCTGATGGTTCGCCTGCATCTGTGGCTGGCATCTTCAGAGGATGTATTTTCTCTTTCCCTCTCAGTAAGTTTCTGAATTTTCGTTGCTTTTGCTCGGTAGGATCCTTTCTCCCTTTTTATCGGTTGCTAGGACAACAGAATCAAGATGGGTCCTCTGGTACATTAGACTGGAGCAGGTACAGGCAGCCTCCATTAGCCTCCCGAATCTCTTGCTAAAATAATGAATGGCCAGTGCATTGAATATCTTGGATTTTTAAATCACTTTTACAGTAGGGAACTATTTTCTCTTTGGTGCATTCTGACGATCAGTGTGGTTCACTATTGATTTTTGTTTCAGCAATATGCTTTCCTAGCTGGGCCATTTCAGTTGATGCCCCTGCAGAAAACCAGCATTTTACGTAACAGATCTGTAAAGTTTAACAGAAGAGACTGGTAATAAGTGCGACTTAAAACAAACAGAAGTCAGAGATTTCAACAATGGCGATGAAAGCCAATTTGACCCCCTTAAAAGGAGAGGTACAATTTGGTTGCCCTGACCTGTATGGCTCAGTCTAGCCCAGTGATGGCGAACCTATGGCACGGGTGCCACAGGTGGCACTCAGAGCCCTCTCTGTGGGCACATGCAAACAGAGTCCCACACACACACATCTAGGCTGGCCTGGGCTTGATTATTTGCATTAATAAGCAGTGTAGGTAACCCTGTTAAGCGCTGTTAAACCCCACTGATTTTCATGCAAAGAACTAAAGCGCGATCCCTTACCTGGAAGTAAGCTTGGTTGCTGGCAGTGGGGCTTGCTATTGAGTAAACCTTCCTAGGGTCGTGATTCACTCATGTGAAACGTTGCATGGTTGCTTCAAAGCAAAGCCACTGACTACCATCAAGCTTACTCCCAAGTAACACACGCCTTGGAGCCAACCGTTTTTTTCTAAACGGAAACCTCGGTATTCAAGTTACATTGCCGTGTTGGCACTTTGCGATAAATAAGTGGGCTTTGGGTTACAATTTGGGCACTCGGTCTCGAAAAGGTTCGCCATCACTGGTCTAGCCTGATTCTCAGCATCTAAGTATGGTTGGCACTAGTTAGGGCTTGAATGGGAAACCATGAAGGAAGTCTATGTAGAGGCAGGCAGTGAACCATTTCTGAACATCTCTTGCCTTGAAAATTCAATGGGAATTGGTGGAAGTCAGCTGCTCCTTGATGGCACTTTCCACCACCAATCAGTTTGAGAAGGACGTTGTGATCTGACAGACGCTTGATGATAGGGAACAGGAAGATGATTGGGGGATGATTGATAGTTCCATGGGAATGTCAACTCAATGCATGGCAGCTGTGAAAAAGGCAAACTCTATGCTGGGGATCATTAGGAAAGGAATTGATAATAAAACTGCAAGGATTTTCATGCCCTTATATAAAGCCATGGTGCGACCGCACTTGGAGTACTGTGTCCAGTCCTGGTCGCCGCATCTCAAAAAGGATATTGAGGAGATAGAAAAAGTGCAGAGAAGGGCAACGAGGATGATTGAGGGACTGGAGCACCTTCCCTATGAGGAGAGGCTGCAGCATTTGGGACTCTTTAGTTTGGAGAGGAGACGTCTGAGGGGGGATATGATGGAAGTCTATAAAATTATGCATGGGGTAGAAAATGTGGACAGAGAGAAATTTTTCTCTCTTTCTCACAATACTAGAACCAGGGGGCATCCATTGAAAATGCTGGGGGGAAGAATTAGGACTAATAAAAGGAAACACTTCTTCACGCAACGTGTGATTGGTGTTTGGAATATGCTGCCACAGGAGGTGGTGATGGCCACTCACCTGGATATCTTTAAAAGGGGCTTGGACAGATTTATGGAGGAGAAGTCGATTTATGGCTACCAATCTTGATCCTCTTTGATCTGAGGTTGCAAATGCCTTAACAGACCAGGTGATCGGGAGCAACAGCCGCAGAAGGCCATTGCTTTCACCTCCTGCATGTGAGCTCCCAAAGGCACCTGGTGGGCCACTGCGAGTAGCAGAGAGCTGGACTAAATGGACTCTGGTCTGATCCAGCTGGCTTGTTCTTATGTTCTTATGTTCTTATGTCCCTCCTTTCTGATTTGATCGCAGAAGGTCTCACCACAAAGACCTTTTTGAGCAGGTTCAGTTGTTCGAAAGAACAGTAGGCCAAATTCACTCAGTCTTGACTGCGGAGTTGAAGCTCCTGCATTTGGAAACATCCAAGAGATGACTTTCCATAGGACTAGCAATGTTCACGAACATCAGAGGAAATGTGTGAAATTGTCTTGTATGGACATAGACCTCAAGTTCATCTTGCTCGTCACTATCTCCTGTGACTGATAATAGCCCTTCAGAGTCTCAGACACAGAAGTGCCTTCCTCAATATCTGTCATCGGAGATGCTTAAACTGGAGATGCTAGAGAAGCAGAAGAAGAGCTCAGATTTGTACCCTACTTTTCTCAACCACAAAGAGGAGACTCAAAGCGGGTCTCAAACTCCTCCTCTTCCTCTCCCCAGAACGGACACCTTGTGAGGTAGGTGGTGCTGAGGGAGTTTGGAGAAATCTGTGACTAGCCCAAAGTCATCCAACAGGCTCCATGTGTGGGAGTAAAGAACCAAACCTGGTTCTCCAGATTAGAGTCTGCTGCTGCTCTGGAGGAGTGGGAAATCAAACTTGTATCTCTTCAGGGGTCTGCAATCAGCGGCTCTCTCTTCAATTGGCCATGCTGGCAGGGACTGATGGGAATTGTAGTCCATGAACATCTGGAGAGCTGCAGGTTGCAGAAACCCTGCTCTAGATAATGGTCCACAGCTCTTAACGACTACACACCACTTGCTCTCTGAACCTGAGAGTTTCAACATGCGAGTTACTACTGAGCTGGGTTTTCCCCTATGTGAATCGTCCTTATGCCAAATCAGGCTATTTGATCTGTGCTTGATCTATATTGTCAGGCCGTTTGATCTGTATTGATCTGTGTTGCGGAGGATGGCAATTACTAGTCACAATTGCAATCACATGACCAAAACATTCTTAAAGAACAGGTTTTTGAATGGGCGGTCAATCGAGCACGCCAAATCTGGCATGAAATTGAAACTAATACAGGTTCATTGTGAATTGCAAAATAAGGCAGGCCGCTGAAGTCCTGTCAATTATCTTACAGGATGGCCATCTTGAAAGCCAAAAGTAACACATCTGACTGTGACTGAGTGGTCACATTTGCGCCAGTGAGCAGACTTTAAAGAGAGGACCTGAAAGCCAGCAGTGATCTGATATAGTCCATTTGAAAATGATTCCATTTCTCTTCATGGTCTAAAGATTTCTTATCTTAGGGGTTTTTGCTGCCCAGTCAATAGCAGAGTTCTTGATTAAATAAGGATCTTGGTTTTATAATCCAAAGATTCAGCATATAATATTTTTAACTGTCAAATGGGACTTGCTTGTGAGGAATGCCTGATACTGCAAATGAGATTACCAAAGGAGATGTAGGAAGATTTATCCTCAAGAGAAGCTTCTGAAAGGGAATGCTTTCCAGGATTTTGTCGAGTCTGAAACCGAGGGGTCACTATAAAGGCGAGTTAAAAGTATTGGGCCATACCTTGTTTGATGTTTCTCTCATATGTTTCAGTGAAAATCTTCAAGGTCTGTCGGCCGTACCCTCCCTTTTTTTTGCCACTGAACAAATTTAAACCGAATGGACTTTACAGATATTCATGGTTGCTGGCCCATCCAGATAGAAGTTCCTTCCCTACAAAACATCTGATAGCTGATTGTTTCTTTGTTATATAGATATTTCTCCTTTGTAAAGTGCAAGGAAGCCTATGCAGAGAGCTCTCATCCAACCACTGACCAAATTCTGACCTTAGCAAAATGGCTGTAGTTTGTGTTCCTCTTTCTTGGGTTAACTTGAGGATCCAGTTGCTGTTTCCAGCATGGGCAAAGTCACAACCCATTGCCAGTGTTTGAAATGCATAGCTTCTGAAGTGGTACAGCCCTTCCTTGATTTTTCTGAATGTATGGGCTGTAGGATATGTTGGATTCAGTACAAATTATTTCCAAATAATTCATTTAGTTTAACTGCACTAGATATGTTCGATGGGAATCTCAGTCTCCCTAGAGAGCGTGAAGCAGCAAATATCACGAGCATGGGTACAAAGTGGCTTTCCATTGGACAAGATCGCAGCTTGAAAGCTTCCCATTACATCCGTGCAGATATTTTTCCTGTAATAATACACAAAGCTAATGTAACCTACTTATCCTTGGCCACATCAATCTCCATTGGAGACTTAGGAAATAATATATGACAGCACCCTGTGGCTTAACAAACAAATATGAAATTGCTTGAACAAATTAACAAACTTTTAATCTTAACACAACTTTCTATCATTTAAGGATAAATAATTGTGAACATATAGTAAGTATATATATGCAGCACAACTCAATCGTACAAAATCTTCAGTGCTTTTAAAGAAAAAGCACTCAGAACAGTTGCCACCACTAACAGTGTCCAATAATGAAAGAACAGCAATAAAGTCCAAACTATGAATCAAGCAGGGCTTCTTTCTCTCATCTGGTCTTCTGCATCTGATGTAACTGCTGCAGGTCTTCCCTCAATTTGGGCCTGTAAAAAAATAAGTCATTCCCTCAATTAAGCTGTAGGCCTTCCTTCGCCTGCTGCAGGCCAAATCAATTGAGGAGGGTGGGGCTCTTGCAATTGGTAATAAGTAAGCAAGCTTACCAACTGCACATGCTCAGTGAGCCTTTATCCCCTGGGCCCTAAGATCCAACCAAAACAAAAAATACTAAAATGGCATGGGTTACACTAACATTATCATTCATTTCATGACATATATTTTGCTTTCGAACAACACGCTTTGTGTAAACTCCGCTATTGTCATACCTGTAATGGATAAGGTGGTGGTAAGCCATTCCTTATAAGATTTGGTGCTAAATTATATGGCTGAAAGGAAGGAAGAGAAACCATCAACTACTTCTCTAGCCAAGTACCTCGTAGGGTACAACATCTTTAGTCTTAATAAAGACAATCTTCAATTTCTTTGAGCTGCCCTGGAAGGAATGCTATGCTCCGTTGCACAGCCAGTCCTTACGGGCTTTGCCCATTAAGAGGCACTGTCTACTGTTGAGTAGCTGGTGATACAATCTCCATTTCCCTCTCTACTTTCCCAAGACTGTGAATCATTTCATTTGATACTTTCATCCATCACGAGTCTCTTTTTCAATAAGGGAGCAGAGGAAAAGTTCAGCGCAAACCTTAGATCCTGGTCTCATCCGCAATACTCAGTATAATCACATTTCTCAGTGCTATAAAGAGGGGGTCCAGCCTTTAATCCCGAGCCTGCAGACAGCTGCTTAGAGTGATCTGCTTTGGTTGCTTAGAAAACATAAATGCCGGCAGTTGGCAAGATGAATGCATCGTTTAGGGCTAATTTCCAAGAAATCTCCAAGAAATTCTGCATGCTATGGATTTGGCCAGTTGCTGGCGGACTCCAGCTATCGATCCTTCCACCTTGCTCTCTAAATAATGCAGGACCCAGAAGGGGCTTCCAGGTGACGTTCTCTGGATCGTGGCCAAAAGGTGTTCCGGAGCGACGGCTTCTTGACACCGGCTGCATTCCCAACACTCTGCTTCTGCTGACCGCAGCGAAAGTACTCCGGGATAAGCTCCGGCATCCTCTCCCAGAATCTCCCCCAAGAGTTGCGAAACTGTTTCATCAGAAGATTTATCGATGCTTTTTCTCTGGGTTTCTAAGACTGCGTAGAGACCCTTGGGTGTGAAAGCTGCACGTGATAGATAACCAGCCGGCGTATCTCTCCTCTCAACTATCCATTTGCACAAAAGGTTGCCAGAATTAAAAAGTTAGTACTTATTGGAAACTTGACATTTTTCTCACTTGATAGAAAGAGATGGCAACGTTTAGAGAGCTGGAAAGAGACGGCAACATTTAGAGTGCTGGAGCTCTTGGGAAATACACACACACAAACACACACACAAATTTAAAAAAGGGGTATTTTGTTTACTTGTTTCTTTCTGCCAATCACCTGAAAACAAATGAATTCATGCACGACCAAATTTCTCTATCCATGTGAGCTCAAGGCATTACCCACAGTTCTATGCATCCCATCATATCCTCACAGGGTTGCTAATTAGGATTCCTGGCTAATTAGCCAAGAGAAAGTGACCAACCTCTGGTTATGTGTTCTGCAGCCCGACAGAGCTTATGTGAGTTTCATAGTTGCGCCCATTCATGGCTAAGCAGAAATTTGAACTCAGATCTTCTAGTCCATCATTCTCTCTGTGGCTTTCATGTAGCAACAGTAAACATTTCCTTATTTCATCATCTCTTGGATGTGAACAAGCAGCAGGAACGGAATGTTTCAGTTGGGGAGAAAAACAGTGACAACTATAGATGTGTTACCAAGCAATGGTTCACATCCCAAAAGTGCTGCATACCTATTTTCCATTAGAAGTTACATAAGTTCTCTAACATCCACCCAATTAAATATAGAAACAAAAGACATTCCTCTCCTGCTGCAGGTCTTAATGGCTCTTTCTGCACAGCGGACGTTTTAAAAAGATCTGTTTGGCTTTTTGTGTTTGCTCTGCACAGAGAACAAAAGCGTTGCCAGCCAAAGTGGTTATTTTTTCTTGCTAGCTGCCCAACTGAGTTTTTGTCAGTTTCATAGGGCGTTTCCCCAGTTGCCACGACCCCACTATGCTGCACGCTGCTCTCAGTGCACGTCATTTCTTGCGCACACCCGGGCTTCCCCACGACCCTGCGCTCTGTATGGGGTCATCAAAAGGCGCTATTTGGAAGAGCGCCAGGAATGACGCGCGCTGAGGGGGCGCGACAGCGGCAGCGTCGGGGCGGCTGCATTGTCGCCGCCCCTGTAGTGGGGAGTGTCGGGGGACCCCGCGCTACTTGCCTACAGTAGTGCGCAGCTACTGGTAAGTGGGAAAACGCCCATAGTTGCGCTCACCATTTTGTGTGCTGCTGCAGAGATTCTCCTGCCTCCACCATTTGGTGAAGGTGTCCTATGGAGGATTTCTCTGCTTGCAGTTCAGCCATGCATGATTTCACTGACAAAAAGTACATGAATAAAGTATTTCCCCCCCTTTTTTTGTTTTGAGGGAGATGCCTGTGAAGCTACGATGACACAACACTAGAATCTGCAGTATTTGCATATTTGGTGACATCTTTGCATGAGACAAATTTTCCCCAGTGGTTAAGAGCAGATAGATTCTAATCTGGAGAACTGGGTTTGATTCCCCACTCCTCCACCTGAGTGGCAGAGACTTATCTAGTGAACCACATGTCTTTCCACATGTCTACATTCCTGTTGGGTGACCTTAGACCAGTCACAGTTCTCTTCAAACTCTCTCAGCCCCACCTACCTCACAAGGTGTCTGTTGTGGGGAGAGGAAGAAGAAGAAGAAGAAGAGTTTGGATTTATATCCCCCCTTTCTCTCCTGCAGGAGACTCAAAGGGGCTTACAATCTCCTTGCCCTTCCCCCCTCACAACAAACACCCTGTGAGGTAGGTGGGGCTGAGAGAGCTCCGAGAAGCTGTGACTAGCCCAAGGTCACCCAGCTGGCGTGTGTGGGAGTGTACAGGCTAATCTGAATTCCCCAGATAAGCCTCCACAGCTCAGGCGGCAGAGCTGGGAATCAAACCCGGTTCCTCCAGATTAGATACACGAGCTCTTAACCTCCTACGCCACTGCTGCTCTCCTTACAGGGAAAGGAGCTTATAAGCCACGTTGAGTCTCCTTACAGGAGAGAAAGGTGGGATATAAATCCAAACTCCTCCTCCTCCTCCTCCTCCTCCTCCTCCTCCTCCTCCTCCAGAATCCAACAGCCCTTCAGAATGGCTTTTGGGGTTCACAAGAGCTTAGAACAAATCTTTGAACTGCAATTAAAGTGCATTTCCAGTCAATCAAATTGTATGCTTCATAGGCTTTATAATAACAAAAATCCACAGTGGAACATTTTAATATTAAAATATTGTGAAAGAAATCAGATAGCATTAGGGAAAAAACATTCTTTTCTTGTTACTTTAACATACAAGGGTGTTTTTTTTTTGCTATTCAGATAATTTTATGCTATCACTTCATTACTAAATGTAACATCAATAATGTCAGTATAGAGTGTTTCCCCCCCCTCTCTTTGTGCTTATTATTTCTGTTTAACAAAGGCAAACTTTGCATTTTTCTAACTTTTCTCTATAATGAGTCAGTGAACATAAAGGCTGCTTTGTATTTGGGCTCTGGTCTGGTTCACTTATCAAATTCTTGCTGTGTTCCAGATAATTCTAACAAATGCACCAGTGTACAACATGCAAGAATTAAGCCCAGCTAATGCCTTTGACCCAGATAGCAACAACAATTCCAGATGTGAAATAAGCGAAGAATGTCAACCTACTGCAATCGTTGCAAACCTTGTTACATGAGAATGGGTTTGATCTTATAGAGAGTGTTGGATAATTATATAAAAGACACTCGAATTCTAACTAGAATTGTCAGCTTCCAGAGTCACAACGGATCTGCAGACTACAGAAATCAGTTTCCCAGGAATGCATGGCTGAATTGAAGGGTGGATGCCATGATGGCATTATACCTTCCCCAAAACCTACCCTCTCAGTTTCCACACTCCCGATCTCCAGGAATTTCCAAGTTGGGGTTGGCAACTTGAGTTCAGATGTAAGTTCAGGCCTTTAGTTTTACTGGAGGGGTCTTAGAACAGTATCTTTTACTGAGCAGTAAAACAGAATTTTTTTAGCAACATAATAATTTTGTAATGAGGTGCAGTGGTTAGAATGTTAGGCTGATTCCGCATGGGCCAAAAACAGCAGTGTGAAAACTGTGTGAAAATGGTGTAAAAGGGTTTAAAATGGTGTAAAAGCGTTTATACTGTTTTCACACCAGTTTCACACCACTGTTTTTGGCCCATGCGGATTCAGCCTTAGATTGGGATCCAGTGGATTTTGGATCAGATCTCTTCTCTGTCATGTTTACTGGCTAACCCTAGGCATTGCCACTCTTTCACAGAGTATCCTACCTCACTGGACGGCTGAGAGAATAAAACGAGGGCTATGCATTCCATTGTGAGCTCTGTAGGTGGATTAAAATGTGCTAGATAATATGTTTTAAGGTCTGACACATTTTAATTGAATAGCTGATAGTATTGGGGGGCAGAGAGTCATTAAGTGATGTTCGGTGACATAATGATGTCATTTCTAGCTGCATGACAGGAAATGACATCACCACCATGCTGGTTTCACGACCATTCATTTGACACTCTGGTAGAACCATAAAAGATTTAGCAATCCAGTGAAGACATTTCCAGGTATTTGGGCAGAAATCATGTCATCTTGCTAGAACAAGGGTGGGCAATCAGAAATGGGGGCAGGAATGTCCCCATCTTCGCTGTGGAAATGGCAACCATAGCTGACACTTTTTTTTTGGAGTTAGGCAAAATTTATTTTTTTCAGTATTTAAGTCACTAATATATTTTGCATTTAGGCAGTAGCTTTTTACTGATAGGCTTTAGCAGCTACTAAACAGTACAGGTTACACATGAGCAAGATGCCCTCAAATTGGAGGAATTTAAGTAATCAACAACTTGGTCCAACTCCGTAGCTTTCCTGAGATGTGCGCATTATATGTTTATCTACTCTGAACTCAGTTCAAACAGGGCTTTTTCCAAAGTTAGTACACAAAGAAAGTCCCACTGAACACACCGGAATCTGAATGCAGGAAGCTGAGTCAGACTGTTGGTTTGTCAAGTTCAATGAAGGCCTTTTCCACACACTTACCCCGTTTTGAAGGTGTTTTCAATCCCATCATTTTCTATGAAGTTTTTCCACAGTCCCTTCCTCAGGCCATCATTATTTTTGGGGCCTCCATCATTTTTCTGTTTGTTTTTTTGGCCACCATCATTTTTCTGTTTGTTCTCTTTCACACATGGGTGTAGCAGTGATTCATAGCATCACTGATTTGATGAGCTAAAAAAAGCAAGAAATGATAAAAAAAATAAGGAGGGGTGAAGCAGAGAGGTGAGGGATGGAAAAATTGGTGGGCCAAGCACTGAAGGGAAGATTGAGCAACTGCTCAGGACGCTTGGATAACGACCAGGTTTTTTGGCGGGAAAATAAAGAACTGTTTCAATATGGCCACACTGTGAAACATTAGAAACATTTCAGGGAAAAATATCATGGTAAAGATGTTTTCAAAAACAACGAAGCAAAGTTTGTTGAAAACATTTCCAGAACCAGGAGGGGGGGCGGAGTTTGGAGACATTAGCGAGCTGAAAATGTTGTAAGCAACTTGGGTGGAAAAGGCCATAGTCTATAATGACAGCATTTTTTCAGGGTTTTCGGCAAAGGCAAAGGTCTCCTGTCTGGCCTTTTAACTAGATATACCAGGGACTAAACTTGGGGCCATCTGTGTGTAAAGCGGACGTGCTACCACTGAGCCAATGCCCACTTAGGTTTACCACCAAGTCAAGATGTGTAAGATTAGGCTGTGTGCAAGTACCTCCATATGAATTCAGAGGTACTTAAACACTAGCATAACCTCCATTGGGCAGGATGGGCGGCTGCCCAGGGCATGAGACTGTTTAGTCACGTGGGGGGCATGTGAGGGATGTGGTCACGTGCAGAGGTGGGAGGCAGCCGGTTCCCGAGAGGTGGTTACTGATTTTTTTTGAGCGCCGAGAAGGGGTTGCTAAGGGCTAGCCTGGCCCCTCCCCCTTCCCCTCTCACCGGCTGCTCCGGCGTCAGCATCCCTGCCCTGCCAGGCAAACAGACTTGCAGGACCTTCCAGCAGCACCTTCAGAGTTCAGGCTGTGAAGGAAGTTGAAGGTAAACAGAGGGGGTGGGCCAGCCAGCAGTCGACTCTCAGCAGTCGACTCTCAGCTCTCTCTGCCCCCTCCCTTCACACACACAGAGACTCTCTGGAGCCAGGAGGCGAGGGGAGCTGCATGCAACATGTGGGTAAATAAGGAAGCAAAAGAACGCAGCAGAGGAGAGACTCCATCTGGAGAGAAGCGATTAAAAAAGGAAAGAGACAAGGTAACTAGCTTCAAGACTCAGTGGGTCAGAGGCAGCCAGGGACTTTTCATCAGCTGAAATTTGCTCCTCTCCCTCTGGGATGCAAAGCAAATCCCCCCCCCTTTTCTCTTTCCCTCTCTTCTGTCTGCAAAATGGGCTTTGCATTTGCTATGGGGACGAAAAGGAGGAGGAGGAGTAGCAGCAGGTCTGAACTCAGTGGTTGGCACACACAGGGGCAGGCATTCCTCGCAGTGACCTGCAATACTAGCTCCTGCAAGTTTCCCTGAAAATTGCAGCTTTAACCCTCTTTGGAAAAGATCCTCCCCTTCCTGCTTTGTTTATCAGATAGACTCTATCTTATGAGTCAGAAAGGATTAATGACATCAACCCTCTGGATTTTTGTGATCCATCATCCTTGGGATTCTGGGTTCCATTCAATTCCCACTGGCTCTACAACCCTGTACATGTAGCTGAGTGTATACAATTTTCTTATCCTTTTCTGAAGATCAGTGTGAAAGGAAGGGACAAGGGAGTAGGAAGATCTCAGGAAATCTCATCCCCTTTCCAAAGCAAAGTTTTACTAGTGAAAAAGAAAAATGTATAATAAAATATGGGAACAATGTATTTTTATTTGATTTATTAAACAGATATAACATAACTATGTTGATGCAAAACAGATCAAAAGGCAAAGTATAACAAAAAATTCCTGTCACGAGATTGTTACTGAAATCATATAACAAGTTCTGTACACAATCATTGAATTGCTTCCTTCATACTCAAAACAATTTTTTTAAATATCCATTTTATTTACACTGTAAGACCCCTCGAGTTCTGCAAAATGGAAAGGAGGTTAAGAAACATTTAAAATAAATAAGTAAAATTAATAAAGAGCTTTCTTGACATTCTAAAACTTTATGTTGCTATTCATTTTCCATTGGTCTAATTACAGAAGGAGAGGCCTACACCTCTGATTGGGTCGGGACTTGTGCTGGCAAGACTTCCCTTTCTCCAGGTATCCCAGAGAGCCATAGATTTTGCTGCCAGAGCCTTTGCCAATGGCGAGGGGTGGGTGGGGATGCTGGCAGCTTTGCTTTTGTTCAGAGCCCTTGCAGTCCTTAGGTGGGTGCAGAGCTGCCAGGTATGAGTTCTGGGCAGGTTGGAGTCCAGCATCTTTCGACTGGATGGTTTTTGGGGGAGTCTGGAGGATGGTGGGAGGGGGGCTGAAGGATTTCTCCTGCTTCCTGAGACTTAGAGCTCTTTTCAGTGGTTTCTGTTGGTGAGAAAAATAACAGTTCATTTGGGGAACTTTTGTACCTGGGTTTCTGTTAATGTAATGGGTCATTCACTTTTTAATTGTTGTCCTTGCCGTGGGTATTCACAAGGTGATGGTCTCACCTAAACATTCCCCCTACTTCTGGTTGTGGTGGGTTTTCCAGACTGTGTGGCCTTGGTCTGGTAGATCTTGTTCCTAACGTTTCACCTGCATCTGTGGCTGGCATCTTCAGAGGTGTATCCCAGAGAAACTGGTTGTTGTGGGTTTTCCGGGCTGTGTGGCTGTGGTCTGGTAGATCTTGTTCCTAATGTTTCACCTGCATCTGTGGCTGGCATCTTCAGAGGTGTATCCCAGAGAAACTGGTTGTTGTGGGTTTTCCGGGCTGTGTGGCCGTGGTCTGGTAGATCTTGTTCCTAATGTTTCGCTGCATCTGTGGCTGGCATCTTCAGAGGTGTATCACAGAGAAACTGGTTGTGGTAGGTTTTCCGGGCTGTGTGGCCGTGGTCTGATAGATCTAGTGAATGAGACTATAATTGTTATAGTGAATGAGCCTAATGACTTTGTCATTAATATCCTTTTGATGTATTTGTGCCTGAGGCTTGAGCCTGTGTGTGGCACGTTTCCCTGTTTGTCACTGCTTCACGTCACACACCATTGTTTGTTTGTTGGTATTATTGTAATACCAATTGTAAACAGCTTTTGGTTTCTCTCCTTACTTAAGAACATAAGAACTAGCCTGCTGGATCAGACCAGAGTCCATCTAGTCCAGCACTCTGCTACTCGCAGTGGCCCACCAGGTGCCATTGGGAGCTCACATGCAGGAGGTGAAAGCAATGGCCTTCTGCTCCTGAGCACCTGGTCTGCTAAGGCATTTGCAATCTGAGATCAAGGAGGATCAAGATTGGTAGCCATAGATCGACTTCTCCTCCATAAATCTGTCCAAGCCCTTTTTAAAGCTATCCAGGTTAGTGGCCATCACCACCTCCTGTGGCAGCATATTCCAAACACCAATCACACGTTGCGTGAAGAAGTGTTTCCTTTTATTAGTCCTAATTCTCCCCCCCCCCCCCAGCATTTTCAATGAATGCCCCTTGGTTCTAGTATTGTGAGAAAGAGAGAAAAATTTCTCTCTGTCAACATTTTCTACCCCATGCATAATTTTATAGACCTCAATCATATCTCCCTCAGACGTCTCCTCTCCAAGCTAAAGAGTCCCAAACGCTGCAGCCTCTCCTCATAAGGAAGGTGCTCCAATCCTTCAATCATCCTCGTTGCCCTTCTCTGCACTTTTTCTATCTCTTCGATATCCTTTTTGAGATGTGGCGACCAGAACTGAACACAGTACTCCAAGTTCGGTCGCACCATGGCTTTATATAAGGGCATGACAATCCTTGCAGTTTTATTATCAACTCCTTTCCTAACTATCCCCAGCATAGAGTTTGCCTTTTTCATAGCTGCCATGCATTGAGTTGACATTCCCATGGAACTATCAACTAAGATGCCCAAATCCCTTTCCTGGTCTGTGACTGATAGCACTGACCCTTGTAGCGTGTATGTGAAGTTTGGATTTTCTTGCCCCTATGTGCATCACTTTGCATTTTGCTACATTGAACTGCATTTGCCTTTCTTAGCCCACTCACCTAATTTATCAAGGTCTGCTTGGAGCTCTTTGCAATCCTTTGTGGTTCTCACCACCCTAAATAATTTGGTATCATCTGCAAACTTGGCCACCACGCTACCCACCCCTACTTCCAGGTCATTTATGAATAGGTTAAAGAGCACTGGTCCCAAAACGGATCCTTGGGGGACACCACTCCCTACATCTCTCCATTGTGAGAACTTCCCATTTATACCCACACTTTGTTTCCTGTTCCATAACCAGTTTTTAATCCATAGGAGGACTTCCCCTCTTATTCCTTCATTGCTGAGTTTTCTCAACAGTCTCTGGTGAGGAACTTTGTCAAAAGCCTTTTGGAAATTCAAGTAGACAATGTCCACTGGTTCCCCCTTATCCACATGCCTGTTTACACCCTCAAAGAACTCTAGTAAGTTTGTAAGACAGGACTTGCCTCTGCAAAAGCCATGCTGACTTCCACAGCAGGTCTTGCTTTTCTACCTGTTTAATAATTTTATCTTTAATGATAGATTCTACTAATTTACCAGGAACAGATGTCAAACTGACTGGCCTGTAATTTCCTGGGTCCCCCCTAGACCCTTTCTTAAAGATTGGTGTGACGTTGACCATCTTCCAGTCTTCAGGGATGGAGGCTGATTTCAGGGATAAGTTGCATATTAAAGTGAGAACATCAGCAATTTCATGCTTGAGCTCTTTAAGAACTCTTGGATGAATGCAATCTGGGCCAGGGGATTTGGTAGCATTTAGTTTATCAATGGCTGCCAGAACTTCTTCCTTGTCTACCACTATTTTCACTAATTCCTCGGATTCACCTCCTAAGAAGCTTGGTTCAGGTGCAGGAATTTTCCTCACCTCCTCTTGGGTGAAGACAGATGCAAAGAATTCATTCAGCTTCTCTGCAATCTCCCTGTCATCTTTTAGCACACTTTTTGTTCCTTTGTCATCTAATGGGCCTATCGCTTCCCTATCTGGCTTCCTGCTTTTGATGTACTTGAAGAACTGTTTGTTGCTGGTCTTGATGTTTGCAGCCATGCATTCCTCATAATTCTTTTTTGCCTCCCTTACAGCTAACTTGCTTCTCTTTTGCCACCATTTGTGTTCTCTCTGGTATTCTTCATCAGTTAAGTTGGACTTCCATTTTCGAAAAGACATGTTTCGAAAGGTATGTTCCTAATAATGTCCTCAACCTCCCTTGTTAACCATGGTGGTTTTCTTTTGGACTGTGCGCTGCCTTTCCTAACCTGCGGAACACATTCCAGCTAAGCTTTTAAGACTGTGTTTTTAAATAACCTCCAAGCATCCTGGACAGTTTTGACTCTCTTGATTTTCCCTTTCAGCTTCCTGCGCACTATCCCCCTCATCTTTGAGAAATTTCCCTTTCTGAAGGCAAATGTAACTACATTAGTAGTTGTCACTTGTTCACATGCAGAGATACTGAATCTGACAGCATTGTGGTCGCTGTTCCCTATCGGCTCAACAACACTGACTTTCCGCACCAGGTCCTGGGTACCACATAGAATTAGATCTAGGATCACCTCTCCCCTGGTTGGTTCCACAACCATCTGCTCTAAGTCACAGTCATTTAGCATATCCAGGAATGTTCTCTCCTTACTATGACCTGAACATGCATTTTTCCAGTTTATATGGGGATAGTTAAAATCACCCATTACCACTACATTTTTGCTTTTGTTGGCCTCTCTAATTTCTTTTTCCATCTCAGAATCCTCTTGTGCACTTTGGTCAGGGGGACGATAATATATTCCTAATTTTAAACTATGCTTCACCCCTGATATTGATACAGTGCTTCTGTAGAGGAATCAGCTCCCCCTGCATTGTCTATTTTATGTGACACTATGCTCTTTTTGATGTAGAGGGCCATCCCACCCTCAATACGCTCTGTCCTATCCTTCCTGTAGAGCTGTAACCTGGGATAACAGCATCCCACTGGTTCTCCTCATTCCACCATGTCTCTGTGATACCCACTATATCAATGTCCTCCTTCAAAACTCTGTACTCCAGCTCCCCCATTTTAGGTCGAAGGCTTCTACTATTAGCATAGAGACACTTGTATATACTGTCTCTGTCCCTAACCTGGGATTTATGTGTTTTGCCCTCTAGCCTTTTGTAGACACTGTCACTTATCACATTGCTGTGCTGCTTGCTTGTATGTGATTGATTTAGAAAAACCTCCCTCTCTGTCTGCATCCCCATAGTTACTGTATTCTGAACCGGTCACCTCAGCTCCTGCGGGTTTTCCCTGGGCTCAGTTTAAAAGTTGTTCTGCCACCTTTTTAATGTTGAGCGCCAGCAGCCTGGTTCCTCTTTGGTTAAGATGAAGCCCGTCCCTTTTGTACAGGCCTGCCTTGTCCCAAAAGGTTCCCCAGTTCCTGACAAATCTGAAACCCTCTGCCTTACACCACCTTCTCATCCACGCATTGAGACCCTATATCTCCGCTTGCCTAGCTCGCCCTGCGCGTGGAACAGGTAGCATTTCGGAGAATGCCACCCTGGGTGTCCTGGATTTTAACCTGTTTCCTAGCAACCTAAATTTAGCTTCCAGAACCTCCTGGCTGCATTTCCCAATGTCATTGGTACCAATGTGGACCACAACTGCTGACTCCACCCCAGCACTGTCTAACAGCCTATCTAGACGAAGCGTGACATCCGCAACCTTCGTACCAGGCAGGCAAGTCACCATGTGGTCATCACGCCTCTCACAAACCCAACTCTCTATATTCCTAATGATCGAAGGAGGATACCCACCTCCTCGAGGGGTATCCTCAGTGCGAGAGGATATCTGACCACCAGCTAAGGAAGGGGTCCCATCTAAGAGAGCATCTTCCACCACCTCAGACTGGCACCCTCTGTCTCACAGAACTTATTTCCAAAGACTAAGTTATTGTTGTTGTATTTTCTAAAGTTATTTTCTAAAGCACTTTTCACAGTAAAAAATTTTTTAAAGCATTTTGGGAATGTTGTCTAAATTTTTTATTTCTGCTGTGTGGCATGGCCCATTGCTGTGCTCAGATTTGTGAGTTGGGGCATATTTTATAATGTGATGATTTAGAAATGACCTGGTGCAAAAAAATTTTTTGGGGGGTCGTGGTGGGGTGGCCGCCGGGGGGGGGGCATACAACTCAGATTTTGCCCAGGGCTACAGTTTGCCTCGTTACGCCCCTGTACTTAAATGAACATTATTTGCTGCACAATGACATCCGTCAATTTCACCAAGTGTGTTAGTTTAAAAACAACATTCCTTCTTGCATTATAAGGACTAGTCCATTATAGCTCAGAACAATTCAGCCTGGCACCTTAATTAGAACTGAAAGAATCGGTTGATGAATTAGTTTGGGTAGAGTATTGATCAGAGATTAGAAATGGGGGATGGTTAATTGGATTTCTATTGGAGAAATCATTTGTGAAACAGTATTCAAGTATACTTGCTACAACCAGGACATATGGAATAAGAAAGAAGAGTGTATCTTAGAACTACCAAGGCTCCAATCGCATCTTTGATCTGCTGTCTTTCATCTGCTTCTACATTTGTCTGTACCTTAACCCCAGTGATTTAGAGAGTAATATGCACACACACAACATGTGTATTTTTTAAAATGCAGTCACATTACTTAGGGAAGAGGAGGGAACAATCTTTGCTATAGGAATCTGGTAGTGGGAAAAGATCAATCTTAATTTCATGTATCTACACCAAGGGTCTGCAACCTGCGGCTCTCCAGATGTTCATGGACTACAAATTTCATCAGCCCCTTCCAGCATGGCCAATTGGCTGGTGGGAATTGTAGTCCATGAACATCTGGAGAGCCGAAGGTCACAGACCCCTGTTGTCAGAGAACCCTGTGGCGCAGAGTGGTGAGCTGAACTACTGCAGTCGAGTTCGAACCCAACAGAAGTCAGTTTCAAGTAGCCGGCTCCAGCTTGACTCAGCCTTCCATCCTTCTGAGGTTGGTAAAATGAGTAGTTGTGTAGTAAAGTGTAAATGAGTGGGGAAGACAATGGCCAACCATCCTGTAAACATAGCCTGCCTAGTAAACATAATTAGGCTTAGTCAATACCCTAGAAATTTGGTAAAATTTGGATTTGGGTTTATTCCGGCATAAAATTATCTGATGCCCGAATAAGACAAACAACATATTCGGGTATACCCAAATATTGGTCTGATTTTTTTTTTGTATTTTGGTGTTTTTTCATGTATCAGTCTGCAGGGGGCGCATTGTTAAAACTAGCAGCACCAAAATTTCAGGGTATCATCCGGAGACTCTCCTGATGATATCACCACAGTTTGGTGAATTTTGGTTTTTTTGGGGGGCAAGGTTATGAACCCTCAAAGGGGTAGCCTCCATCTCCAGTTAACTCCCATTGGAAACAATCTACCCAGCCCGGTAGCCTTGCTTCCTTCAACTTCATGAATTCTGCAGCCTTCTGCTTCTTTCATTCTCTACCCCTTTCTGGATCATCCCATTCTGAACATAGGGGTTACACCAGCAGGGCCCATCTCCACTCACCAGCTCCTGGCCCACTTGTTCCCTGCACCATGGCTCATCCCACTGAGGTAGGGGCCACAATTTGGGCTTCCTGGGATGGCTGGTGGTAGCTGGGCAGGCTGGTGGGTGGGGGGCACTAGATTCATGTCAGATGTGATATGGGACACCCTGGCATCTCCCACTAAAAGGAGTGGGTTAACAAGAGATGTGAAAGATCTTCACCTCGTATTTGGAGAGCTGTTGCCAGTCAGTGTGGGCAATACTGGTCTTGAAGGACCAAGGGCCTGATTCAGGCCCCTTCCACACACGCAAAATAATGCATTTTCAAACCACTTTCACAGCTGTTTGCAAGTGGGTTTTGCTATTCCACACAGCTTCAAAGAGCACTGAAAACAGTTTAAAAGTGCATTATTCTGCATGTGTGGAATGAGCCTCAGTCTCAGGCAGCTTCATAGGTACATTTTGGTTTAAGTGGTCTTCTGTTGCAGTAGTGCCTCTGGAAAAGATCCCCCCTCCCTGGCATTAAAAGTGATTCAATATTGAGTACAGTCTGACTCAGAGTTCACAATGCCTCATCAAAGATGATGGGACTGACATCTGCAGTAAAAGCCTGCATGAAATTATAAGCCGAAAATAATAATTCTGCCACTGACATTTGACCTTTAGATATATAGATATAAATAAAGGCTAAATTAATCACACGGGCTGAGTCATTTTAAAGATTGCAGGGCTTCAAATCGCTAGTGCTCTTCTGAAAGTTTTGCTTGGGGAAGATGACCGCGATAAGGGTTGTTTTCTTCTCTCTTTTTCAAGGAATTTAATTGGAAAAGTTTAATAAAGAATTAAATGTTCACAGAGTCCTTTCTCGGTGAAAATACAAATGACACATGAAATTCTTTGTTGGAGGAAGCTGTAGCGAACTGCCTGTTACATTCCTTTTGAATGGTGTATCATTTTACCATGCTATTGTTAATCAAAAAAAATTATGCTTGTATTATCGTGGGGAAAATAATGCGAAAATAAATAGCTTCTTTGCACCTATTACCAGGACCAAGTTCTTTCTGTTTCACAGAATGCAGATAATGGGAGGGAAGAAATACTTAAAGGTCATTGCTTATACTGGAGTTGTATGTCTGACAATACCTGAATCATGTTTGTTAAAAAAAAAAAAGAAGGCACTGCAGATGTAGACCTGGTAGGATTGATATTCTTTCAGATTCTGACAAAGATACATCTCTCCAGATAATGGAACTTATCCTTTTTAATATATATGTGTGTGCGTGCAAGGGTATTGATTCATATAAATGCAACATAGAGTGCATTCATCTGTGACTCATGAATAACCCTTGAAGATGCACAAGGAGTCATAGCATTCAGAACTGACTTCCAAGTAAAATTACAAAAGAGAGAGAAAGTGAGACTGAACGCGAAGCTTTAATCTGCTATGAGGGGGCAGTTTCCTTTAACCCATTATTTGCTAAATCTACTAAAGTAAGAGTCTTGCAAGCCAAAGGGTAGCATCGAAGGATTAGCACCATTCATTGGACCGAAAGGATCTGGTTGTTGTGGATTTTCCAGGATGCGTGGCTGTGGTACAGTAGTTTTTGCTCCTAACATTTTGCCTGCATTTATGGCTGCCATTTTCAGATGTATCTCATGGTCAGGGATCCACAACAAGCAGTTGATCAAGTTCCAATGACCATGTTCTCCTAGAGTTTGTTATACACAAAAAGGGGAAGACTGTTGCTAAAAGTAAATCTCAACTGAGGATAGACTTAAAGTCATCTGAAGCCATCAGGACACCCTAAGACTGGTGATATGGCTCTTTTATTCTAGTTATCTTCAGCAGAGAGACAGGACTGGAGTGTTCTTTTTGGCCAACTGGGTCTGACAATGTTGAAGAAACATCTCCCATTCCTAGAGCTCTCCGAGGTCCTGAAGAAGTGACCGGATCAATACTCAATTTGCGTGGAACTTGGCTGCTTGCTCCTAAATCAGGTTAGCCCATTCAAACCGTGCTTAATATTCTGCAGGCTTTCACACATGCCAGAGTGAAACATTTGCATTTGAAACAGACTGTTTATGCTATATTATGTGGATTTTCTGCTGAAAGGGGAATTTTTTTAAAAAAATCTACTGGGGACATTCAAGACTGTTGGTGAGTCAAAGAATGGACCTTCAAATCCTAGCTGTGAGGTTTTCATCCTCGGCTGATGTGCAATGTAGAGCTATCTGATCAAAACTGTACCATAGGAGCAGCTGACTTTTCCCATTAAAGGAGATGTTGTGTTTACCAAGTTTGTTTACCTTGACCTTGAACGCCATAAGAAAATCTGTGCCCTCAATGACAAGACAAGACAACCTTTAATGGCATAGCTAAAATTATTACATTAAATATGATGTTCAGCCCATCAAAGTCTCTGTTAGACATTAATCATGGTCTTTACTTAGCACTATTAGTAAGACTAGATAACCATGGATGAGAAACCGCTAATAAAAATTCTGCCTCTTCAAAAGTAACAGTTGAATTGTGGTTCATCAATAAGAATAGAAGCACACATTTCTTCAGTCTTTGGTAAAAGGGTGCTAATTAATTTCTTTTTTCAGTCTTTGGATGTATAGCCCCCTTTTTCCCCTATAAAGAACCTCACAGGGGCTTACAAACTCCTTTCCCTTCCTCTACCCACAACAGACACCTTGTGAGGTAGGTGGGGATGAGAGAGTTCTGAGAGGACTGTGACTAGCCAAATAGTCACCCAGCAGGCTTTGTGTGTAGGAGTGGTGAAACAAATCCAGTTCACCAGATTAGACTCTGCCATTCATGTGGAGGAGTGGGGACTCAGAACCGGCTCCTCAGATTAGAGTCTACCTGCTTCTAACCACTATACCACAATGGCCTTAGGTGGCAGGGAGGAGTTAAAAGGCACATGACCATTGTGGGTGGGGCACAGGGCAGGGACTTATGTGCCCAAAGGGCCAGATGTTGGGGGGTGAGCATTGAATGAAGTTGTCTGTTGAAGCCTAGGGCTGAGTTGAGCTTGGGAGGTGGAATCACCTGATGGAAAGTGTGCACCAGATGAGTGAGGAGATGGTGAAAGGCCCTTATGACAAATTTTATTATATAAAATAAAGGGACAGTTGGAAGAAGAAGAAGAAGAGTTTGGATTTATATCCCCCCTTTCTCTCCTGCAGGAGACTCAAAGGGGCTTACAATCTCCTTGCCCTTCCCCCCTCACAACAAACACCCTGTGAGGTAGGTGGGGCTGAGAGAGCTCCGAGTAGCTGTGACTAGCCGAAGGTCACCCAGCTGGCATGTGTGGGAATGCACAGACTAATCTGAATTCCCCAGATAAGCCTCCACAGCTCAGGTGGCAGAGCTGGGAATCAAACCCGGTTCCTCCAGATTAGATACACGAGCTCTTAACCTCCTATGCCACTATGCACATGAGGAGTGTGTAATTGCCATGTGTGGGCCTTCTGGCTAGAGTTTTTTTTTACCATGAATCAGAGACCTCTCCCAAGAAATCCCATATCTGTGAAAGTTGGAATCGATCAAGAGCAAAGATGAGTATTATTAGTATAAGTTTGGTGTGTAGACATGCATAAATATACGTCTTGATAACAAACCCAGGCAGTGAAGATTAAAAACTAATTATGAGTACATTTGCCTGTACTAATATTTGTACTTAATTTGATTTATTGTGTACCAAACCATCTGACTGAAATTATATAGCTGCAAGAACACCCATTACAGTTCTTTTTGGCAGCCTTATTAGTTTTTTTTTTAAAAGAGGCATATTAAATGAGTTCTAAATTCTTTTTTTAAGGCAGATGAAAGGCGAGCAAAGCCAAGATTTAAAGAAAGCTGCTGGATATGATTATTTACCAGCCATACTGACAGATTTTAACGCACTGCTAGACCATCGTGACTGCTAGATGCATCGTGGTAGATGAAATTAACTCTCGTCGCGATTAATGACAGCTGCTTGAACTGGGCTGGGGGTGTGGCTGACAGGAAGAACATTTATTTGCACCCCAGAAGGTCCCAGGTTCAATCCCCAGCATCTATAGCTTAAAAGATCAGATATTCCAGATCATCCGAATTCCGGATCATCTTCAAGGTGTTGGTACTGACCTTTAAGGCCTTACGCGGCCTGGGACCATCGTATCTTCGAGACCGCATCACCCCATACGTCCCTGCACGGCCTCTTCGATCAGTTGAGGCCAATCTACTGGTGGTCCCTGGCCCCTCGGCGATACGGCTGGCCTCCACACGGGCCAGAGCCTTTACGGCTCTGGCCCCGGCCTGGTGGGAACACTCTTCCTCCAACGTCCGGGGTTCCCCGCGGGACCTTGGGCGAAGTTCCGCAGGGCCTGTGTAAGACGGAGCTGTTCCCACGGGCCTTTGGAGGAACCGCCGCTTGATGGTGTCCTCCCTCCCGCCCTTCTGACACCTGGGCACAACTGTCTACAGTTCCTCAGACTCTGCCATTCCTCCCTTTGAGGGGGGGAGGGGAATTTTAGAATGGGAATACTGGACAATTATTTTCCATTCTAGGGAGGGAGGGAATTATAATAGTAGACTGCTGAACGCCATTTATCTTATTGTAATTTATTATATTTATTAGAAATGTTTTTTACGGTTGTCGCTGCTTTTAAATGTTTTAATTGCCTACATTGTTTCCTTTTGTGTTGTATACCGCCCAGAGCCCTCCGGGGATGGGGCGGTATAAAAGTTCAATAAATAAATAAATGAATAAATAAATATTAAGTCATGTGAAAAATGTCCGGCTGAGGCTCTGGAGAACGGCTGCCAGTCTGAGTAGGCAATACTGACTTTGATGGACCCAAGGATCTGACTCATTTGTTCAGATAATCCAGAATAAATTCCCTGCTAACTGAAGGGGGAACAAGAACTTGGACTTTATGTATTGGTCAGGTCATAGTAACTCTTATCTGGTGAATTGGATTTGTTTCCCTGCTGCTCCACATGAAGCCTGCTGGGTGACTTTGGGCTAGTCACAGTTCTCTCAGAACTCTCTCAGCCCCACTGACCCCACAGGGTGCCTGTTGTGGGTGACAGGAAGGGAAGGAGTTGTAAACCGCTTTAAGACTGTCGAAGGCTTTCATGGCCGGATTCAACTGGTTGTGGTGGGTTTTCCAGGCTGTGTGGCATGGTCTGGTGGTCTGGTGGATCCTGTTCCTAACGTTTCGCCTGAATCTGTGGCTGGCATCTTCAGAGGTGTATCACAGAGGGAAGTCTGTCACACATTGTGTCCAGTGTGTCCACTGTTACACACTGGACACAGTATGTAACAGACTGCCCTCTGTGATACCCCTCTGAAGATGCCAGCCACAGATGTAGGTGAAACGTTAGGAACATGATCCACCAGACCATAGACACACAGCCCGGAAAACCCACCACAACCACTTTAAGACTCTTTATGTTTGAGAAAAGTGGGGTATAAATCCAAATACTTCATCTTCTTCTTAATGGAATATTCATTAACCTCCTCCTCTTCTTAATAAGGGTATTCATTAATGGAATGATACACGTTAAGGAGATCCCCCATTTCATATATTCCCTGCTTTTGAGACAGTCTGATGATACTTACTGCCTTAAGAGCTTCCACTGATGTAAAATCAGAGTCGAGATATGGTATTACCTTTCGCTTAAAGATTGTCTTCTCAGTTCCTGATGAAAATCAATACCTGAGCAGTTGAAAACAATTATCCCCCCACACCAAAGTTTTTCATGTTCTTCGAAGAGATGGCTGTTAAGAAAGCAAACAAAGACAGTGTCGTGTGCTTGCAGAGAGCCGATGAGCTGGCAGAGATATTAAACAAGGCACTTTCATCTTCCTGGACTGTTCCAAATCCATCTTCCCCCACGGCAGAAATGCACATTTCTTTAACTGACTTCCCATATCTTAAAGAAGATATGTTTAAAATGTTGAACAGGTCGCCAGATTTCAAAGCCTTTCACAACCTTCCCCCTCACCCCACAATTTCTGGACAATATCCTGTGAGCAGGTGTTGATGCCAAAATATTTAGGGTCCTGTCTCAGTCTGAGCCATTTGGAAGGGTGGCAAGAATGCTACGTTGCCACCTAGTTTGGGCTTGCAGCCCTGGGAAGCTAACCACTGAGCCACAGCCCCTTCCCCTTAGCCAAGGTCACTCAGCCAGCTTCCATGGCAGAATGTAGGTTTGAACCTAGAGCTCTCAGATCCTGGTCCGACACCCTAACAACTGCATCATGCCGGGTAAATCTCCATGTGTTTTGGGCACAGATTTAAGTACCAATATAGTTTATTTATGCAGACTAAAGCAACAACACTGCTTGATTGCCTTATTAAGGCTGCGGGAGGTCTTCCATTCCTTCTTCCAGATCAATCTGAGCTGTAGGCTTGTAAGGACCATTCCCATGGTTGGGTCCCAGACCATTTGAGCTTCCCAGTCAGCCTCTTCCACCAGACTACAACTCCCAACAAGCTGTACTCCCGTTCCTGTTGATATCAAATAACAGTTCTGAGAGCCAGGATGGTGACATGGTTAAGAGCAGCGGGCTCTAATGGGAGAACCAGGTCCAATTCCTGGCTCCTCCCATGAGCAATGAACTCTGATTGGGAGAATCAAATTAGATTCCCCACTCCTCTGACCTTTAGCCAGTCAAATTTCTCCCCAAACCCATGAAGAGGCAGGCAATAACAAACCACACTGGGTCATCTCTTGCCTTGAAAACTCAATAGTGTCATTATAAGTCTGCTGTGACTTGTTGGCATTTTGTGCACACACGCATACAACATTATTTTCAACACCGCCCCAGAAGTTCATCTTAGACTTTTCAATATAGGAAAAAAACACACCGTGGTCATCAGAATCTGCTGATGTCGAACATGCTGTTTTTCTTGTTCTGCCCTCGCCTTCAGACCTATTTTGAATCTTATCTACATGTCAATAGTATTTCGCTTGTGATGGCCCACTGGCTCAAAAATAAATTGAATTCATTCGTTTGTTCATTCATTCAAGTTCAGTAGGCATTCTCTTTGTTGGTTGACTTTCACCTGTGACCGATTTTTCATCCCACCTCTGCCTTTGACACCTAAATACTCATTGCCTTCATGTTTTCCTGTGATCTATACAATATTTTAATATTTCCCATCCCACTTGGAGAGGCTTTGCTCCACTGGTCCCAATTTTGACTGAAAGCCACTGGTTTTAATATAAATATTTGCTTAACATTCTGTACATTTAGAGTCCGTTCTATCAAATCAGTGTGTGACTAGAAGTCATTTAATTTCAATCCCATCTGATTGTGCACAAAGAAACAACATTTTTCATTAAAAAATAGGCTTCAATATACATATATATTATAAAACTAATATATGCAACTGATTTGAAAGAAAATTGTGTGGACAAAACCCCCACATCTCAGCATTTCATCAGTTTTAATATTCATGAACTTTGACTTTGGGTTTTAAATACTAAACCAACCCCCCCCCCCAAAAAAATGGGGGGAGGCCATGAGCACAGAATTGGAATTACATGCAACCTTTAAAAAAACTGTTCAATTATCTGGTGTCAATTGGAATAAAAAGCTTTTTTTAAAATTTAAAGCAATAAGAAAGCAAAAAAAATAAACATACTACCTTAAAAACAAGCCATTAAAAAGTTGTGTAAGTAGAACAAAAATACAGGAAAGAAGCAGGGTTGGGGGGGGGGGGAGGGAATCCCCAAATCTGTAATGTGATTGGATGCCCCTATCTTAAAATGTGGGATATCAGAGAGTCCTTGAAGCCAAAGAGAGTACTGGTACAGAAACTGGAAGGAAAACAGCACAGGAACCCCTTGCCTTTGCAGTGGTACAACACTGACCTGCAGATAACCACCTTAAGATACCAGAAGAAGAAGAGTTGGGATTTATACCCCACCTTTGTCTCCTGTAAGGAGACTCAAAGGGGCTGAAGAACTCATTTCCCTTCCTCTCCTCACAACAGGCACTTCATGAGGTAGGTGGGGATGGGAGAGTTTGGAGAGAACTGTGACTAGCTGAAGGTTACCCAGCAAGCTTTTTGGGGAAACAAATCAAGTTCACCAGATACAAGTCTGCTGCTCGCTCAGGTGTAGGAGCGGGGAGAGAGGGGGAAGACGTTTGTAAGCTGCTTTGAGACTCCTTACAATTGAGAAAAGCGGGGTATAAATCCAGACTTCTTCTTCATCTCCTTTTCAAAATCAAGCTTTTTCTACAATCCAGGCAGGTTTGATTGTGTTTGTATGATCATCTGTCTCTGTGGCCCAACCATGCATATTTTTGGTCTGCATTCTGAAGCTCGGAGTTAGATATTATTACCAGCCAAGTTTATTGAATTTGTGTTTTGGTTATTGACCATGCGACTGTGTATCACATGTGGTTATTCTAGCTCCTTTAAGATCTGTGTCTCCTGGTTGAAACAGCAGGGATGATTTTTTTTTTTTTACTTCTCTGGTCATATATCCTTCAACTAAACTTCAATTACAACATAGGTTGCTCCAAGTCAGAAATTCACTGTGATAACCCACCGGTTAATTTGGCCGCTGTAACAATATATAGTCTATGCATGCTCCTCACACATCTACTTCAACTAAGACATTATCAGCACCAACCGCTCAGCATGGTGAAAGCCGAGTCCCATGTTCTCCGATAACCCAGCAAGGCACAAAACAAACTCACTGCGCAAAGCAAACACCACCACCTGCTTGAAGCAGCGGAGGAAACAGGTGGACGTCCATAAATGTTATTTTGGAATAAATGACTCAGGTGATTGTATAACCGTAGCTGGTTTGATCTGGCTATCTGCTTCTAGCAATGAGTTTGTCTGAACTCTGGCCAAATCGCTCTCTCTTGCGTTCTTTTTTCAAGGCAGAAAATGAAGCTGTTTGCTGTTGCTTTTGCAGCAAAGTGAATGGTGTTTTGAGATGTT
The DNA here is from genome assembly GCF_021028975.2 of Sphaerodactylus townsendi. Taxonomy (NCBI): domain Eukaryota; kingdom Metazoa; phylum Chordata; class Lepidosauria; order Squamata; family Sphaerodactylidae; genus Sphaerodactylus; species Sphaerodactylus townsendi. The sequence goes on from NC_059438.1 coordinate 14,206,393, forward strand.
TTAGTAGCCTGCTATTGAACAAGCACAACTTTGGGGGTGGGGGGTGGGGGGTTGCACAGCACTGAATGGAATGGCATTCATTTCCTGATTGGTAACGTGATCTCCCCCACATCCCAGTGGGGAACACTTCCACGCCGTCATTTTTGATCCAACAGAAGTGCCAAGCGGCCTGCTGAAAACTACCTGTTTGAATTCGTTCACTCATTACTGTATGCCAGGGGTCCCCAAACTTTTTAAACAGGGGGCCAGTTCACTGTCCCTCAGACTGTTGGAGGGCCGGACTAAAAAAAAACTATGAACAAATTCCTATGCACAAATGATTGTAAAATGTTTGATTTCACCTTTCAGCCTTTCTGTCACGGTCTATTTTTAGAACAGTGACCAAAGTATGTCAAGTACAGAGTGGGCTCCAAATATTGTTGGGGAGGCTGTGGAATACCTTCCCAAAAAAAAAGCAGAATCTTTCCTCTTAACGAAGCATTCCATCTAACTCCAATCGTCTGGATTAGTCAGTATCTTCCTGGGTTCTTTCCTCCCTAGCAGCCAGCGAAGCGATTCACCGTAGTCAAGCAAGGTTGATAAGCCAAATACGGGAGTGAGGCGCGGAACAGAAAGCCTGAGAGCAACACATGGAGTAGCCGAGAGGGAAGGGCGGAGCAGGAGTTGCCACGTGTAAGGTTTCCAACTCTGGGTCAGAAAATTCATGGAGATTTGGGGGTGCCATCATGTAATTGCAATCAACAACCGTTGGGGCTGGTTCCTCCTCTCCCTCGAGCCCCCACTGCACATGAATGGAGCCATTGCCGCCATGCCTGGCAGGCCGGATAAATGCCTTCAGGGGGCCACATTTGGCCCCCGAGCCATAGTTTGGGGACCCCTGCTGTATGCCTAGAGGACTTCTATAAAAAGAGCTCCCTAATCATAAAGGTTTATTTACTGCCTGTTACCCAAGCCTATGATTTTTAAAACTGAGGTAACATCAATGCACATCTGAATTCAGTGAGGGGTCTGAGTGGTTCGGTGAAGCTGAGAGCCCACCATTGCTGTAAGATGAACGCTAACTTCCATACAAACCCAATGGGCTGCGTGTTTGTGCATGCATAAGACTTATGGCAACACCATGCTGATCTTGCATGGTGTAATGGGCGGAGTTTCCAACCAGGACCTCGGACAATGGGATTTGAATAGGAGCAGCAGTTGCGTAGTTGGTTAAGAGCAGGTGCATTCTAATCTGGAGGAACCGGGTTTGATTCCCTGCTCTGCCGCCTGAACTGTGGAGGCTTATCTGGGGAATTCAGATTAGCCTGTGCACTCCCACACACGCCAGCTGGGTGACCTTGGGCTAGTCACAGCTTCTCGGAGCTCTCTCAGCCCCACCCACCTTACAGGGTGTTTGTTGTGAGGGGGGAAGGGCAAGGAGATTGTAAGCCCCTTTGAGTCTCCTACAGGAGAGAAAGGGGGGGGGGATATAAATCCAAACTTTTCTTCCTCTTCTTGAATCCCAGCTCTGCCCTGGAAGCTTGTCTGGAGACCTTGGGCAAATCATAATGACTCAGCCTAACCTACTTCATAGGGTTTTTGTGAATATAAAGTAGAAGGGGAGAGAAGAAGAAGCAATGAGGTTGGATTTATATCCCACCTTTCTCTCCTGCAAGGACCCTCAAAATGGCTTACAAGCTCCTTCCATTCCTTTCCCCACAATCGACACCTCATGAGGTAGGTGAGGCTGAGAGAGTTCTTGAGAGAACGGTGACTGGCTCCAAGTCACCCAGCGGGCTTCATGTGTAGGAGCACGAAAATAAATCCAGATCACCAGATAAGAGTCCACTGCTCGTGTCGCATTTGGGGTTGTCCCCTGTTCTTGGTTTTCCCGGTCTGTTACTTTTTCTGATAAGTGAACCATCTTTGTCAATTTATTCCCTGGGGATGACCGAGAAAAAGAAAAAAAAGAGATTTATTTGTATATTGTACATCCACTTATATTGATTCTGCTTTGGCAACACCGCTTTGGGTTGTCTTGTCTTCCGTAACTGCAGGTTATCTGATTTCTTTTGTAAATTCCTTAAAAAATACAAAAAGAAAGACTGTGTATTCCAACTCGGTTACCTTTAATGTCCCTGTTTTGCCAGCCTTAAAGTTCATGATACCTCCATAAACCTTCAAGAAGTCTCTCATGCCAGTACAAACGCTAAATGCTATTAATTCTGCATACTAACAACAACATTCATTTCGCACTTTGATTGCATAAATTATGATGCAGGGCAAATTGAGCCTCTCCAAGCCATCACTTCTCTGTGACGAAAATCTTCCATCGTTGGACTATTGTGAGTATCCCTCCCCAATCTGTGTTGTTGCGTTTCAATGCTTCCCCCACCCCCCACTTATTCATCTTGTGGTTTTTTTTAATGGGCCGATGCTGAGGCTTTTGAATATCTGCCAAATGGTCCCGTAGCCACTGCTATGGAAGAGAATATTTCACTCTTCCATTGTGAACCTTCCGTTCTTTAGAGTGTAACTTGACTTACAAAGTCCTGAAAAGAGAAAATATTTAAGTAGAGGGAGCTAATGAATTCTAAACACGTTCCTGCACTTCAGTTCTATGTTCTTTACATGTGGAGCTTAAGAATCAAGATGGAAAGTTAGCATTATTTCCCCCTGCCCCATTCTCTACTTGTCTGCTCTTTGAGAACTTAGAATTCTTAGGCTGGATTCAAAAGGGATTTTTCCCATGTCAAAGAGACCCTTTCTCCTTCCCTAGAAATTTCTCAACTATGGTTTCCAATTCAAACTATTATATTTTTATTAGGTATTCTGCCTTTTGTGGCAGATAAAAAGGAAACAACTGATGCCCCAGTTACGGAGATCCTGGTAAAAAGCAAGTTTTAGAAGGTAGCCATGTTGGTCCAGAAGCACCTTAGAGAACAAGATTTTTGGAATGTAACCTTTTGACAGTCTGATGAAAGAAGCTTATACTCCCCAAATCTTACTTTGGAATCTGTGTCAGTGGATTTGCCATCCCTGGGGCACTTGCCCCAGCAGAGGGGCGAAATACCTGACATGTTTGGGGGTGAGGCGCCCTTTGGGGGTGAGACGCCTATAAATCTAATAAATAATAATAATAATAATAATGATGATGATGATGATGATGATGATGATGATGATGATGATGATGATTATGATTATGATGATGATGATGTAACCAATGCCATCCTCCGCAGTGCTGAGACAAGGCGCCAGATGCGGCCCCAGCATCCCAGCTGCCACTGCCATAGTAGGGGTGGACCAGGGGCATGGTGGCTGGGCATTCAGGCTTACACAACCCTTTTGGGTGACTTAAGTCTGTTAAACCCAATGGGGGCTTCTCCATATATGGGAGACTTTCACACTTGTGATGCCTTGCTGGGCTGCCATAAGAACATAAGAAAGAGCCTGCTGGATCAGACTAGAGTCAATCTGCTACTCGCAGAGTCAATCTGCTACTCGCAGTGGCCCACCAGGTGCCTTTGGGAGCTCACGTGCAGGATGTGAAAGCAAGGGCCTTCTGCGGCTGTTGCTCCCGAGCACCTGGACTGTTAAGGCATTTGCAATCTGAGAACCAGGAGGATCAAGATCGGTAGCCATAGATTGACTTCTCCTCCATGAAGACCCTTTGGGAGCAGTAGGGCAGCATGACTACAGCACTGCAGCTGGCCACCTGAAGTCTTGGATGGGGCTGCCCATCTCTAAGGCCCCTTCCGCACATGCAGAATAATGCACTTTCAATCCACTTTCAATGCACTTTTCAGATGGATTTTACTGTGAATAGAAAAATCCACTTTCAAACAATTGTGAAAGTGGATTGAATGTGCATTATTCTGCATGTGTGGAAGGAGCCTACATTGCTACCAGACTGGAATCTAGTTGGCAATGAGCGGCTCTCTTGGTATGAGGACCTTTCAGCCTGCTGTTGGTATTTTCTCAAAATGGTTTTCTTTTAGTTCAGTATCAGAGGTTACTCCGTTTTTATTTATTTTTAGTTTATTACATTTGCTGTCCTGCTCTTCCCAGCCAGATGGCCGGGCTCAGAATGACTTACACACATGGCTAAAATACAAACAGTGCTATATACAAAAATTACAAGACACCAAAATATCAAATATTAATGATGGTGGCTTAACATATTCAAAATCCCAATATGCTCCAACAAAAGGCTACAGTCTAACTAAAACAACAGCAAATATCCCCTCCCAGCAAGTTGGAAAGGAAAACTGTAGCTGCCCCTGTGTTCAATGCTTTTAGCTACTTTGCCTTCTCATCTCCTTTTATGTCACTGCAAAAAACAAAAAACAAAACCCAGTGTGAATGTATGTATTGCTGTATTGAGTGCAGCTAGCTGGATTTAGAAGAACAAGAGTTTGGATTTATACCTCACCTTTCTCTCCTGTAAGGAGATTCAAAAGGGATTTAAAATCTCCTTTCCCTCCCCCCACCCCACAACAAACACCCTGTGATGTGGGTGGGGCTGAGAGAGCTCCGAGAGACTGAGACTAGCCCAAGGTCACCCAGCTGGCATGTGTTGGAGTGCAAAATCTAATCTGGTTCACCAGATAAGCCTCCACAGCTCAAGTGGCAGAGCAGGGAGTCAAGCCCAGTTCTCCAGATTAGAGTGTACCTGCTCTTAACCACTACACCACTCTATAAACAAGAAGCATCTATATACATGCAAGTGCTTTCAAGTCACAACTGACCTCTGTAGAGCCCTCTATGATGCTCTTCCATCCAAGGGTTGACCCTCCTTAGTTTCTGAGACCTGACAACATCAGTCTATATTGTACCACCTTCCTTCCAAGGGGTACAGATGTGGTGACAGTGGTAAGTACCATCAAGTTGCAGCCAAGGCATGGTGACTTCGCATGAGTATTTCAAGGCAAGAGATGCTCAGAGGCGGTTTGCTATTGTCTGCCTCTGCATAGCAATCCTGGACTTCCTTGGTGGTCTACCATCTAAGTACTAACCAGGGCCAACCCTACTTGGCTTCTGAGATCTGACATGATCAGATCTGGGCCACACAGCCTGGGCCACACAGGTCAGGCAAGGAGTATTTATACACCTGAGTGGCCCACTACACAAAACAATCTTGATGTAACTTTAGAAATTAGAGAGGCCAACAAAAGCAAAAATGTCGTGGTAATGGGCGATTTTAACTATCCCCATATAAACTGGAAAAATGCATGTTCAGGTCATAGTAAGGAGAGAACATTCCTGGATATGCTAAATGACTGTGGCTTAGAGCAGATGGTTGTAGAACCAACCAGGGGAGATGTGATCCTAGATCTTAATTCTATGTGGGGACTCCAGGACTCCGGTAAAGGGAAGTCAGTGTTGTTGAGCCGACAGGGAACAGCTTAACCTGGCACGCTGTCAGGATTCAGGTATCTCTGCATGCTAACAAGTGACAACTACTAATGCTAAGTCATATCGGTTGCCCCTCTTCTCAGAAAGGTGGTAGAAATTTCTCAAATGATGAGGGGGATAGTGCGTTAGGAAGCTGGAAAAGGGAAAAATCAAGAGAGTCAAAAAAATGTCCAAGATGCTTTGAGGTTATTTAAAAAACACAGTCACAAAAGCTCAGCTGGAATAAAGGTTCCGTGAGGGTTAGTGGAGAAAGGCAGCAGCCCAGTCCAAAAAGAAAGAGTTCCACCATGGTTAACAAGTGGACGCTTTTGAGGAAATTAATTAGGAAAAAAAAAAGATTGTCTTTTAGGAAAATGGAAGTCCAACTTCAACCGTGATGATAAAGAATACCTAGAGAGAACGCACAAATGGTGGCAAAAGAGAAGCAAGTTAGCTGTGGCAAGGAGGCAAAAAAAAGGATTATGAGGAATCACATGGCTGTGAAACATCAAAACCAGCAACAAACAAAGTTCCCCTTCAAGTACACTGCAAAAGCAGGAAGCCAGCAAGGGAAGCGTAGTCCAAGTTAGGATGACAAAGGAACAAAGGGTGTGCTAAAAGATGACAGGGAGATTGCCGTAGAAAAGCTGAATGAATTCTTTGCATCTGTCTTCTACCCAAGAGGAGGTAGAGGAAAATTCCTGCACTCTGAACCAAGGTTTCTTTAGGGCTAGGCTAATCCGCCGGTGAACTAACAAAGATAGTGGTGTATGATAACAAGAAGTTCTGGCAGCCATTGATAAATCCAATAAGCTGCATTACTAAATCCCCTGGCCGCAGATTGCATTCACCCAAGAGTTCTTAAAGAGCTCAAGCTATGAAATTGCTGATTCTTCTCATCTTAATATGCAACTTATCCTTTGAAATCAGGCTCCATCCCCTGAAGACTGAAGATGGCTAATGTCACACCAATCTTTAAGAAAGGATCTAGGGGACCCGGAAATTACAGGCCAGCTCAGTCTTGACATCTGTCTCCTGGTAAATTAGTAGAATCTGTCATTAAAGATAAAATTATAAAACATGTAGAAAAGCAAGACTCTAGCTGAGAAAGAGCTTCAGCATGGCTTTTGCGTAGAGGCGAATCCTGGTTCTTACAAACTTACTAGAGTTCTTTGAGGATGTAAACAGGCATGTGGATAAGGGGAACCAGTGGACATTGGTTCTACTTGGATTTCCAAAAGGCTTTTGACAAAGTTCCTCCACCAGAGACTATTGAGAAAAACTCCAGCAATGAAGGAATAAGAAGTCCTCCCTATGGATTCAAAACTGGTTGAGAAACAGCAGAAGCAAAAGAGTGGGTGTAAATGGGAAATTCTCACAATGGAGAGATGTAGGGAGTGGTGTCCCCCTAAGGATCCGTAGACATTGATTGGGGATTCAGTGCTCTTTAACTCCAAATTCATAAAATGACCTGGAAGTAGGTGGGTGAAAGCGTGGTGGCTTTTCAAGTTTCTGCAGATGATACCAAATTATGTAGGAAGTGGTGAGAACCAATAAAGGACTTGGTGCGAGGAGCTCCAAGCCGACCTTGCGATAAAATTAGGGTGAGTGGGCTCAAGAAATGGTAAATGCTAGTTCAATGTAGCAAAATGCAAAGGATGCCATAGGGGCAAAAAATCCAAACTTCACATACATGCTACAGGGTCAGTGCCATTTCGTCACAGAGACCAGGAAAGCGGGATTTGGGCTGTCTTAGTTGATAGAAGTTCCATGGGAATGTCAACCCAATGTATGGAAGCAAAAAAAGGCAAACCCCATGCCAGATAATTAGAAAAGGAATTGACAATTGTAAACTGCAAAGATTGTACTGCGCCCTTATATATAAAGCTGTGGAAAAGCGCACTGACGGAGTAAGTACTCGTGGTTCAGTTCTGGTCGCCACATCCCAAAAAAGGATACTTAAGAGATAGAAAAAGTGCAGAGAAGGGCTTAATGAGCGATTGAGGGACTGCAGCAGTCTCCTGCGGAGGAAAGGCTGCAGCCAGACTCTTGAAGCGGAGGAGACGCCTGAGGGGGGATATGATTGAAGTCTTCATAAAATTATGCATGGGGTAGAAAATGTTGACAGAGCAGAGAAATTTTTCTCTCTTTCTCACAATACTAGGTGGTAGAACCAGGGGGTATTCATTGAAAGTCGCTGGGGGGAAGAATTCAGAACCAATAAAGGAAAACACTTCTTCACAAACCCACGGTGTTTGGAATATGCTGCCACAGGAGGTGGTGATGGCCACTAACCTGGATAGCTTTAAAAGGGGCTTGGACAGATTTATGGAGGAGAAGTCGATTTATGGCTACCAATCTTGATCCTCTTTGATCTGAGATTGCAAATGCCTTAACAGTCCAGGTGCTCGGGAGCAACAGCCACAGAAGGCCATTGCTTTCACATCCTACATGTGAACTCCCAAAGGCACCTGGTGGGCCACTGCGAGTAGCAGAGAGCTGGACTAGATGGACTCTGGTCTGATCCAGCTGGCTTGTTCTTATGTTCTTAACCACTGGAGTGCCCCAAGACTCTTCTGGAGGCCCACTTGGATGAGTAGCTGCTCAGTTGAAGAGTGCTGTAGAGAGGAGGTATGTTGCTGGTAGAATGGAACAATTCTACCCTCTTCTTTCTTTATCACTTGCAGACCCATGACCCCAGTTGCGATCTGTCCAAAGTTCTAAAAGACCTGTAGGAAGAGGAATACTGGCACAATCTGCCATCATAGACAAATGGCCAGTAAAAAAAAACATATTGGGGTAAGTTTAATAAAGACATTCAGTGCCAGGAGAGCAAGGAAATTCAGTTTCAAGGGAAGGCTATTCTTTTGTGAGGCTAAAAACGTTAGCCTGCCATTTCATCGACAGCCATGCCAGAATATATTTGGCAAGGACGCATGCAATTTCATACCCTTGTTGAATTTCTGGTGCAAAAATTGCTGGTGTGATTACTAGTAAAAAACACACACACACACACACAAGGTAATGTTAGCATCAAATGACTTGATTATACCTCCTCATCGTGTAATGAGGCATCTAATTTCTGTCATCATTACCCACGCTTGTATGGGTGGGAGGGAGAGAAAACCATTCCTTATAAATGTTAAATATATCTGCCTTAAAAATTATTAACTAAAATGTGCAAGTCTCGATGATCACATATGTTCTATTATTTTGACATTTTCTCTTTTTATTTTTTTTATATAAAAGTCTACTCCCTTTCTTATAAATAGCCACAGGAAAGGTCAAGAAGATAATAACCCATTAGATCCTATTATGAACAGTGAGGGAGTTATTAAGATGAAGATTTTGGGAGGGGATCCCCCCCCCCCCCACCCCCCCCCCCCGCCACCCCCCCCCCCCCCCACCCCCCCCCCCCCCCACCCCCCCCCCCCCCCACCCCCCCCCCCCCCCACCCCCCCCCCCCCCCACCCCCCCCCCCCCCCACCCCCCCCCCCCCCCACCCCCCCCCCCCCCCACCCCCCCCCCCCCCCACCCCCCCCCCCCCCCACCCCCCCCCCCCCCCACCCCCCCCCCCCCCCACCCCCCCCCCCCCCCACCCCCCCCCCCCCCCACCCCCCCCCCCCCCCACCCCCCCCCCCCCCCACCCCCCCCCCCCCCCACCCCCCCCCCCCCCCACCCCCCCCCCCCCCCACCCCCCCCCCCCCCCACCCCCCCCCCCCCCCACCCCCCCCCCCCCCCACCCCCCCCCCCCCCCACCCCCCCCCCCCCCCACCCCCCCCCCCCCCCACCCCCCCCCCCCCCCACCCCCCCCCCCCCCCACCCCCCCCCCCCCCCACCCCCCCCCCCCCCCACCCCCCCCCCCCCCCACCCCCCCCCCCCCCCACCCCCCCCCCCCCCCACCCCCCCCCCCCCCCACCCCCCCCCCCCCCCACCCCCCCCCCCCCCCACCCCCCCCCCCCCCCACCCCCCCCCCCCCCCACCCCCCCCCCCCCCCACCCCCCCCCCCCCCCACCCCCCCCCCCCCCCACCCCCCCCCCCCCCCACCCCCCCCCCCCCCCACCCCCCCCCCCCCCCACCCCCCCCCCCCCCCACCCCCCCCCCCCCCCACCCCCCCCCCCCCCCACCCCCCCCCCCCCCCACCCCCCCCCCCCCCCACCCCCCCCCCCCCCCACCCCCCCCCCCCCCCACCCCCCCCCCCCCCCACCCCCCCCCCCCCCCACCCCCCCCCCCCCCCACCCCCCCCCCCCCCCACCCCCCCCCCCCCCCACCCCCCCCCCCCCCCACCCCCCCCCCCCCCCACCCCCCCCCCCCCCCACCCCCCCCCCCCCCCACCCCCCCCCCCCCCCACCCCCCCCCCCCCCCACCCCCCCCCCCCCCCACCCCCCCCCCCCCCCACCCCCCCCCCCCCCCACCCCCCCCCCCCCCCACCCCCCCCCCCCCCCACCCCCCCCCCCCCCCACCCCCCCCCCCCCCCACCCCCCCCCCCCCCCACCCCCCCCCCCCCCCACCCCCCCCCCCCCCCACCCCCCCCCCCCCCCACCCCCCCCCCCCCCCACCCCCCCCCCCCCCCACCCCCCCCCCCCCCCACCCCCCCCCCCCCCCACCCCCCCCCCCCCCCACCCCCCCCCCCCCCCACCCCCCCCCCCCCCCACCCCCCCCCCCCCCCACCCCCCCCCCCCCCCACCCCCCCCCCCCCCCACCCCCCCCCCCCCCCACCCCCCCCCCCCCCCACCCCCCCCCCCCCCCACCCCCCCCCCCCCCCACCCCCCCCCCCCCCCACCCCCCCCCCCCCCCACCCCCCCCCCCCCCCACCCCCCCCCCCCCCCACCCCCCCCCCCCCCCACCCCCCCCCCCCCCCACCCCCCCCCCCCCCCACCCCCCCCCCCCCCCACCCCCCCCCCCCCCCACCCCCCCCCCCCCCCACCCCCCCCCCCCCCCACCCCCCCCCCCCCCCACCCCCCCCCCCCCCCACCCCCCCCCCCCCCCACCCCCCCCCCCCCCCACCCCCCCCCCCCCCCACCCCCCCCCCCCCCCACCCCCCCCCCCCCCCACCCCCCCCCCCCCCCACCCCCCCCCCCCCCCACCCCCCCCCCCCCCCACCCCCCCCCCCCCCCACCCCCCCCCCCCCCCACCCCCCCCCCCCCCCACCCCCCCCCCCCCCCACCCCCCCCCCCCCCCACCCCCCCCCCCCCCCACCCCCCCCCCCCCCCACCCCCCCCCCCCCCCACCCCCCCCCCCCCCCACCCCCCCCCCCCCCCACCCCCCCCCCCCCCCACCCCCCCCCCCCCCCACCCCCCCCCCCCCCCACCCCCCCCCCCCCCCACCCCCCCCCCCCCCCACCCCCCCCCCCCCCCACCCCCCCCCCCCCCCACCCCCCCCCCCCCCCACCCCCCCCCCCCCCCACCCCCCCCCCCCCCCACCCCCCCCCCCCCCCACCCCCCCCCCCCCCCACCCCCCCCCCCCCCCACCCCCCCCCCCCCCCACCCCCCCCCCCCCCCACCCCCCCCCCCCCCCACCCCCCCCCCCCCCCACCCCCCCCCCCCCCCACCCCCCCCCCCCCCCACCCCCCCCCCCCCCCACCCCCCCCCCCCCCCACCCCCCCCCCCCCCCACCCCCCCCCCCCCCCACCCCCCCCCCCCCCCACCCCCCCCCCCCCCCACCCCCCCCCCCCCCCACCCCCCCCCCCCCCCACCCCCCCCCCCCCCCACCCCCCCCCCCCCCCACCCCCCCCCCCCCCCACCCCCCCCCCCCCCCACCCCCCCCCCCCCCCACCCCCCCCCCCCCCCACCCCCCCCCCCCCCCACCCCCCCCCCCCCCCACCCCCCCCCCCCCCCACCCCCCCCCCCCCCCACCCCCCCCCCCCCCCACCCCCCCCCCCCCCCACCCCCCCCCCCCCCCACCCCCCCCCCCCCCCACCCCCCCCCCCCCCCACCCCCCCCCCCCCCCACCCCCCCCCCCCCCCACCCCCCCCCCCCCCCACCCCCCCCCCCCCCCACCCCCCCCCCCCCCCACCCCCCCCCCCCCCCACCCCCCCCCCCCCCCACCCCCCCCCCCCCCCACCCCCCCCCCCCCCCACCCCCCCCCCCCCCCACCCCCCCCCCCCCCCACCCCCCCCCCCCCCCACCCCCCCCCCCCCCCACCCCCCCCCCCCCCCACCCCCCCCCCCCCCCACCCCCCCCCCCCCCCACCCCCCCCCCCCCCCACCCCCCCCCCCCCCCACCCCCCCCCCCCCCCACCCCCCCCCCCCCCCACCCCCCCCCCCCCCCACCCCCCCCCCCCCCCACCCCCCCCCCCCCCCACCCCCCCCCCCCCCCACCCCCCCCCCCCCCCACCCCCCCCCCCCCCCACCCCCCCCCCCCCCCACCCCCCCCCCCCCCCACCCCCCCCCCCCCCCACCCCCCCCCCCCCCCACCCCCCCCCCCCCCCACCCCCCCCCCCCCCCACCCCCCCCCCCCCCCACCCCCCCCCCCCCCCACCCCCCCCCCCCCCCACCCCCCCCCCCCCCCACCCCCCCCCCCCCCCACCCCCCCCCCCCCCCACCCCCCCCCCCCCCCACCCCCCCCCCCCCCCACCCCCCCCCCCCCCCACCCCCCCCCCCCCCCACCCCCCCCCCCCCCCACCCCCCCCCCCCCCCACCCCCCCCCCCCCCCACCCCCCCCCCCCCCCACCCCCCCCCCCCCCCACCCCCCCCCCCCCCCACCCCCCCCCCCCCCCACCCCCCCCCCCCCCCACCCCCCCCCCCCCCCACCCCCCCCCCCCCCCACCCCCCCCCCCCCCCACCCCCCCCCCCCCCCACCCCCCCCCCCCCCCACCCCCCCCCCCCCCCACCCCCCCCCCCCCCCACCCCCCCCCCCCCCCACCCCCCCCCCCCCCCACCCCCCCCCCCCCCCACCCCCCCCCCCCCCCACCCCCCCCCCCCCCCACCCCCCCCCCCCCCCACCCCCCCCCCCCCCCACCCCCCCCCCCCCCCACCCCCCCCCCCCCCCACCCCCCCCCCCCCCCACCCCCCCCCCCCCCCACCCCCCCCCCCCCCCACCCCCCCCCCCCCCCACCCCCCCCCCCCCCCACCCCCCCCCCCCCCCACCCCCCCCCCCCCCCACCCCCCCCCCCCCCCACCCCCCCCCCCCCCCACCCCCCCCCCCCCCCACCCCCCCCCCCCCCCACCCCCCCCCCCCCCCACCCCCCCCCCCCCCCACCCCCCCCCCCCCCCACCCCCCCCCCCCCCCACCCCCCCCCCCCCCCACCCCCCCCCCCCCCCACCCCCCCCCCCCCCCACCCCCCCCCCCCCCCACCCCCCCCCCCCCCCACCCCCCCCCCCCCCCACCCCCCCCCCCCCCCACCCCCCCCCCCCCCCACCCCCCCCCCCCCCCACCCCCCCCCCCCCCCACCCCCCCCCCCCCCCACCCCCCCCCCCCCCCACCCCCCCCCCCCCCCACCCCCCCCCCCCCCCACCCCCCCCCCCCCCCACCCCCCCCCCCCCCCACCCCCCCCCCCCCCCACCCCCCCCCCCCCCCACCCCCCCCCCCCCCCACCCCCCCCCCCCCCCACCCCCCCCCCCCCCCACCCCCCCCCCCCCCCACCCCCCCCCCCCCCCACCCCCCCCCCCCCCCACCCCCCCCCCCCCCCACCCCCCCCCCCCCCCACCCCCCCCCCCCCCCACCCCCCCCCCCCCCCACCCCCCCCCCCCCCCACCCCCCCCCCCCCCCACCCCCCCCCCCCCCCACCCCCCCCCCCCCCCACCCCCCCCCCCCCCCACCCCCCCCCCCCCCCACCCCCCCCCCCCCCCACCCCCCCCCCCCCCCACCCCCCCCCCCCCCCACCCCCCCCCCCCCCCACCCCCCCCCCCCCCCACCCCCCCCCCCCCCCACCCCCCCCCCCCCCCACCCCCCCCCCCCCCCACCCCCCCCCCCCCCCACCCCCCCCCCCCCCCACCCCCCCCCCCCCCCACCCCCCCCCCCCCCCACCCCCCCCCCCCCCCACCCCCCCCCCCCCCCACCCCCCCCCCCCCCCACCCCCCCCCCCCCCCACCCCCCCCCCCCCCCACCCCCCCCCCCCCCCACCCCCCCCCCCCCCCACCCCCCCCCCCCCCCACCCCCCCCCCCCCCCACCCCCCCCCCCCCCCACCCCCCCCCCCCCCCACCCCCCCCCCCCCCCACCCCCCCCCCCCCCCACCCCCCCCCCCCCCCACCCCCCCCCCCCCCCACCCCCCCCCCCCCCCACCCCCCCCCCCCCCCACCCCCCCCCCCCCCCACCCCCCCCCCCCCCCACCCCCCCCCCCCCCCACCCCCCCCCCCCCCCACCCCCCCCCCCCCCCACCCCCCCCCCCCCCCACCCCCCCCCCCCCCCACCCCCCCCCCCCCCCACCCCCCCCCCCCCCCACCCCCCCCCCCCCCCACCCCCCCCCCCCCCCACCCCCCCCCCCCCCCACCCCCCCCCCCCCCCACCCCCCCCCCCCCCCACCCCCCCCCCCCCCCACCCCCCCCCCCCCCCACCCCCCCCCCCCCCCACCCCCCCCCCCCCCCACCCCCCCCCCCCCCCACCCCCCCCCCCCCCCACCCCCCCCCCCCCCCACCCCCCCCCCCCCCCACCCCCCCCCCCCCCCACCCCCCCCCCCCCCCACCCCCCCCCCCCCCCACCCCCCCCCCCCCCCACCCCCCCCCCCCCCCACCCCCCCCCCCCCCCACCCCCCCCCCCCCCCACCCCCCCCCCCCCCCACCCCCCCCCCCCCCCACCCCCCCCCCCCCCCACCCCCCCCCCCCCCCACCCCCCCCCCCCCCCACCCCCCCCCCCCCCCACCCCCCCCCCCCCCCACCCCCCCCCCCCCCCACCCCCCCCCCCCCCCACCCCCCCCCCCCCCCACCCCCCCCCCCCCCCACCCCCCCCCCCCCCCACCCCCCCCCCCCCCCACCCCCCCCCCCCCCCACCCCCCCCCCCCCCCACCCCCCCCCCCCCCCACCCCCCCCCCCCCCCACCCCCCCCCCCCCCCACCCCCCCCCCCCCCCACCCCCCCCCCCCCCCACCCCCCCCCCCCCCCACCCCCCCCCCCCCCCACCCCCCCCCCCCCCCACCCCCCCCCCCCCCCACCCCCCCCCCCCCCCACCCCCCCCCCCCCCCACCCCCCCCCCCCCCCACCCCCCCCCCCCCCCACCCCCCCCCCCCCCCACCCCCCCCCCCCCCCACCCCCCCCCCCCCCCACCCCCCCCCCCCCCCACCCCCCCCCCCCCCCACCCCCCCCCCCCCCCACCCCCCCCCCCCCCCACCCCCCCCCCCCCCCACCCCCCCCCCCCCCCACCCCCCCCCCCCCCCACCCCCCCCCCCCCCCACCCCCCCCCCCCCCCACCCCCCCCCCCCCCCACCCCCCCCCCCCCCCACCCCCCCCCCCCCCCACCCCCCCCCCCCCCCACCCCCCCCCCCCCCCACCCCCCCCCCCCCCCACCCCCCCCCCCCCCCACCCCCCCCCCCCCCCACCCCCCCCCCCCCCCACCCCCCCCCCCCCCCACCCCCCCCCCCCCCCACCCCCCCCCCCCCCCACCCCCCCCCCCCCCCACCCCCCCCCCCCCCCACCCCCCCCCCCCCCCACCCCCCCCCCCCCCCACCCCCCCCCCCCCCCACCCCCCCCCCCCCCCACCCCCCCCCCCCCCCACCCCCCCCCCCCCCCACCCCCCCCCCCCCCCACCCCCCCCCCCCCCCACCCCCCCCCCCCCCCACCCCCCCCCCCCCCCACCCCCCCCCCCCCCCACCCCCCCCCCCCCCCACCCCCCCCCCCCCCCACCCCCCCCCCCCCCCACCCCCCCCCCCCCCCACCCCCCCCCCCCCCCACCCCCCCCCCCCCCCACCCCCCCCCCCCCCCACCCCCCCCCCCCCCCACCCCCCCCCCCCCCCACCCCCCCCCCCCCCCACCCCCCCCCCCCCCCACCCCCCCCCCCCCCCACCCCCCCCCCCCCCCACCCCCCCCCCCCCCCACCCCCCCCCCCCCCCACCCCCCCCCCCCCCCACCCCCCCCCCCCCCCACCCCCCCCCCCCCCCACCCCCCCCCCCCCCCACCCCCCCCCCCCCCCACCCCCCCCCCCCCCCACCCCCCCCCCCCCCCACCCCCCCCCCCCCCCACCCCCCCCCCCCCCCACCCCCCCCCCCCCCCACCCCCCCCCCCCCCCACCCCCCCCCCCCCCCACCCCCCCCCCCCCCCACCCCCCCCCCCCCCCACCCCCCCCCCCCCCCACCCCCCCCCCCCCCCACCCCCCCCCCCCCCCACCCCCCCCCCCCCCCACCCCCCCCCCCCCCCACCCCCCCCCCCCCCCACCCCCCCCCCCCCCCACCCCCCCCCCCCCCCACCCCCCCCCCCCCCCACCCCCCCCCCCCCCCACCCCCCCCCCCCCCCACCCCCCCCCCCCCCCACCCCCCCCCCCCCCCACCCCCCCCCCCCCCCACCCCCCCCCCCCCCCACCCCCCCCCCCCCCCACCCCCCCCCCCCCCCACCCCCCCCCCCCCCCACCCCCCCCCCCCCCCACCCCCCCCCCCCCCCACCCCCCCCCCCCCCCACCCCCCCCCCCCCCCACCCCCCCCCCCCCCCACCCCCCCCCCCCCCCACCCCCCCCCCCCCCCACCCCCCCCCCCCCCCACCCCCCCCCCCCCCCACCCCCCCCCCCCCCCACCCCCCCCCCCCCCCACCCCCCCCCCCCCCCACCCCCCCCCCCCCCCACCCCCCCCCCCCCCCACCCCCCCCCCCCCCCACCCCCCCCCCCCCCCACCCCCCCCCCCCCCCACCCCCCCCCCCCCCCACCCCCCCCCCCCCCCACCCCCCCCCCCCCCCACCCCCCCCCCCCCCCACCCCCCCCCCCCCCCACCCCCCCCCCCCCCCACCCCCCCCCCCCCCCACCCCCCCCCCCCCCCACCCCCCCCCCCCCCCACCCCCCCCCCCCCCCACCCCCCCCCCCCCCCACCCCCCCCCCCCCCCACCCCCCCCCCCCCCCACCCCCCCCCCCCCCCACCCCCCCCCCCCCCCACCCCCCCCCCCCCCCACCCCCCCCCCCCCCCACCCCCCCCCCCCCCCACCCCCCCCCCCCCCCACCCCCCCCCCCCCCCACCCCCCCCCCCCCCCACCCCCCCCCCCCCCCACCCCCCCCCCCCCCCACCCCCCCCCCCCCCCACCCCCCCCCCCCCCCACCCCCCCCCCCCCCCACCCCCCCCCCCCCCCACCCCCCCCCCCCCCCACCCCCCCCCCCCCCCACCCCCCCCCCCCCCCACCCCCCCCCCCCCCCACCCCCCCCCCCCCCCACCCCCCCCCCCCCCCACCCCCCCCCCCCCCCACCCCCCCCCCCCCCCACCCCCCCCCCCCCCCACCCCCCCCCCCCCCCACCCCCCCCCCCCCCCACCCCCCCCCCCCCCCACCCCCCCCCCCCCCCACCCCCCCCCCCCCCCACCCCCCCCCCCCCCCACCCCCCCCCCCCCCCACCCCCCCCCCCCCCCACCCCCCCCCCCCCCCACCCCCCCCCCCCCCCACCCCCCCCCCCCCCCACCCCCCCCCCCCCCCACCCCCCCCCCCCCCCACCCCCCCCCCCCCCCACCCCCCCCCCCCCCCACCCCCCCCCCCCCCCACCCCCCCCCCCCCCCACCCCCCCCCCCCCCCACCCCCCCCCCCCCCCACCCCCCCCCCCCCCCACCCCCCCCCCCCCCCACCCCCCCCCCCCCCCACCCCCCCCCCCCCCCACCCCCCCCCCCCCCCACCCCCCCCCCCCCCCACCCCCCCCCCCCCCCACCCCCCCCCCCCCCCACCCCCCCCCCCCCCCACCCCCCCCCCCCCCCACCCCCCCCCCCCCCCACCCCCCCCCCCCCCCACCCCCCCCCCCCCCCACCCCCCCCCCCCCCCACCCCCCCCCCCCCCCACCCCCCCCCCCCCCCACCCCCCCCCCCCCCCACCCCCCCCCCCCCCCACCCCCCCCCCCCCCCACCCCCCCCCCCCCCCACCCCCCCCCCCCCCCACCCCCCCCCCCCCCCACCCCCCCCCCCCCCCACCCCCCCCCCCCCCCACCCCCCCCCCCCCCCACCCCCCCCCCCCCCCACCCCCCCCCCCCCCCACCCCCCCCCCCCCCCACCCCCCCCCCCCCCCACCCCCCCCCCCCCCCACCCCCCCCCCCCCCCACCCCCCCCCCCCCCCACCCCCCCCCCCCCCCACCCCCCCCCCCCCCCACCCCCCCCCCCCCCCACCCCCCCCCCCCCCCACCCCCCCCCCCCCCCACCCCCCCCCCCCCCCACCCCCCCCCCCCCCCACCCCCCCCCCCCCCCACCCCCCCCCCCCCCCACCCCCCCCCCCCCCCACCCCCCCCCCCCCCCACCCCCCCCCCCCCCCACCCCCCCCCCCCCCCACCCCCCCCCCCCCCCACCCCCCCCCCCCCCCACCCCCCCCCCCCCCCACCCCCCCCCCCCCCCACCCCCCCCCCCCCCCACCCCCCCCCCCCCCCACCCCCCCCCCCCCCCACCCCCCCCCCCCCCCACCCCCCCCCCCCCCCACCCCCCCCCCCCCCCACCCCCCCCCCCCCCCACCCCCCCCCCCCCCCACCCCCCCCCCCCCCCACCCCCCCCCCCCCCCACCCCCCCCCCCCCCCACCCCCCCCCCCCCCCACCCCCCCCCCCCCCCACCCCCCCCCCCCCCCACCCCCCCCCCCCCCCACCCCCCCCCCCCCCCACCCCCCCCCCCCCCCACCCCCCCCCCCCCCCACCCCCCCCCCCCCCCACCCCCCCCCCCCCCCACCCCCCCCCCCCCCCACCCCCCCCCCCCCCCACCCCCCCCCCCCCCCACCCCCCCCCCCCCCCACCCCCCCCCCCCCCCACCCCCCCCCCCCCCCACCCCCCCCCCCCCCCACCCCCCCCCCCCCCCACCCCCCCCCCCCCCCACCCCCCCCCCCCCCCACCCCCCCCCCCCCCCACCCCCCCCCCCCCCCACCCCCCCCCCCCCCCACCCCCCCCCCCCCCCACCCCCCCCCCCCCCCACCCCCCCCCCCCCCCACCCCCCCCCCCCCCCACCCCCCCCCCCCCCCACCCCCCCCCCCCCCCACCCCCCCCCCCCCCCACCCCCCCCCCCCCCCACCCCCCCCCCCCCCCACCCCCCCCCCCCCCCACCCCCCCCCCCCCCCACCCCCCCCCCCCCCCACCCCCCCCCCCCCCCACCCCCCCCCCCCCCCACCCCCCCCCCCCCCCACCCCCCCCCCCCCCCACCCCCCCCCCCCCCCACCCCCCCCCCCCCCCACCCCCCCCCCCCCCCACCCCCCCCCCCCCCCACCCCCCCCCCCCCCCACCCCCCCCCCCCCCCACCCCCCCCCCCCCCCACCCCCCCCCCCCCCCACCCCCCCCCCCCCCCACCCCCCCCCCCCCCCACCCCCCCCCCCCCCCACCCCCCCCCCCCCCCACCCCCCCCCCCCCCCACCCCCCCCCCCCCCCACCCCCCCCCCCCCCCACCCCCCCCCCCCCCCACCCCCCCCCCCCCCCACCCCCCCCCCCCCCCACCCCCCCCCCCCCCCACCCCCCCCCCCCCCCACCCCCCCCCCCCCCCACCCCCCCCCCCCCCCACCCCCCCCCCCCCCCACCCCCCCCCCCCCCCACCCCCCCCCCCCCCCACCCCCCCCCCCCCCCACCCCCCCCCCCCCCCACCCCCCCCCCCCCCCACCCCCCCCCCCCCCCACCCCCCCCCCCCCCCACCCCCCCCCCCCCCCACCCCCCCCCCCCCCCACCCCCCCCCCCCCCCACCCCCCCCCCCCCCCACCCCCCCCCCCCCCCACCCCCCCCCCCCCCCACCCCCCCCCCCCCCCACCCCCCCCCCCCCCCACCCCCCCCCCCCCCCACCCCCCCCCCCCCCCACCCCCCCCCCCCCCCACCCCCCCCCCCCCCCACCCCCCCCCCCCCCCACCCCCCCCCCCCCCCACCCCCCCCCCCCCCCACCCCCCCCCCCCCCCACCCCCCCCCCCCCCCACCCCCCCCCCCCCCCACCCCCCCCCCCCCCCACCCCCCCCCCCCCCCACCCCCCCCCCCCCCCACCCCCCCCCCCCCCCACCCCCCCCCCCCCCCACCCCCCCCCCCCCCCACCCCCCCCCCCCCCCACCCCCCCCCCCCCCCACCCCCCCCCCCCCCCACCCCCCCCCCCCCCCACCCCCCCCCCCCCCCACCCCCCCCCCCCCCCACCCCCCCCCCCCCCCACCCCCCCCCCCCCCCACCCCCCCCCCCCCCCACCCCCCCCCCCCCCCACCCCCCCCCCCCCCCACCCCCCCCCCCCCCCACCCCCCCCCCCCCCCACCCCCCCCCCCCCCCACCCCCCCCCCCCCCCACCCCCCCCCCCCCCCACCCCCCCCCCCCCCCACCCCCCCCCCCCCCCACCCCCCCCCCCCCCCACCCCCCCCCCCCCCCACCCCCCCCCCCCCCCACCCCCCCCCCCCCCCACCCCCCCCCCCCCCCACCCCCCCCCCCCCCCACCCCCCCCCCCCCCCACCCCCCCCCCCCCCCACCCCCCCCCCCCCCCACCCCCCCCCCCCCCCACCCCCCCCCCCCCCCACCCCCCCCCCCCCCCACCCCCCCCCCCCCCCACCCCCCCCCCCCCCCACCCCCCCCCCCCCCCACCCCCCCCCCCCCCCACCCCCCCCCCCCCCCACCCCCCCCCCCCCCCACCCCCCCCCCCCCCCACCCCCCCCCCCCCCCACCCCCCCCCCCCCCCACCCCCCCCCCCCCCCACCCCCCCCCCCCCCCACCCCCCCCCCCCCCCACCCCCCCCCCCCCCCACCCCCCCCCCCCCCCACCCCCCCCCCCCCCCACCCCCCCCCCCCCCCACCCCCCCCCCCCCCCACCCCCCCCCCCCCCCACCCCCCCCCCCCCCCACCCCCCCCCCCCCCCACCCCCCCCCCCCCCCACCCCCCCCCCCCCCCACCCCCCCCCCCCCCCACCCCCCCCCCCCCCCACCCCCCCCCCCCCCCACCCCCCCCCCCCCCCACCCCCCCCCCCCCCCACCCCCCCCCCCCCCCACCCCCCCCCCCCCCCACCCCCCCCCCCCCCCACCCCCCCCCCCCCCCACCCCCCCCCCCCCCCACCCCCCCCCCCCCCCACCCCCCCCCCCCCCCACCCCCCCCCCCCCCCACCCCCCCCCCCCCCCACCCCCCCCCCCCCCCACCCCCCCCCCCCCCCACCCCCCCCCCCCCCCACCCCCCCCCCCCCCCACCCCCCCCCCCCCCCACCCCCCCCCCCCCCCACCCCCCCCCCCCCCCACCCCCCCCCCCCCCCACCCCCCCCCCCCCCCACCCCCCCCCCCCCCCACCCCCCCCCCCCCCCACCCCCCCCCCCCCCCACCCCCCCCCCCCCCCACCCCCCCCCCCCCCCACCCCCCCCCCCCCCCACCCCCCCCCCCCCCCACCCCCCCCCCCCCCCACCCCCCCCCCCCCCCACCCCCCCCCCCCCCCACCCCCCCCCCCCCCCACCCCCCCCCCCCCCCACCCCCCCCCCCCCCCACCCCCCCCCCCCCCCACCCCCCCCCCCCCCCACCCCCCCCCCCCCCCACCCCCCCCCCCCCCCACCCCCCCCCCCCCCCACCCCCCCCCCCCCCCACCCCCCCCCCCCCCCACCCCCCCCCCCCCCCACCCCCCCCCCCCCCCACCCCCCCCCCCCCCCACCCCCCCCCCCCCCCACCCCCCCCCCCCCCCACCCCCCCCCCCCCCCACCCCCCCCCCCCCCCACCCCCCCCCCCCCCCACCCCCCCCCCCCCCCACCCCCCCCCCCCCCCACCCCCCCCCCCCCCCACCCCCCCCCCCCCCCACCCCCCCCCCCCCCCACCCCCCCCCCCCCCCACCCCCCCCCCCCCCCACCCCCCCCCCCCCCCACCCCCCCCCCCCCCCACCCCCCCCCCCCCCCACCCCCCCCCCCCCCCACCCCCCCCCCCCCCCACCCCCCCCCCCCCCCACCCCCCCCCCCCCCCACCCCCCCCCCCCCCCACCCCCCCCCCCCCCCACCCCCCCCCCCCCCCACCCCCCCCCCCCCCCACCCCCCCCCCCCCCCACCCCCCCCCCCCCCCACCCCCCCCCCCCCCCACCCCCCCCCCCCCCCACCCCCCCCCCCCCCCACCCCCCCCCCCCCCCACCCCCCCCCCCCCCCACCCCCCCCCCCCCCCACCCCCCCCCCCCCCCACCCCCCCCCCCCCCCACCCCCCCCCCCCCCCACCCCCCCCCCCCCCCACCCCCCCCCCCCCCCACCCCCCCCCCCCCCCACCCCCCCCCCCCCCCACCCCCCCCCCCCCCCACCCCCCCCCCCCCCCACCCCCCCCCCCCCCCACCCCCCCCCCCCCCCACCCCCCCCCCCCCCCACCCCCCCCCCCCCCCACCCCCCCCCCCCCCCACCCCCCCCCCCCCCCACCCCCCCCCCCCCCCACCCCCCCCCCCCCCCACCCCCCCCCCCCCCCACCCCCCCCCCCCCCCACCCCCCCCCCCCCCCACCCCCCCCCCCCCCCACCCCCCCCCCCCCCCACCCCCCCCCCCCCCCACCCCCCCCCCCCCCCACCCCCCCCCCCCCCCACCCCCCCCCCCCCCCACCCCCCCCCCCCCCCACCCCCCCCCCCCCCCACCCCCCCCCCCCCCCACCCCCCCCCCCCCCCACCCCCCCCCCCCCCCACCCCCCCCCCCCCCCACCCCCCCCCCCCCCCACCCCCCCCCCCCCCCACCCCCCCCCCCCCCCACCCCCCCCCCCCCCCACCCCCCCCCCCCCCCACCCCCCCCCCCCCCCACCCCCCCCCCCCCCCACCCCCCCCCCCCCCCACCCCCCCCCCCCCCCACCCCCCCCCCCCCCCACCCCCCCCCCCCCCCACCCCCCCCCCCCCCCACCCCCCCCCCCCCCCACCCCCCCCCCCCCCCACCCCCCCCCCCCCCCACCCCCCCCCCCCCCCACCCCCCCCCCCCCCCACCCCCCCCCCCCCCCACCCCCCCCCCCCCCCACCCCCCCCCCCCCCCACCCCCCCCCCCCCCCACCCCCCCCCCCCCCCACCCCCCCCCCCCCCCACCCCCCCCCCCCCCCACCCCCCCCCCCCCCCACCCCCCCCCCCCCCCACCCCCCCCCCCCCCCACCCCCCCCCCCCCCCACCCCCCCCCCCCCCCACCCCCCCCCCCCCCCACCCCCCCCCCCCCCCACCCCCCCCCCCCCCCACCCCCCCCCCCCCCCACCCCCCCCCCCCCCCACCCCCCCCCCCCCCCACCCCCCCCCCCCCCCACCCCCCCCCCCCCCCACCCCCCCCCCCCCCCACCCCCCCCCCCCCCCACCCCCCCCCCCCCCCACCCCCCCCCCCCCCCACCCCCCCCCCCCCCCACCCCCCCCCCCCCCCACCCCCCCCCCCCCCCACCCCCCCCCCCCCCCACCCCCCCCCCCCCCCACCCCCCCCCCCCCCCACCCCCCCCCCCCCCCACCCCCCCCCCCCCCCACCCCCCCCCCCCCCCACCCCCCCCCCCCCCCACCCCCCCCCCCCCCCACCCCCCCCCCCCCCCACCCCCCCCCCCCCCCACCCCCCCCCCCCCCCACCCCCCCCCCCCCCCACCCCCCCCCCCCCCCACCCCCCCCCCCCCCCACCCCCCCCCCCCCCCACCCCCCCCCCCCCCCACCCCCCCCCCCCCCCACCCCCCCCCCCCCCCACCCCCCCCCCCCCCCACCCCCCCCCCCCCCCACCCCCCCCCCCCCCCACCCCCCCCCCCCCCCACCCCCCCCCCCCCCCACCCCCCCCCCCCCCCACCCCCCCCCCCCCCCACCCCCCCCCCCCCCCACCCCCCCCCCCCCCCACCCCCCCCCCCCCCCACCCCCCCCCCCCCCCACCCCCCCCCCCCCCCACCCCCCCCCCCCCCCACCCCCCCCCCCCCCCACCCCCCCCCCCCCCCACCCCCCCCCCCCCCCACCCCCCCCCCCCCCCACCCCCCCCCCCCCCCACCCCCCCCCCCCCCCACCCCCCCCCCCCCCCACCCCCCCCCCCCCCCACCCCCCCCCCCCCCCACCCCCCCCCCCCCCCACCCCCCCCCCCCCCCACCCCCCCCCCCCCCCACCCCCCCCCCCCCCCACCCCCCCCCCCCCCCACCCCCCCCCCCCCCCACCCCCCCCCCCCCCCACCCCCCCCCCCCCCCACCCCCCCCCCCCCCCACCCCCCCCCCCCCCCACCCCCCCCCCCCCCCACCCCCCCCCCCCCCCACCCCCCCCCCCCCCCACCCCCCCCCCCCCCCACCCCCCCCCCCCCCCACCCCCCCCCCCCCCCACCCCCCCCCCCCCCCACCCCCCCCCCCCCCCACCCCCCCCCCCCCCCACCCCCCCCCCCCCCCACCCCCCCCCCCCCCCACCCCCCCCCCCCCCCACCCCCCCCCATGGCTGATGGGAATTGTAGTCCATAACATCTGGAGTGCCAAAGGTTCGCCACTACTGCCCTAAAGCATATTGGGTGTCCTGTGGCCAGTCTGAGAAACATTGTATAAGCATGAATTACTACTACCTGAACTCCTTATAAGATGTCCCTATCTCTTGTTGGGATAGAGGTGTCCCACCCCAAATTCCTGTAAGCTGCCACTATTTGAAGCAATAGTGGGGGATAGATAATTTAAAAAAATAAAATAAACTCACCAGCATCACAAGGACAATGATGTCACTTCCTGTCATAAACCTGAAGCAATAACGGAAGCTCTAGGAATCACTAAAAGCTCTATGGTAAAACAGTAGAGTTTCTGGTTATTCCTAGAGCTACCCTGGAATAACAAAGCCTCCCATATCATACCATGTCCCTGCCCACTTCCCCTCCTAGTGGTTCCTAGGCTCAGCATGGGATGGTGGCAAACCAAATTAATGACTAGTGTCTTTACATAGGAAATGGGATGTGCTGGAGATGAAATTGAATTAGCGGAGATGGGCTTTTCCATTTGTGTCCGGTTAGTGAGCCAAAAGAGAAAACAAGCATTCTCTCTCTCTCTCTCTCTCTCTCTCTCTCTCTGACTGTTATTGAGACTAGTTCATCAACTCTCACTCTTGCACTCAATAAGACAGACAGCAAAAGGAAAATGTGATGGTCCCCATATTAATTTCTTATTAAGGCATTATATTAAGTGAACTGTCAGCAGTAGCTACTTGTCTGGAAGATTGGGCATCACCCATCCACAAAGTCCAGTTGCTCTCTGGTTGCAGCATCCCCATTAACTATGCCAGTGTTTGTGAAGGGGAGGGGGGAGCACATTTTACTTCCCTGCGACGCTTTCTCCGGGCTGCATTCCGACCACTGATGATTCTTCTCCAGAAACAGCCCCATTTATCATTCCAACACAGGCACCATTACCTGGTCCCATCAGCACTGTCTCCACCAATCTCATTTGCTTGAGAAATGAGTGGTTAATGGCATGACATCATGACAGGTAACACAATGAAATTACAAGCGCGAGAGTGCCATGCACTGTCCATTTCAGGTGTCTGTGAGAAGCTGGCATTGCGGCACAAAGCGAGCCAGATTGATCTAGGGGAACAGGCCAGACCCCTTTCGAAATGATCAAAGGACAATCCCCCACCCCATCATCTTTGCAACAGCGCCACCTGCAGGGAGAAACGAGACATGCAGTAACAAGATCAGAATCATCATTTACAGATTGTTTTTTTTAAAAAGTATACTATTCCCCTTTACTGTGATGTGTTGTTTGCAATGTGAGAAAAGAAACACAATTATTTCCCAGCAGGAGTGGGTCTCAGTATGTGCTCCACCTCACCCACAGGTGATGCCAGCACAGAGGCATACCTGCATAAAATGGCACCTGGGGGCAAGGCCTTGTTTTTGCATGTTTACATCTACTCACCTCCCAGGTCAACCTCCATTGGCGGTGACCGGCTGCCTCCCTGCCTGGTCTTCGATCTCTTCCTCTTTGGCAGCTCGACTGAGTGGGCACCTGGCAAGGGGTCTACACAAAGCTTCTCGCTTGGGGTGATTTTGTGTCCCCACGCAGACTATATCGGTAGTGGAGTAACTCTGGGACATGGTTGCCCATGTCCCTCTCTGGCAGGTAACAATACTTGTGCCAGCATTGCACACTCTGGATAGGAATTTGGATCGGTGCATCTATTTTGCATACAAAAAGAGAACTCTCCAACATAGACCGCTGAGATTCTGTTATCTGAGGCCAGGGGGTAGATGGAGAAAGCAAAAATATTGTACGCAAGTAAGAGATCTGCACATCTTTGCGTCTGTCTTCTTTAATTTTTTTAGTACACCATTATACATTATTTGTGTATCTGAAACAATTTTCATCATTTTCAGGACCATGACTATTTTTGAATGGTTCAGATTATTTTCTTCTCCTGCCCATCCCTTCAAACTGGGATAGTAATTTAGCCACTGAGCTCAAGGCAAGCCCAACACTGACATCTGGTGCCTGAAACAAGGTTGTACACATCAGGTTTAATATATGCTAGAACGAAATAAACTTAGATGTCCATAAAGTTAAATCTTTTAGATGAAAAGTACCAGGGTACTGAAAGAGTAGCATCATCCAGTTATCTGAAAAGACTGCCATGACAAACTGTAGATGTATATTAAAAGGTCAATACAAGGGCAGAATTTTTAAAAACTTTAAAAAAAAACATTTCCTTCATATTTTTCACAGCAGGTTGACGAAAGAGAATTGCATCTCTTTGGTCCCATGTAGGAAGTTAAAAGGGGGTGTGAAAGGAGGGATTTCACTAGGGTCCCTTCTGCAAAGGCAACCCAAAAAGGTTAAATCAACTCATGTTGCCTGTGTAGCCATTTGCAGGGTAGGTGCAGGTGTAGGGGCCAACCCTGCAGGTGCAGGGGCCAATAGTTAGGATCCTGGCATCAGGATGTGGCACAATTTGTATGGGAAATGCTGTGTTTCTTTGCGAACCGAGAATCCCCCCTACCTGAGAATCCCTATATACACACACTTACTGGCATAAAATGGTGGCCATCTAGAGAATCCACTCTAATGGCCACCATCTGCAGAATCCACAGGATTACCTCCATTTTGTCAGGTTTCAGTTTCAGCTTATTTACACACCTATTTAACCACAGCAGTTAGACAAGGGCTGAAGTCCTCCACCAAGTTATTCCCATGTATTTCACAATGACTGATGAAGCAGCGGGTTTACTCGCGTGGAGTAGGACCACCGGCAGGACTGATATTGTAGATAGAACTGACAGACACACAGTCACCAGTGCAGTTCTATTTATTGCTATCTACTGACAAAGTGCTTCGCCAGACCACAGGTCTTTTCAGGCACCCCTCACACTGCTGTCTGTGCTAACTATATACAAAAGTGGTACCAATCAGGTGCCCTCACCTTATCAGGTTTGCACACGGTACAAGCTGTGCACTCAGTCCTAATCTGCACACGGCACCTGTTAGAAGGAGGGTCCAGCTGTCATTTAGATTTTGCTCATCTAAATATTCACACATGTTCTGACAATGACATCACATTTTATGTATAATTTTAGGCTTTATGCCATTGTAAACCACCCTAAACCTTTTGGAGGTAGGGTAGGGTATAAATATAAAAATAAATAAATACAAATAAATAAAAAATTTCCTTTCTTATTAGTATATCGACAATACACACCTCATTTGCTGTGCTGTCATGAATTATTCCTTTCTTTCTGCTCCATTTATGCCATTTTTATGAGATTAACAGCATTTGGCCGCCACTGATATTCAATTGACACAAAAATAAAGGTTGGAAAATGATAATTGAGCAGTGTGAACGAGAAACCTGTGCAAAAAAAAAGTTTGCTCGCCACCTCGCCAGAGAGAGCACATCACGATGACAAAATAAACACTGCAAAAGCATTTTAAAACTGCCATCATGTTAAAGCAAGTTATACTTTCTCCCTCCGTTACACTCTGGGCCCTTAATTTTTGTGGGGCCCTCAGGTCTCTGGGTTTGTTTTCTTTCCAGGGTGGGTTTATTACATTTTATGAAGTTTATGCTGGACACCGCTGTGGTTCTTGTTAATTTCTCATGTTTTAATTGGTCTGTTTCAATGTAATTGATTTGTTAGTTATAGGCTGTTCGCTCTCTGTGGTGCTTATAGCAGTGCCTGGCTGGCTGCCGTGCCAGCCAAATGTCAGCACAGATAAATAAATCAAATGAATACAAACAGGATTAAACAGCTAAAATGGAGATCAAAGTTGTTCACAAGCTTTAGGAGACAAGTAAAAAAAATTGGGTGAATTCCTAGCAGGTGCTCTGCTCTCAGGTCCCAAAGTGTTCTAGATGAGAATATTTCTTGGTTCCCAAAGTCCGCTAATGAGCCAAAACCCAGGTGACAATCTCCCTCCTTCTTTTATGTACAGGCACAGTTGTCTTGGGATGTGGATTAGTATGTGCCTCAATGTTCAGTCAGGATTCTGGGAAGTTAAGCTGGGAGCTGCATTACTTGGGAAATGAAGACGCTCCAAGGAAAACGCCTTCGCAGAGGAAGAAAGGGAAGATGGAAGAGCTTTGGATATCAGAATCCCTCTTTCTCTCCTAGTAGTGAAATCTGCCAAAGGGCTTGCAATCTCCTTATCTTCCCTCTCAGCGCCAAACACCCCTGTGAGGTAGGTGGGGCTGAGAGAGCTCCGAGATGCTGTGACTAGCCCAAGGTCACCCAGCTGGCGTGTGTGGGAGTGCACAGGCTAATCTGAATTCCCCAGATAAGCCTCCACAGTTCAGGTGGCAGAGCGGGGAATCAAACGCGGTTCCTCCGGATTAGATACATGAGCTCTTAACCTCCTACGCCACTGCTGCTCCTGACAATAACAAACTACCTCTACTACCTCTACTTAAACACTTCCCAAAACTCCAACCGTGATCTCCTGTCACGCCACCTCACGGTGCATAAACAAATTGTGCTGCGCCCCATGCATAGGTATATGCCATTCTACATGGGTAGTGGTTTATATCACCACCCTTTGGCATTTTCCTGCACGGCTCCACGGCCTGACTCCAAATTCCTGCAAATTCCCGCAATGCTTCCACGGGCTCTGTTCACAAATGCACCGAGGTGATGTGGGACCGCCTCTCTGAGGGCAATCGTGCAGGCTGTTTTTACTCCCCAATCCCAACCCTGTACCCTTTGCCTCAGCACAAGGACTCTAGAACACCTCTATTTGTACCGAAACTCTATTAAACACCATCTCTTTGTGGAGGTCCAGGGACCCCATATTTGTAGAGAGCTTTCCCTGTGCTTGGTTGGTCACTGATTTAGAAAAGAAGATTTTATAATGTGCAGAGGCATGATAACATGGTCGTTTATCTCTCTCATTTCCCCCTGTCCTTCCTGCAGGGATCCAAGGGCAACATTCATTCATTCATTCATTCATTCATTCATTCATTCATTCATTCATTCATTCATTCATTCATTCATTCATTCATTCTTGCTTACACAGAGTAAGTCAATACAAACAACAGGATGAGACATCCAATGAAACAGATTGATAGGATTTGTACTGTAGAAATGTGGAACCAAACCGAAATTTCGAAATAGAACTGAAGTGTAAATTTTAACTTGATGCAATAAACAATGCAAAAAATTGCATAGTTGGATACCACTTACAACAACAGGCAGTATGTGTTTCATGCATAGTCCTTACATCCCCTTCAAACCTCCACATCAGTTCAGTGAGGTACAGATCTGGATCTGGCCCAAGCTGTAGCTTGGGTCCAAAGGACTGCACCAGTGGTTTGTGGTTGACTTAGGAATTGATAGACCATGCAGTCAGGGTCACACTGATCATCTGTAAACACTGCTCTCTCGGTTCAGTAACTCCCAGATTCTGGTGATGGACACCCCGATTTGGGGAAAAGATATACACATTACCTGCTGTAACAAGCAACCTTGGAAGAAGAAGCAAAATTATTTCTGAAAGTTCCTAACTGACCATGTATACAAATTGAGGGATATCAAGGAAATAACCTGTCATAGTTAACAATTTTTTCCCCATTCTTGGAACTTATTTTACAAGTCAGCTTAGTTTTCTCTGTCTTGATGCCTCTTTGATCAATTTTTCTTCTCATGAAATGCTTCTTTGTGGAAAGATATTTCACTCCAGGGGGAAAAATCCTTTCTTTGAAAAGTAGCAATCTTTAGTTATAACTAGGATTAGTCCATTTGGAACCAGAGATTATTTGATGTCAGGGAAGAGCCAATAACCAAGTCTGATAATTTTCCCGAGATATAAAACATTCCTTAGATCTGTGCACAAGAAAGGAAGAAGAAAGTCCACTAATCTTTTCTCGCAGGTCGGAAGAGCATTGACCTTTGAAAAGTATGTGATATTTAGAATTTTAAGACGTTTCAACTAGAAAATCCATAATTGCATGTTAGGGAAAGTTGTACTTCCAAGTAAAGGGCACTAACACAAAGTTCTTAAATGTACCATTACTAATGTGCCGTTTCTGTGAGCCCCAACATTTAGGGTTGCTAACCTCCAGGTGGGACCTGGGAAACCCCCAGAATTACAGTTGATCTCCAGATGATAGATCAGTTCCTCGAAGCAAAGTCTACCTGCTGCTGCTGCTGCTGCTGCTGCTGCTGCTTCTTCTTCTTCTTCTTCTTCTTCTTCTTCTTCTTCTTTTCTTCTTCTTCTTCTTCTTCTTCTTCTTCTTCTTCTTCTTCTTCTTCTTCTTCTTCTTCTTCTTCTTCTTCTTCTTCTTCTCCTCCTCCTCCTCCTCCTCCTCCTCCTCCTCCTCCTCCTCCTCCTCCTCCTTCTCCTTCTCCTTCTCCTCCTCCTCCTCCTCCTACTACTACTACTTCTTCTTCTTCAACAGATAACATATTTTGTCACCTTCAGCTGAGATCACAACTACGCTATTCCTCATAAACAGTTGACAAGCATGGAGTAGAAACCAGCAGGAGATGAAGGGAGATTGGTATTCATCACTGGGAGGAAGTGATTCTGATTGCCATGTGATGAAATAGTTTCTACTTTCCATTGAGTTTTTGGGTGAATGCCACAGCATCATCCCGGTACAGTGCTAGTGCTTCTGAGTCCCACCAGAAGTGCCTGGCAATGACCATTGCCACCCCCTATTTTTATTGTAATTAGTAGTAGTGTTGTCGTTGCTTTTGTTGTTGCATAAGAATATATTTTAGGGATTTTAATGTAATCAATTTTTAAAAATCTAATTTTTAAAATATATTATATATTAGAAGGAGAGGAAGAGTTTGGAGTCCACCTGCTCTTAACCACTACACCACACTGTATCATTCCTTATCTAAGCCACCCCAAGCTCAGTTCATTGGGGGTGGGGTGGGGGTATTTGGCCGGTCTGCTTCCACACACCGACTGGCTGAATTTGCCTGGAGTTTGCCCACCATTAGCACTTCAAAGTTAGTATTGTCTGCTCTGTCTGGAAGCTGCTTTCCAAGGGCTCCAGTAGAGGTCTTTCAGGTCATCACTACCACATCTTTCAAACTGGAGATGCTGACTACAGAACCTGGGACCTTCTGTATGCCAAGCAGATGTTCATGGTCCTTCTCCTGAGCTAGAGCTAACTAGGAGTGTAGACTGAGAAAAAAAATCAATCTAATTTTATACGTGGGGTTCAGGAAGGAATTTTTTAATGGATTGCCACCATGGTGCAGTGGTTAAGAGAGGTGAGCTCTAATCTGGAGAATGGGTTTGATTTTACACTCCTCCACATGAGCAGTGGTCTCTAATCTGGTGAACCAGGTTTGGTTTCCTCTCTTCCACATGACACCTGCTGGGTGACCTTGGGTTAGTCATAGTTTTCGCCCAGCATCCTCAGTTCCACTAGCTCTCAAAGTGTCTGTTGTGGGGAGGGGAGACCCATTTTGGTTGAGAACAGCAGGGTAAAAGAACTCCTTGCTCGCTGGCCGTCGCCGCGTGCGCCGCCGTGCAGTAAGCCGTTGCAGTAAAATTGGCTGCTGCTGGGTTGCTGTTGCTGCCGCCGCCGTCAGCGTCAAGCCGCTGCCGCCGCCGCCGCTGCCGCTGCCGCCGTCGTGCCAGCCAGCCAGCCAGCCGGGCCGGGCCGCCGCCGCCGCCCTCCTCCTCCTCCTCCTCCTCCTCCTCCTCCTCTTCTTCTTCTTCTTCTTCTTCTTCTTCTTCTTCTTCTTCTTCTTCTTCTTCTTCTTCTTCTTCTTCTTCTTCTTCTTCTTCTTCTTCTTCTCAGCTCAGGATTCAACTCTAAGTGGTTAGCTTGTGTCCTGGAGATTTGGAACCATTCCTTCAATGTGGAAACTGTTAGAGGGTTTAGAGCTGCTTTATCTAAAGACATGGGCACCCAGCTTATGCCTGGTGAGCAGAATGGGATTCAAATCTGTTTCAAGAAAGCTTATAGGTATGGAGGGGGGCACTGAGTGCATTGGGCTTTTTTAATTGCTGATTTTATGATGTTTTAATTACAAACTTGAGACTAAAGAGTTCTTCTGGTTGTTTTATACTAAAAAGGCATGTCGCAAGGATCCAAATAAATAAATATTTTTCATCTTTGGCACTAATGCAATTTGGAACCCCTAAGTTCAGAAATGACTGGGTTACGATGTGCAGGTAGATAAAATGATTATTTGTGGAATGTGCAAGCAGAATTGACTTCCTTCCTTTACTAATCTGATCAAGGTATTTAAGGTATTTAAATAACAAGGTTGTGCCCTATGATTTTTTAAAAGATCAAGAGAAATCATTTTTGCATCCATTTTTACTAGGGGAACGTTGTGTTATTGGTGTGATTGAAGGGGTGCTTAAATATTATATAGCTGCGTTTGAAAAAAAAGATCACCTTTGTTCCCTTTTGACACCTGTGTGTCAGAAAAGGTAATAACAATGTTTGTCGATGATTCATAATCTGTGAGTGGCGGTATTGTTTCTCAGCTGCTGTCTGTGTACTCCAGAGATGAAAATTAGATGTTACAAGGAACCAAAATAATGTTGAAGGTAGTGAAATCTCCATAGTTCGTACCAGGGATGAGTCAATGATCTACAGTCTGGAGGGAAGGCTTGAAAAATTGCACTTCAATTATCTCTTTGAACAGTAACACCAGATCACCCCCTTAACGACCGGGATTGTGACATTGTAAAATTACAGTGGAGAACACCCGGACTTCTAGAGACTTTTTCTTCTCAAGATGGAAAAACTTTTTAGAACAAAAATTAAGGACGTTCTGAAAGAGGGTATAATTATCTAGCCTTCAGAGCTAAGAGAAATGCAGATCCCCCCACCCCCAAAGGGCACAAGTGATGTATTCAGAGGTTTTCCTTCTTATCCTGGAAATATCTTTAGCATGTATTAGCCCATTGTGAGAGATGCTCCTTTTAGTTTCTTGCACAGGGTGATTTGGGGAAGGGGAGATAAACCCTTTGAAAGTTTATTTTCTGTATTATAATCCGGTGAACCACAGGTTTGTTTTCCCACTCCTACAAATTAAGCGTGCTGGGTGACATTGGGCTAGTCACAGAACTCTTTCGGCTCCACCTACCTCACAAGGTGCCAGTTTGGGGGAGGGCAGGTGGTTGTAAGCCACTTGGAGACTCCTTAAAAAGGTCGAGAAGAGCGAGGTATAAAAACCAACTCTTCTTCAGCATTTTTTTTCTCTCCTCTTAGAAGATGCTTCTTCTATATTATCATTCACTTTGCTATCTTATTTGCTAGGAGACTTTTGTCTCTGGTCTTGTCTACCTATCTGTGTATCTGAGTCCACTCATTCACCCCTCCTGGCCTAGTTCCAAGAAGCTCCAAGATGGAATACAATACATGGAAGTAGAGACACCAGCCTCCATGAGGGGTCTGGAAATCCTACAGGATCACAACTTCTCCCAACTGCAGCAGCAGCAGCAGAAGAAGAAGAAGAAGAAGAGGAGGAGGAGGAGGAGGAGGAGGAGGAGGTTGGATTTATATCCCCCCTTTCTCTCCTGCAGGAGACTCAAAGGGGCTTACAATCTCCTTGCCCTTCCCCCCTCACAACAAACACCCTGTGAGGTAGGTGGGGCTGAGAGAGCTCGGAGAAGCTGTCACTAGCCCAAGGTCACCCAGCTGGCATGTGTGGGAGTGTACAGGCTAATCTGAATTCCCCAGAGATCAGTTTCTCTAGAGAAAATGGATGCTTTGGAGGATGGAGTCCGGCCCCTTCCACACATGCAAAATAATGCACTTTCAATCCGCTTTCACAATTGTTTGCAAGTGGGTTTTGCTATTCTGCACAGTAAAATCCAGCTGCAAAGTGCATTGAAAGGGAATTGAAAGTGCATTATTTTGCATGTGCAAAAGGGGCCTCTATGGCATTGTATCCCACTGTCCTCTCAGACTCCATCCCCTTCTTCTTATATCATACATTTTTATTTATCACTTCGATATCCATTTGCAGTATTCATTTGCCTCTATATCCATGGGGAGGAGTTTTTTGCAAATGCCTTAGCAGATTGCAAATGCCTTAGCAGACCAGGTGCTCGGGAGGAGCAGCAGCAGAAGGCCATTGCTTTCACCTCCTGCATGTGAGCTCCCAAAGGCACCTGGTGGGCCACTGCGAGTAGCAGAGTGCTGGACTAGATGGACTCTGGTCTGATCCAGCAGGCTAGTTCTTATGTTCTTATGTTCTTAACACCATCTGAGAGCTGTTTTAATGTTTTAATGTTGATTGTGCTTTTTGCTGTTTTAAATTGTAATTTATTGTTGTTTGCTGCCCTGAGCCCTGTCAGGAAGGGCGGGATAGATAGATAGATAGATAGATAGATAAATAAATAAATAAATAAATAAATAAATAAATAAATAAATAAATAAATAAATAATATACACAACCATTACCAGTTGTGACATGGTTGTTTTTGGAGATTGGCAAAGCAGTAGTATCAAGTACTCTATTCAAGAAGTTAGTTTCGACTCTACAGTTGTGAGATGAAAACTCAATGACCTCTTTCTGTTGGTAACCTTCTGGGAGGTGCGTTATAATAAAAGTGAAGGCCAGAGCCTTCTCCCAGACAAACAAAATGTATTTCAATATAAGCTGTTGTGAGTCCAAGCTCACTTTCTCAGACCCGAGCAGACCCTGATGTCTGTCCGCTTTCAATAAGAGTAAGTTTTTTGTGCATGCAAGGTGATGAGAGATTCCAAAAATCTACAGCTCATGAATTGGTGTCAAGAGAAGTGCTGCCATTCTGAGTGTATCTACTCCCCGCCCTGAAGTTGAATGGTACTTCTAGTCAGTGTTAAAGAAAAGGGAGATTCCTGATATGCAGCTTTGTATGGATGGGGAAATACAGACTTTAGGAGATCATCAGAAGAACCTTTTCATTCCTGCAGTCACTGTACGTGGCATTTGGCAGCATCATTAAATTAAATGGAAGCCGGCATGCAACAAATGCTTAAAATATTTTATGCTTCACAGTCGGGAGTTTCCATTTTTAAGTGCGTCTGATGGCTTCTTTCATAAAATGAGAATCTCAGCTGTCAAAAAAGGGACTTCTCCACAACTTCCGTCTGATTCCTCCCAAATAAAACATTGATGCTCCTTTCCAGGTTGGCCATCGCTCATGCGGTCGGTTTCACAGACAATAACAGTTCATTAGTAATTTCGGGTGGGGAAAGATGTATGATGTTGTAAATATTTAAAATCAAATTTGAAAAAAAGGACAAAGATAAATGTGACAGGAGTCAGAGACTGCCAACGGCTGTGCGCTCAAACGAAACTTCTGCTTGGATGATTTTGTTTTACCTTGTAGGTGGCAGTATTGAAAAAGAAAGTGCAGGAAGATATGAGACTCTTAATGTACAAAAGGCAACGGAATAATATCTTTAGGCTAGTTCTGATATTAGGCTGGCTTGTGCTCTCGGTACCTGAGTAATCTCTACGGCCAGTGGGAAAAAACATGTTATATTTAATTTAAAGCATTCCTGAGTGTGGATCGGATAAAAAAAAATTAATATATGATTTTTAACACTTAACTACACTAGGGTCATTTGGAATGAGTGAATCTTTTCCTTCTTAAAATTGTTTAATCTCACAGTTGCCAGTTCTTTAGCTGGTTGGTGGTCAATTCAATTCGAGCCTCAGCCAGAGGCCTAGGATACTGTAATGTATCGGGGTAGTATTCAAGCAGATCCCAGGACTGTCTCTTCTTCTTCTTCTTCTTCTTCTTCTTCTTCTTCTTCTTCTTCTTCTTCTTCTTCCATCATATTTTTTCTCAGCAGCTTTTATGGAGTTATATTAATATTTTTTTCAGCTTTTGAGCCTCATTTTTGAAGATGCATTTCTTACATATGCACGCTGTATGGTTTTTCATATAAAATATGTATGCTATGTACAACATTTATATGTGCAGCATACATATAATCCGCGAAAGGTGATTGATCAGCTCACAGATAATGCTACAATTGCATCCATGCATCTAATGCAGGGAGCTGAGGCTCATGAAAGCTCATAATAAAGCTTTTAGTGTCTTTGTTTTTTGACCTAAAAATGGACATTTTTTACAGAAAAAAATTCATCTGAGTTAGCAGCAAATGGTGTAAAAATTAAGAATCGCAAGATGGATTTACAGAAACGGGAGATGAAAATGGGAATTTTCTGGGTCAGAACAGCAGCAATAAGAAATTTTTGAAATGATTCTAAATCAGCATTTGACTTACTGTTGGTACCTTGGCCCACATATCATTTATTTGCAAGATGATCTCTTCTTTTACCATCACATTCAAATACTTTAAAAACAAATTAAAATAAGGTGTGTCCTATACATTTCTTTTGGTTTTTATTAACTATCATTTATTTTTTTAATACACCAGTGACATCTGATATATTACTTAATCAAGAGGAAGAGAATTACGCATTGTACATAATCAGTTACGTTTGCCATATCAAAAAAAAATTAGACTAACAGATGAGGAAAATAAATAAGATGAACTTCAAAACTGAAAATGCTTAGCCTTTGGAATTTTAGTTGACAGCTTTTGAAAATTAAATTATAAGTCAAGTGCTGATAGGTCTGAGATCTTCGCAGGCTTTGCAGATGATGTATGGCGGCTTTAATAGAATATCATTTATCATCTGATAATAACAAATGTAGTATTTCTGGGCTTGTCATCTCTTCTGTGATGACAAATAGTCTAACTTGCAGAAGTGATAATGGGATTCTATAATGATCTCTCCAAAATGACTTCACTGTTGCACCGGCGACTTCTTCTTTGAATCTTGAAATGCCTGTTTAACAGAATCGGGGGTCCAAGCGAATGACAAAAATCTCTGGGATTCCATCGGAGGACCGAATTTCAGACCATTTTGTATGGTGGTTTAGTTTTCAGCGGGTAGCTTTCAAACTTTTGACCTCTCTGCTTTGGCTTCACCATTGAGAAGCCCTGAATATACGATATAGAGCAGCCCTGAATTAGCGGGGCCACCATTGCTGCCCGGGATGGGCACTGCAAAGAGGCCTCGCTATGCCTCCCCTTAGAAGGGAGGAAGGCAGGCGGTGGCCAGGCCCACTATGGGTGTCAGCGTCATCAGGAGGGGCGGCCGGGAGCCTATATAAGGCTTCTACCCGGCCCTTGGCTCCTCCCTGGAGCAGAGTGGCGGCAGTTTCCTCCAACATGCGGGTTGGAGGAAAATTTTCACTGGGGGACAGCACTCGGGCTGCCCAGTGTTCAGATCAGATCCCATGCTGCGCCTCACGCTTCTTTTCATCCTTTGTCAATAAAACAGTTTGGCTATGGCCAAAATTTTAACCCACAGACAAGAGTGTTGTGTTGTTATTTTGGTTGGGAACTCTGAACAGTGCCAGTCCCACCCTCGGGTGGCAATGAACTCCTGTGTACTGCAGAGGTAGGGTGTTTTCAGTGGCGTAATTCCCAGGGGGCGGGAGGTGGGAATCTTGCCCTGGATGCGCTGGTGCAGGGGCGTGGTGGTGTAGGGGCAATGGTGAGGCGGTGCAGGGTCATTTTGGGGGTGCTCTGGAGCGGGGCAGGTGGGGGTGGGCGCAGGGCGCACGCATGCCCCTGGTGCAGTTCCCACTCGCTATGGCTCTGGATGTTTTCTAGGGTATTTACACAACTCATGAATGGTTCTGTTGGATCTCACCTTGCTCCAAGTGATTGGGATAGCTCAGTGACGTCGAGGTTTAATAGAACATTCCATAGAGCTGGGCCAACTGTCTTTTGGGGATGTTTGTCCACATAAGTGATCTTCCCATGGAGGAACTCTTGGTCATTACTTCTGAAATTCTCCCCCCATGGGCTGAGGCTGAAAACTATGTTAAAGAAGTGCTTAGTGTTTCAGACTGTCGTGCGCCCAGGGCGGGGTCCCCGCCGGGACCCCGGTTGCCAACCCGCCTTCCCCTACCCGGCCGCTGGAACTACTGGCCTCACTCCCGTTCTCCGGGGAGTGGACTAAGTGGGTCCGCCGCTTTAGCCACAGGTTGGCCCGGCTGCCCACCACTGCCCTAGCGCCCACAACACGTTGGGAAGGGTTAGTAGGGAAGCCTCCCTCTCAGCCCCTGGGCTAGTAGCTTCGCCCTTCCTCCCAACACATGTCCCCTCTGTCTCAGTCCACTCCACCAGCAGGGCCGTCTCCTCTATTGTCCTCCGTTCCCCTCGCCTCAAACACTCCCTCCGTTGGTCTCTTCCCTCTCTCTCCCGGTCTTTCTCCCTCTTTGGCTTCACTTCCCCGCTCTCCCATACGCTCTCCCTCCTTCCCTCCTCCTCGTTCTTCCTCCTTTCGTCCCCGAGCCTCTCTCCTTTTATCTCCTCCTGGGTCCGCTGCGGGGTTGAAAACCCCGCCCCTGTTCCTCCGCGCCCACTTCCGGCTCCCGTCTTCAGCCCAACAGGGCTCAGCTGTCCAGCCTCCCCTGATTCGCCGCTCTGCCAGCTGGCGCGGCGACGGGGCTTCCTGGGGCCTTGTCCCTCCGCCGCCGGAACGTGGCGCCGCCTGCCACCACTGGATCCGCCGCCCAGCGCGGCCCCTGGGAGACCAGCGGAGCGCCGGGCGAGCCCGTCGCCGCCCGCGCGACCAGCCTCCTCCCCGGCACTTTGCTCTGCCGGGGCCCCGCCCGCAGGCTGCGGGTCGGGTCACGAGTCGGGGGAGGGGGTGGAGGTGGGGGGGAGGTCACCCCCGCACCTGGACACAAACCTAAGGTTATATTAAAGTTTACTTAAATTTACAACTGGATAGAACTTAGTGGGGGGTAGGGTTTCAAATTACTATCTTTCTCAACCCAGGCCCCAACCTGGTGGAAGGCCCTGTCTACTGAGACCAAGGCCCTGTGAGATGTGCAGGGCCTGTAAGACAGAGCTGTTCCACCAGGCATATAGTTTAGGCAGCTACAGTTACCATTCTGGCCTCCTCTAGCCATCTGGTCTGCCCTCTTTTTTCTTTAGTGATCAATTCTGTCTCATCGCCATCTTGATACCATCCAGAAAGTTGTTTAAATTGTTTAAAGTTGGTATGGTTTGAAACCATGTTTTATTGTAAAGAGAGCCAGCGTGGTATAGTGGTTAAGAGCAGGTGGATTGTAATCTGGAGAACTGGGTTTGATTCCTCACTCCTCCACTTGAGTGGCAGAGTCTTATCTGGTGAACTCTCTAAGCCCCACCTACCTCACAGGGTGTCTGTTGTAGGGAGAGGAAGGGAAAGGCGCTTGTAAGTTACTTTAAGTCCCCTTACATGAGAGAAAGGTGGGGTATGAATCCAAATTCTTCTTCTTCTTCTAAAATACAAAATAAAATAAATAATTGTTACCTAATCCCAGTTTCCAGTATAGAAAAATTACCCTTGGTTTAAATCAGGGGTCCCCAAACTACGGCCCGGGGGCCAAATGTGGCCCCCTGAAGGCATTTATCCGGCCCGCCAGGCATGGCGGCGATGGCTCCATTCATGTGCAGTGGGGGCTCGAGGGAGAGGAGGAACCGGCCCCAACGGCTGTTGATTGCAGTTACATGATGGCACCCCCAAATCTCCATGAATTTTCTGACCCAGAGTTGGAAACCTTACATGTGGCAACGCCTGCTCTGCCCTTCCCTCTCAGCTACTCCATGTGTTGCTCTCAGGCTTTCTGTTCTGCCCCACTCCCATTGGCATCAGCCAGGCTGGTGAATCGCTCGCTGGCTGCTAGGGAGGAAGAACCCAGGAAGATACCTAATCCTGGGTTAGATGGAATGCTTCATTGGGAAAGTTCTGCTTTTTTTTACAGGGGAAGGTATTCCACAGCCTCCCCAACAATATTTGGAGCCCACGCTGTACTTGACATTCTTTGGTCACTGTTCTAAAAATAGACCATGACAGAAAGGCTGAAAGGTGAAATCAAACATTTTACAATCATTTGTGCATAGGAATTTGTTCATAGTTTTTTTTAGTCCGGCCCTCCAACAGTCTGAGGGACAGTGAACTGGCCCCCTGTTTAAAAAGTTTGGGGACCCCTGGTTTAAATCATCTCCATTTGCCTTCAGTGATAGCAGCAAATAGCCAAATCTGATTTGCTGCATCACATGGTGGAATTATTGCTAGCAGTGCAGGATTCCTGATTGTCCAGGATCTTTCTACAAAACAGAAAATAAACCCTAATTAGTTATGCAATGGCACTGAGCCAACAGCAGACAGCTAACAATTATGAACAATGGTGAACATTCAAGCAATATTTCTCTGCTCCCCCCTCCACACATACATACCAATTATTTTTTTCAACCTGAACTTTCGGATGGTGAAATTTGGCCCATTCATAATTAAAACTTAGAGTTTTCAGAGAAGCCTTGCTCAGGTTTACACATTTTCCAAATTATTCAAATAAAACTTCGAAATAAATTAATCCTTGTTCCATTGTTTCACAGGTCTTTTTGCAGATTGATAGTGTCAGATTGTTTGTATTTCTACAGCCAGAACTTAGTAGATGCATGTCTGAAATCTGGAATGCATTTGCAAGGACTTGCTCTACACAGGCTTGAAATTAGGAAGTAGGTCAATGAGGTGCTCCTCTGCAGATGTGAAGAAAAACCCCATTTGTGTCTAATTAATTCAGGGCCCAGATCGGTGACCTTCCAATTCTGGATACGATTGTGCTTTAACAACTGTCACAAAAGCTTTACCTACCAGGCTCTTTCTTTCATAGCCAAAACCGAGTGGTGGTCCTTTGTTGAGGCGAAAATCCATGAAATGGGTCTATCCTTGGATGCATTGGTTTTAATGAATGCCAATGAGCTAAAGCTGACTATCAAAAAGAGATTGTATGATCTCGAGTATAGTCACCTGATGCAGCAGGCTAATAAACGCTGCTCTCCCTTGCACTTGGGTATACCATTAAAACCCTATACCATGGCCAAGTATTTCCATTTGGTCTTAGAACCCAAACTGCGACGAGCCCTGACCCTTGCCAGGTGCAATATTCTCCCTTCAGCTACCACTCAGGGCAGAATACAGAAAGTGCCTTTTAATGAAAGATTTTGTCCCTGCAGTTCAGCTTACGAAGAATCAATCCAACACGTGATATTACACTGCCCGTTACACAGTTTAGCCAGGAATAAATATCTAAACCCGTGGTTAAAACCCCCCATTGATAATATTAATCTATCAATTGTGGTAACG
The DNA here is from genome assembly GCF_021028975.2 of Sphaerodactylus townsendi. Classification (NCBI taxonomy): domain Eukaryota; kingdom Metazoa; phylum Chordata; class Lepidosauria; order Squamata; family Sphaerodactylidae; genus Sphaerodactylus; species Sphaerodactylus townsendi. The sequence goes on from NC_059438.1 coordinate 14,247,299, forward strand.
ATGTTGGATTGTGGTTCTGCAAGTGTATTGGAAGCGCTGGCTAACTTTTTGTGCTCTGTCATCAGCAAACGGTTATAACTGTACTGGAGATTGTATCATTACACTGAGGTCGCCATTTTTCTGGTATATTGCTGCTGTTTTAATTATGCCATTAAAGGTTTATATATAAAAAATACCACCTTTTGTGAGTGGTTGCTCCAAGGACAGAGTGGGTGAAAAGACCAGAGCAAAACACAAAGCACCATGTCTGGGTACCGAGCCCTTTGGATGGGGCTGCAAGACCTTTAGAGATGTTTTCACATCATCCTTTTAACTGGAGGCGCTGGGGACTGAACCCGGGACCTTGCGCGTGACAAACAGATGCTCTGTCACTGAGCCACCACAGCTACTGCATAGCTGCAAAGCTGTTTCACAGATGTTCAGTTCAGACAGTGGTGAGGCCAGGCTATTTCATCTCATGAATGATAGCACCAGTTGGTGTATGAAATAGCAGCCATCGAGTCACCGGTGGCAGCCATTGCGGCAGAGGTGAGCAGCACGAGGCAAAAGGATTGGGGCAGCCAGCTCTGAGGGTGCAGTTGCAGGGAGCTGCAATGATTGGCCCGAGCTGCAAAGGCGGGAACAGCAGAGCCTGAGCTGCAAAGGCGGGAACATAAGCGCCATGCCCCAAGCCTTGGCCTTCTTGGCTAGCCGAGGCTCAAGAGCGACGTGACCCACCCACCCTCCCTACTCACAATTGTTAATGGTTGACATGTTGTAAATAGTTTTACTGTTATACTTGTACTTTTGTCGCAGCCCGGTGGGTTGGCAACGGAATCGCAACATCTGTGGGGAGAAGCCGAGCTGGGCGGCCGGTCTTCTCCATGGTTGGTGCCCTTAAGGAAGGGCCTGGGGGTGGGGCGGGCTGGTAAGCAAGCTGGTAGGCTTAGCTGGTGCCCACCACCCCAGCAGGAAAAGTTGACATCAAGGGTATCCACCCCGGTGGCTCCCGGCTTCCTGACAATGCCCCAATAGGGATTGGGGACAGCATGGTCGGGTCAGCAACAGTGCTGACCTGCTGATGTTGCTATCCATTTGTCTCCCAGCTTCTTGAGTGTTATGTTTGTTAATTAATAAATTGGGCTGTGGCCCAATCTATTTCCAAGCCCTTGTTGTGTTTAGTTGCCGGGGAAGGGTCTACACCATCTGCATGCAATATATTTGCATAAAGTTCACAGGACTCCTAAGTGAATATCGCCATAGATGGTCTGACGTGGGTCAGCAACTTTGTGTGTTCATATTGTCAGCGCTGACCAAATGTCATTGCCAAACACTGGGGAAGGCAGAATTATGAAAGCACCTTTCGCTTAGCAGCTCAGACCGTTTTTATCTCCTTAGGGGCAAAGTTTAATTCAAGAAGTGAAACAAAATGTGTTTCATCCAAATTATCAGCAATAGTCCAAAGGCAAAGGTGGGGGGAGGGGGGATTCAAAGGCTCTCCCTCTCTTTCAGGATATCTAAATAATTCTGTGAACTCAGGAGACCAGAGGTATTGATTTGAGGATGACAGATAAAAGAGCACCGAAGGTTGAGATTGCCTAAGCAATGATAAGTGGCCCTATGATAACCATCTACAAGTCTAGAAAGGATGTTAACACTGGGGAAAGAGAAGAATGACTTAGTGCCATGGCCAATGCTGGGCGCTGGGAGGAACAGAAGAATACGAAAAGAGAGATAATTCACCTGTTAAGACGTACAACTATAGGCTATACGGGGGGTGTACATGATGTTAAAGGAGCTGCAAATGTCCCTTCAAGGTGTTTGGATTCCGCAGTGAAAAAATCTGCATTCTGGAGCTAGGGGCTGCTGGCGCAAATTGAACTTGTTTGCAGAACTTATCTTTTTCCATAGTTTATTTTGCCTTTGCTAGAAACAGAAACATCAAGCTGCAAGGGACTCCAATGGTCATCTAGTCCAATCCCCTGGACAATGCAGGGGATTCACAGTTATCTCCCCTGACTTCTTATTTGACCTTTGCTCTAATGCCCAGATGAAGGCAACCCCCCCCCCCTCCAGTATCCCTGGCTGATCTGGCTTGGATGAAAATTCATTCCTGATTACAGAGTAATGATTGGTATCCTGGGCATGCAAGAGAGGGTCAGGAGAGCTGAGCACTGGGGCAACTCTTCCTCCTTTTCCTTTCTTGCCCTGCCTGAGTTCAAAGAATCAGCCTTGTTCTTGGATGACCATCTATCCTCTACTTAAAAGCCTCCAAAGAAGGAAGGAAGAAGAAGAGTTTGGATTAATACCCCACCTTTCTCTCCTGGAAAGTGGCTTACAAGCTTCTTTCCCCTCCTCTCCCCACAACAGATATCTTGTGAAGTAGGTGGGGCTGAGAGAGTTTTGAAGAACTGTGACTAGCCCAAAGTCACCCAGTAGGAATGTAGGAGTGCGGAAACATATCTGGTTCACCAGATAAGCCTCCACTACTCAGGTGGAATAAAACCCGGTTCTCCAGATTAGAATCCACCTGCTCTTAACCACTATACCACACTGGCTCTCAGTCAAACATCTCCTGAGGAAAGTTGCTTCACTGAGGAGCTGCTCTGTCAGGATGTTTTCCTGATATTTAACCAAAATGTGTCAGGGAATGACAGACTCTTTGTAGTGTCTGGGGCATCTGGCCATAGTAGGTCATGCCACTGTAAGATTACTACCCTGCACCCTATAAGAAGCCATCCAAAATCTCTGCAAGGTTGAGGGCTTCATCACATCCCCAGCATGGTCCATAAAACGAGATCAGCTACCCTGAAAGACTAAGAAGAAAGAGTTAATAAGTTTTGAGCTGATGATCAGAGGTGCCTTGTAGGTTGAAAAAGTCCCATTGACATTAAGGTCCCAGGTCACAATGCAAAAACAACATGGGGATTATTGGATCAAAACAGTGGGGGTGAGAATGTTATAGCCATTCTTAGAGATTGAACTCTTTGATGAGCTATGAGGAGGCAATTTGGAGATGAAGATGGACTGTGGCTCAGTGGTAGAGCACCTGCTTGGCACCCGGAAAGTTCCTGGTTCAATCCCCAGTAACTCCAGTTAAAAGGACCAGGAAGCAGGCGATACGAAATATTTCAGCCAGTGTGGTGTAGTGGTTAAGAGCAGGTGGACTCAAATCTGGAGAACTTGGTTTGATTCCCCACTCCTCCACATGAGCATGAGCAGCAGACACTTATCTGGTGAACTGTTTCCTTACTCTTCTGTATGAAACCTTCTAGGTGACCTTGGACTAATCTTAGTTCTCCCAGAACTCTCTCAGCCCCTACCTAAACTGATTGTTACCGATTACTGAAAAAAGTATTACTGATTATTACTGATTACCAATTATTAGTGATTACTGATTTATAATCGGTAATACTCGGTTTCAGTAATCGGTAATAATCGGTTTCAATAATCGGTAATAATTGGTTCCGGTAATTGGTTATCATCGGTAATACTCGTTTCAGCAATTGGTAATAATCAGTAATAATTGTTTCAGTACTCAGTTTCAGTAATTAGTAATAATCGGTAATACTTGGTTTCAGTAATCAATAATAATTGGTTTTGGTAATCGGTAATAATCGGTAATACTCGGTTTCAGTAATCGGTAATAATTGGTTTCAATAATCGGTAATAATTGGTTCCAGTAATTGGTAATACTAATTTCAGCAATCGGTAATAATCGGTGATAATCGTTTCAGTAATCAATAATAATCGGTTTTGGTAATCGGTAATAATTGGTAATACTCATTTCAGTAATCAGTTATAATCAGTTTTGGTAATCAGTAATAATCGGTAATAATCAGTTCCAGTAATCATTAATAATTGGGAATAATCGATTTTGGTAATCAGTAATAATCGGAGATACTCGTTTCAGTAATTGGTAATAATCGGTTTAGGTAATTGGTAATAATTGGTAATAATCAGTTTCAGTAATCGATAATAATCGGTAATAATCGGTTTCAGTAATCGGTAATTATCTGTAATAATCGGTTTCAGTAATTGGTAATTATCAGTAATAATCCATTTCAGTAATAGGTAATAATCAGTTTTGGTATTGGTAATAATCGGCAGTAATCGGTTTCGGTAATCAGTAATAATCAGTTTCAGTAATTAGTAATAATCTGTAATACTCGGTTTCAGTAATCTATAATAATCGGTTTTGGTACTCGGTAATAATTCAGAAGAAAAATGGGGGGGGGGTATAAATCCAAACTCTTCTTCTTCAATCTGAGACCCTGGAGGGCCACTGCCTGCCTGAGCAGACAGTATTGACCTTAGTGGATTCAGAATAAGGCAGGTGCAGGTGTGTTCGTGTGTGAAGAACTGAGGCATTTCTCTGCTGAATATTGTCTGCATGTGGATTGCCACCATCAATGCAAGACTTTTCAAGATATCTATATAAAGCTGTTGCCATTATCATGGCCACATTGCCCTCCACAGGCCAACACTGGCTACCTCAAAGGCATTCCAAGAGCAAAAAAAGAAAAAAAGAGGAAGATCTCATTTGATGCCAAAATATTAAATATGTTGAACTGGGAAGAGGTTGTTAGACAATCCAAGATTCCAATTGACGGGCGATGAAGGCGGGGGAATAATACCTGCATTGCTAGCCTGAAGATCCACATTTCCCTCCCCAAAACCATGTCTGAGCTTTGAAAGAAATGACTGATGGCCAGAGCTAATCATCCACACTGTGTCAACTCAATTGCACATTCTTCTTTTAATGTGATCTAACCCCTGCAGCAGCTGAGATATGGCGTACACGTTGCTTCCGTCAGGGTTCCATTCATCATAAGGAACAGAAGGCTCTCCACCTCCCTTCCCTCCTCTGATCCTTCAGCTTGGCTTTTTGGTAAAAAAAAAAAAGCAGCCCAGAACTATGGGCTTACCCTCTGACTCCTAAGTAAACACTGTTGATTTCCATGGGGGTTATACAGAAGCAGGCGCTGGTGGCTCTGATTCTATCCCTGCCCACTAAAATAGTGTTTCAGTACTTGTAAAAAAATGTGTTTTGGGTTCATTAGAGTGAGAGACACTGTGTGTTATTTCTCAAATGTAACACATCTGCAGCTGCGAATTCCAGGTCCCAGCCAGGCCCCAATATTCCTGGATATTTGGAGTCATGTAGGGAAGGGACAAAGGAGGGTTTGGAGAAGAGAGAGATAACTACCTTACCTCACCAAGTGGTGTGAGGGGTGGTTTTTTTTTTTGGTAAGGATGAAGGGGAGGAGAGGATAATATTATGGTAAGGTGCTTTGGATCCCCACAGGGGAGAAAGGAAATAAATAAATGTTTCTTCTCTGCCCCCCCCTCCCACAGCCGCCAGATTCCTTCCCTGTAAAATACATACATTTCCCACTATCGTTTGCTGTTGTTAAAGCAATGTTATACATCTATTAGTTTGTATGCCTCTGCTATTTCCTACTAGAGTGTGAGGGTGTGATTTCCAATAACTTCTCTCTTCATACTTACTCTCTTCATACTTACTCTCTTCATATGTTTCCCGCTCGTTGGGATGGTTTTTACTGAAAGTTTTTGATGTCGGATGCCAGAAAGTATACTTGGAACACTGTATTTAATGGGTTTTACTCAGTGGTGGGATTCAAAAATTTTAGTAACAGGTTCCCATGGTGGTGGGATTCAAACTGTGGCGTAGCGCCAATGGGGATGAGGGGGCACGACTGGGGCAAGGCCGGGCATTCCAGGGCGGAGCATTCCTGGGCAGGGCTGTGGCAAGGACACAGCTGCTGTGCCGGTCCTTGGGTGGGAAACGAATGCAGGCACAGGCTGCAGGCCACACACGCCGGTGCACCTCCTGCTAGACTGCTTCAAGTTCTGTGCGCTACTGCTGAGAGGAGGGGCGTAACTAAGGCAAAAATCATGTGGCAAAATCACCAATTAGTAACCCCCTCTCGGCACACACAAATAATTAGTAACCTACTCTCAGGAACCTGTGAGAACCTGCTGGATCCTACCTCTGGTTTTACTGATTTTATGGGCCATGGAGCCTACATTATTTATTTATAATTTATAATTTTTTCTGCTCCATTTATTTGTGGTATTGTTCTAATGTTCACTGCCCAGAACCCTTCAGGAAAGGGGCGGTATATAAATTCAATGATAAATAAATAAAAAAAATTACTGCAAACCCCAACACTGTGCCTGGATTTGTTTCTGGAGGTCTTTTGCAAGCTACTGTGGAGAATCAACCACAAGGCAGAGGAGGCCAAGGCATGAGTTTCCCAACCTGGATCTGGCAACCCTAACCTAATCCTCTGCCGATGGCCAAGAGGGACCTGACAACCAGGAATAACTTCCCTGATGAATTGGTTGTGTTGGGTGGCCTTCTACCTTCCTGGTATCCTAATAAGGCTGTAAGGTAGTCTGGAGAGATATGGGGGCACGCTGAACCTGGACAAAGGGAGAATGCCATACTGATGGGAGCATAAGGTGTTTTTGATACGTTCTTCATTAAATACCTATTGTTTTTATATTGTTGCTACTGGCTTGGATCCAAAGATGTATAAATACATATTCAAAAAATAAATATCCGTAAATACCCATCAAAGAGCTGCGGAATCGTCCGCGTCCCTGGTCCTTCAAGCACAATTAGGTAGCTCACTGACTATTCACTAAAACCTAGGACAAATTTCAACATCTTCCCTTCAAGCTATATGGATCGGGCGATTCAAGTATACAGGAGTTATGTAAGACTCAGGTAACGCTTCCTTTGTGGCCCCTGGAAACGGGCCATTAATATTTTACGGGTTTTATCATCAGCTCTGTTAGCGCAATTTATCAATGCCCAACAGGTCTTCTGCCAGCTATACATCAAAACTATTTTCAAAATATTTCATTGTCAGCCTGTGGCACTCTCATTATTTATTACGATAAGGGACATGATGAACAGGGACAGTAGGTGACTTGTTTACTTAAATGCACTTCCCCCGCCCCTAAACAGAGGACACTCGAAGTTTTGGCATCATGTCTGCGGAAGGTTTAGAGCTTTGCTCTGAAAATCTTGTTTTTGTTTTGCCTTCATTCACTCTCAGTCTTCGCTGGAGCTACATTTCTCCACATGTGTGTAACCCCACAAAACAAATCAGTGTGTCTGTATGTGTCCCTCCATTCACCAATTGCCCCCAATTGCAAACCTTCATTTTAGCCTTTGAAATGCTCATGAGAGTTCCATAATTCCCAGGAACAGAATTTCAAGGGACTTAGTAGGCTAAAGCAGGATGGGAAATCAGGAATTCCATGTTGCTGTGGATCTTATTAAATTCTGTTCCCGGGGTCAAAATCAACAAATCTGAAATTTTTAACTATTGCCAAAACCAACACCCAGATTCTTCATACAGATCATGGGGCTTGTGCCGTCTGCCATAGCCTTCATTGACATATTTTCTTTGTTACTTATTTGATAGGTTACTACAATGAGAAAGCAGACTTGATGTGGTTGTTGTGGGTTTTCCGGGCTGTGTGGCCGTGGTCAGGTAGATCTTGTTCCTAACATTTCACCTGCATCTGTGGCTGGCATTTTTAGAGGTGTATCACAGAAAGAAGTCTGTTACACACTGTGTCCAGTGTGTGTGTAACAGACTGGACACAGTGTGTAACAGACTAGACACAGTGAGTAACAGACTTCCCTCTGTGATACACCTCTGAAGATGCCAGCCACAGATGTTAGGAACAAGATCTATCAGACCACGACCACACAGCCTAGAAACCCACAACCACCAGTTGAAACCGGCCGTGAAAGCCTTCGACAATACATTCCTGATGTGTTCGTATATATAGATGTGCATGTGTGCCTTGATAAAAGCAATATGGATATGATTGCTGTTATGGTGATATCCAGATTCCTTACTGAGGTTCTTCTTGATGCACCAAAGTACACATTTGCATCAGTACAAAAAACCAGCAGAGGAATTTTGAGCGTGTGAACATGGCACCTTGGTTTCTGTCAGGGTTTTAGCAATATACCTGTCTGCAATGGTAATGGAAAGAAGGATAGTAATGAGTTAATGACCAATAGTGCATGAATAATGCTCTATACAACATTTGGAAGTGCGGAAAGTAAACCATGCTGTGCCTGTAATTTGCTCAAATAAAAATGGCTGGGAGGTACCCCCATTGTGAATCTGTCAGGGCAATATCTGCAGATATGCTATTTTAGCTTCATTTCAGAATAGATGTCTATATCCTTATCCAAATCACCTGGTGACACAGTAGAGGTCCTGAATCGCTGCTTGGCCACAGTAGTTAATGGCTAAAAGATGCTAACCTGTAAATGGGCTTCCACCTTGTGGAATGAGGTCAGGAATGCTCCCAGTCTCCTGGCCTTCCGCAAACTATGCAGAACGGAACTATTCGAGACTGAGCTTTTCTGCTCAGTTAATAATGCATCGATTATTGAATGTATCATTTCATTGATTGTACTGACTCCACTATGTGTCATCCACATTGTGTTGTATATCGCCAGGGTTGATTCGGCTGATCTGGCTGGCTAGGCGGGTGTCCCCTCCCTCCCTCACCGCTCCAAGTGCGTCCCTCCCGAAGCTGCACACTCGGTGGAAGAGGACGACCATCCCAGATAGAAGGAGCGTACCGTTCTTCGGTCAAGGGTATAAGATAGCTGTGCTCCCCTGCTAGAACCTCCAAACAAGCTCAAGGTCCATTTGTATTGTATTGAATTCCTGTGAGAAAGGAAAATAATGTAAAATAAGAACAACAACAATAATAACAATAATGATTTCAAACCTGTATGATGAAAGGGTTTGGGGTTTTTCCCCCCCAAAACATGAATTTATGTGATTGCAGGTATGTGTGTATGTATGTGTGAGGAAGATTTAAATTCATATAAAAATACCACTAAACCTGCGAAACAGCTGTGTGTTATCAGCTAATGGCCCCCAGCTGTCTCCCAGTAATCCTGTCAGCACCTAAAACCTATTCGGTATGAAACATCTGTTCCAGGAGAATTTTTTTTTTTAAAAAAAGGTGTCAGCATTCTTTTATATTTTGTGTAATTTATGGAGGTAAACTTTGTCAGGGTTATAACAGTTTTGCTTTTCTTCGGGAAATTCACTGCTTTTTTATTTGGCAATAAAGAAAACAGCAATCTTTAAATATAATTTTTTAAAAAAGAAAATAAGGTCCTATCTCTATGCACATCTTACCTGCGGTAGATTCAGTTCAACTTCTAAATGTTTTTTTCTACGTTGTAAGAGAGTTACATTCAATAAACAATACAATGAGTTGGGGTGCTCACTTGTTTTAATTCCATATTATAAATTAAGAAAGGTGTATTAGTTTTAAGAATTCTCAGTAATTTTGTTTGTCAGTAGAATGAAGAATTGTGGTCCTACCAAGCAAATGTGATCCTGTCTTTGCTGTTCACTGTGAGTTGGTCTCAACCAAAGTTTTCTTCAGCTTTTGAGCAGATCTCATTCTTTCATCTGCCCTTTGTGTCCTAGTGGGTTGTGGAAACATTATGAAACCCTGGCTGATTTATGGTGACCTTGTAGGGTTTTCAAGGCAAAAGACAGAGGTGGTTTACTACTGCCTGCCTCTGCTTCGCAACCTAAACTTTCTTGAGGGTCTCCCTTCCATATAATAATAAGGGCTTGTCTTCCTTAGCAGTCAAGGCCTAATGAGATCAGCCTAGTCTGGGTTTTCCAGAAACAGATGTTAGAAGATGGTTTGCCATTGCTTGTCTCTCCTTAACAACTCTGGACTTCCTTGGTGGACTTGCATCTGAGAAAAACCATGGCCCACCCTGCTTAGCTTCCAAAATCTGACACATTTGGATTAGCATGGGCCATCTAGGTCAGGAATTTTCTTGATAGGTGTTATAAAAATTGTTTTAACTTGATCATCAGGATATATCTTCCTTGGTTCAAGATTATATTAAGTAATCTTCCACTGTGTACAATGAGGGTGTTATACTCAGTGGTGGATCCAAAAATTTTAGTAACAGGTTCCCATGGTGGTGGGATTCAAACAGTGGTGTAGCCCCAATGGGGCTGGGCAGGGCATTCCGAGGGCGTGGCCGGCATTCCGGGGGCGGGGCATTAATAATTTCTCTGTTATTGTAAAAAACTCTTACTGTAAAAAAAAAGTTCCTAATTTCCAGCTGGTATCTTTCTGTCCATAATTTAAACTCATTATAGCAAGTCCTATCGTCTACTGCCAACAGAAACAACTGCTTCTCCTCTAATTGACTGCCTGTCAAATACTTAATACTTTCAAATACTTAGTTTTGTTTCTAGAAATCAAAAGAAGGATACTTTCCTTAAACAAGGAACTTCACCATATTTTTAAAACATGTTTTTAAAACAGCCCAACAGGGAGGATTATCCCGTTTTCTACCTTCGCTAACCAGTCACATAGGAAACGACAGGACTTTATGATTTTTGGACCTAATGGAATTTCTAACGGACAAGCAGACCCAATTAGTAACCCCCTCTCGGCACACACAAATAATTAGTAACCCACTCTCGGGAATGGTGAGAACCTGCTGGATCCCACCTATGGTTATACTGTTGTCTTATGATAGTATCTCTCCAGAGATTGGGAAACTGCCGTGCAGAAGCTATATATGAAACTCTTCAGCAACTAAAAAAGAAAATGATATATGTTGGGTGATAGATATTCATGACATGTTTACAAAGAAAAATGAAGTACCTTCTCATAAACAGTAGGGGGCAGCAAAGTAATAAAGATGTGCATATATCCCCCCCTGACATCTGACTTGGCGAGGGGATACATTTCGATATTGTCCCGGCACATAAACACCTTGAGCCAGGTTTTCAAAGGTTATTTACACACTAAAAGGGGAATTAGTAAAACGTCCTCCCCATTGCAGAAATAATTTTGAATATTTTTCAGCTATTGCATCTGATTGTGGGTTAACCAGAAAGGCCCCGGCGCAAACCGGCATATGTTTAATTTCAAGGACAGGTTTTCATACACATGCTGAAATAAAACCAATGGTCTAAACTGCAGGGGGGAAATGCATTCAGCAGTTCCTAAACCTAAAACACAAGCGAGTGCTGTTTCCAGACAACCGACTTCGATGCTAAAAGTTGTGTGTGTGTGTGTGCGTGTGTGTTAATTAAATATTTGTGTCAGCTTCAGGGCATAGTGGCACTTAGCATCTTACTGCGGCTCATATGAATGGCGATTGCATTCCTAATGCCTTGTCACTGTAGCAATTCCCTTTAAAGTCATTACTCTGCCTCCTCTGCATAAAAAAGTCTGCAAATTATCCGAGTTTATTTCATTGACTTTCCCACACCTTGAGAAATAGGCCATTTGTATTATCAAGGTTTGATATATTTCCCATTCGCTGCACTCCTTTGGCAAGCTGGCATTTTAATTTAATTATACTTTTTGTTGTTAATGGTCTTTATTTTTCAGTGTCTGTGTAAAGTGCTGCAGGTTTTATTTTTTTTTAAAAAAAATCTATTTCCTCCCCCCCCTCCTCGCCTCCCCGTTCCATTGCCAAACTCGAGTGCAAATTTATAAACTGATAAAATTCAGCGTAAAAGTTACAAGAGGTGAAATGAAGCGATCTGTAAAGAACCCCCGACTTAAAACGATTGAGCACTTTCCTCACTTGCAGAATGTGAGTCCTGCATATGCTTAATCTTCAGACGCCGCTAATTAGGGACTTGAGTGCGGAATGACACTACTTGAGAATCTAATCGAGAGGTCCAAAACGTTATGCAAGCATGAACAGAAAAGCTAGAGTTCTGGACAGGTAGTTTGGCATCTGGGCAATATCTGGCCCCTTCCGCACATGCAGAATAATGCATTTTCAATTCACTTTCAATGCACTTTGCAGCTGTATTTTACTGTTCAGAACAGCAAAATCCACTTGCAAACAACTGTGAAATTGGACTGAAAGTGCATTATTATGCATATGCAGAAGGGGCCTCAGTTTCACTTTTTCTTTTTGAAAATCAAGTTTCTAGACCTTATGATACCAAATTAGGAGGGGGAGCTGATACCTCAGGGGCAGGGCCATAATTCAAAATAACCTGGACAGATTAGAGAGCTGGGCCAAAACTAACAAAATGAATTTCAACAGAGATAAATATAAAATACTAAACTTTGGCAGAAAAAATGAAAAGCACAGATACAGGATGAGGGACACCTGGTTTGACAACAGTACATGTGAAAGGGATTTGGGAGTAGACCACAAACTGAACATGAGTCAGCAGTGTGATGTGGTAGCACACTTCTTGACAGTGGAATACATTGCCTTGGAGTGTGGTGGAGTCTTTCTCTTTGGAAGTTTTTAAACAAAGGCTGGATGGCCATCTGTCAGGAGTGCTTTGATCCTGCATTCCTGCAGGGCAGGCGTTGGACTTGATGTCCCTTCTGGTCTCTTCCAACTCTATGATTCTAGGATTCTATCATGATGGTCAAAAATAGATTGGCAATGAGTGGCTCAGTAGAATTAGTGGTGGCCAAAGATTTAGGGGTCCTGTCTGCGCAGCACAAATAAAACTTGGCTGATTCTCAAATCGTGATATCACAGCTTCAATATATATCTCATTTGAAACAAAACAAGAGAAAAAAATGACACATGTGTGGGATCGCCATGAAAAACTAACTTTATTAATGAACTTTATACACTGAAAGGATGCAGGAATTACCTGTAAGCTGAAGAAAGTCTGTAGCTACATTCTGCAAATGGCAGCAGCACGGAGCCTCCTGAAGAGGGCAGAAAATGGCAGGCGCAAGCTACGGAGAAACCGAATGTAAGAGTTCGGGGGTGGGAAGGAAAAATAAAATGTTTCCCCTGCCAATGCTACAACCTCCTTCAGTATCAAATCTAAAAATGCAGAATAGTACCGGGCGGGGGGGGTGTGTGTGTGTTAACAGCCCCTCCAGTCAGTTATAGCATAGAAACAAAGAGTACTAGACTCTTGGCTGATGGTACCTTGGGTGGGCAAAGTTAAACAACTGCATTTAACACAACTGACTGTATTTGTGGCAAATGCTCTGCTTTTCAAGCATACTCCATCTTTGCTGGAATGTCAACCACATATGGTGTTGTTGGGCCGAATTGCTTCTGCAGTCTCAGTTAGTATAAGGCATTACAGGCCCAATCCATTGCTTTTCTTACTGAATCTTGTCTAAACAGACTGTTAATGATTTGTGAAATTACTGATCTTAATTCTGTCAGCTGTCGCCACAATTGTGTGAGCGTCTCACAAGTGGAGGGGAAAAAAATCTACAACCACCAGCTGCTTATGGGAAACTACTCCGGGTGCTAAACTGAGCAGAACCGGACAATCCCATTTGCTTTAGAAGCAGCTTGAGATCTTCCGTTCGCTCTGGAGGAAGGTGGGTCCTCTTTACGGATCACTGGAATCGCATAGGGAAATGTTTTCTTGTAATCTAAGCAGCACACTTCTATGTATTATGATGTCGTGATTTATTTATTCAGCTATAGAAAAAAATAATTACAAAATGTTTTGTGGCACCTAAAAAAACAAGAGATTTCTCTGGCAAAAGTTTTTGGGGACTAGAACATGCTTCATCTGCGGAAATATGGGCAATTGACAGATCTATTCTCTCTGTAATAGATTTCTTTAATCCAAGATTTATTTAATGTTTATTTAAGATATTTATTTAATTTAAGGTGTTTCCCATTAAAAAAATAGAAACAATATGCTAATTTAAAACAATCAGTGAAACCAACAGAGAATTTCAGTTGTGTTTCCACACTCCTACATTCCTGCTGGGTGACCTTGAGCTCGTCACAGTTCTTTGGAACTCTATCAGCCCCACCTGCCTCACAAGGTGTCTGTTGTGGGGAGAGGAAGGGAAAGGAGCTTGTAAGCCACCTTGAGTCTCCTTACAGGAGAGAAAGGTGGGACATAAATCCAAACTACTACTTCTCCTCCTCCTCCTCCTCCTCCTCCTCCTCTTCTTCTTCTTCTTCTTCTTCTTCTTCTTCTTCTTCTTCTTCTTCTTCTTCTCCTCCTCCTCCTCCTCCTCCTCCTCCTCCTCCTCCTCCTCCTCCTCCTCCTCCTCCTCCTCCTCTTCTTCTTCTTCTTCTTCTTCTTCTTCTTCTTCTTCTTCTTCTTCTTCTTCTTCTTCTTCTTCTTCTTCTTCTTCATAGTCTCCTGCTTTGAAGACCTTACTGGGTTACCAAAAGTCAGCTGCAACATCCCAGCACTTTAACAAACGCAAGGCACCACATCAAATCTGAAATAAAGAAGCCCCCAAAGTTTCTTTCATTTCTGTGCCAGGGTCAAAGGTACACTGAATAAGCACAAGTGACCATTCACAACAGTAGGAATTAGTAAATGCATACCATTCCCAGCTTGCAATATTAATTTAAGGTGAGAAATTTGATAATATGTTTTGCCTTCAGCAAGTTGCCTCAAGTGTGCTTTTATTCATGAAGAAGAAGAGTTTGGATTTATATCCCCCCCTTTCTCTCTTGTGAGGGGGGAAGGGCTTACAATCTCCTTGCCCTTCCGCCCTCACAATAAACACCCTGTGAGGTAGGTGGGGCTGAGAGACCTCCGAGAAGCTGTGACTAGCCCAAGGTCACCCAGCTGGCATGTGTGGGAGTGTACAGGCTAATCTGAATTCCCCAGATAAGCCTCCACAGCTCAGGCAGCAGAGCGGGGAATCAAACCCGGTTCCTCCAGATTAGATACATGAGCTCTTAACCTCCTACGCCACTGCTGAAAAGGTGGTACAGAGGCTACCTGTGCATATTGAATATGCCTACGTCAGGATCTAAACCAACAGAATCCAGTCTATTGGCAAAGTCTTGGCCAGAGATTGTATGCCTTTAAAGGACTGTCATTATGTTGAATGTCTAGCTTATTTAGTGTACCTTTGACTCTGGTGCAGAAGTGACAGAAACTTTTTGGGGCTTCTTTATTTCAGATTTGATGTGGTGTCTTGTGTGTGTTAAAGTGCCGGGATATTGCAGCTGACTTTTGGTCACCCAGTAAGGTTTTCCAGACAGGAAACTAATCGAGATGGTTTGCCATTGTTTTCCTCAGCATAACAACCCTGGTATTGCTTGGGGGTCTTCCATCCAATACAAACCAGGGCCAATCCTGCTTAGCTTTTGAAATGTGATGAGATAGCAGCCATTTTTAAATCAGCAGCCAAGTGCATCGGGAGGCTGCAATTCTCCCACACTGGCTTCCAAACATGGTCATTTTTCATACCAGATTTGGGTCTTGTTCATTCTTTCTCACTGACTGTGGCCTATTTGGCTTTGGGCCTCGGTAGTGAGTGGGAGGGCATTGCTAGCAAGTGAGGGCATCTTGCAGATTGGAGGATGTGCAGGGGAATGAGTCCACTTGAGAAGATAGTCACTGGCATTAGAGATGGGGAATGTAAAGGTACGCTATGTTTCTACTCTCCCTCCAGCTTTCCCTCCAGCTTTCTACTATGTCATCTGCTCTAGATGATTGGATTCTGTTGCCTTGGAGCCTTCAGCAGGATCCATGCTTTGCTAGATATTTAGTTGGAACCCAAACTTTCCTCCACCCTAAACAGGCTTCCTCCTTCCTCCAACTCAAGAGGAGGAGGAGGAGAAGAAGAAGAAGAGGAGGAGGAGGAGGAGGAGGAGGAGTTTGGATTTATACCCCACCTTGCCCTCCTGTAAGGAGACTCAAGCTGGTTTACAAACTCCTTTCCCTTCCCCTCTCCACAAGAGACACCCTGTGAGATGGATGGGGCTGAGAGAGTTCTGAGAGAACTGTGACTACATATTCAAAATGGCTAATAGCTAAAGCTAGGACGCTCCTGGTCTAAATGTCTGCATTAGAAAAAAAATCACGCTGTGCTTCTTCCAATCTTTTCTACATCTTCTTTTTTGTTACTTCCTCTTTTGATCCTTCAGCCAGACCCACGGCTTCCTCTTACCATTCATAACTCTTGGCTCTCGGTCCCATTCATTGATAGTGAGGGTGGCTTCCAAAAAGGAAAAAAAAGGAAGCCGCTTCATGCTTCGTTCGTTCCTGCTGCCTTTTATCTTCACAGCTGTTTTTAATGGGCTCTTCAGTGGGGGAAAGAGCTGATAATGGACATTTTGTGCTGTTTGCAATTATCACCAGTTTTAAAGGATTGCCAGCCAGAAATGACAAAGATGCTGTTTCCTAGAAGGCTGCGCGTGTTTGTATGTGTGCATGTGTGTGTGTTCTCGTGACAGACAGTCATCCAATGAGAACTATCAGAGAGCAGAAGCAGAAGAGGGGATGGACAATTCTCAGTAAGGACACCATATCTTTGTAGCCTGTTTTGTCCTCAGCTCTTCTTTAATGTCAGCTCAAGAACCCTAGAGGTTGCTCAAAACTAATATCTACTCAATGCTATCTACTCGTAAGTTGACCTGATCCAAGGCAGGAATAAACCTCAATACATGGGATGAGCTGATGGAGTCTTTTTCTATATCTCAAGAATAGATTGTTTGTGAAATTGGATGAATATTCTTGTTCTAGTTTGTCCTTGATTCATAGTGTAACCTCAGCTTGTGGGTTCTGTGGGGCAGTACTTGGAATGAGTTGCAACAACAATTTTTAAACAACAAAATGGTTTACTTTTCTTTACAATTAACACTTTTAAAACATCAACATTTAACGTTACAATTCAAGGTCCTGTTCAGGTTGCATTTCAAGTCCTTCTATTTACAGTCTACTGATATTGCCAAGTCCAATTCTTCTTTGCAAGTTGGCTGGCTCCTGAAGACTCCAAGGGCTTGATGAACAGGTTGCAACATGATGAAGGTCTCCAGGAGAACTCTCACCCATTACAACCACAAAAGAAACCCTGAAACAATAAACTCCAACATTTACAACACAGCAAAACAGCAACTACCTTCCCAGTAGTTCCCAACAATATTGAAATTACCTTAACAAGGTGTTAAGGGCTTATAGAAATCAAGGTCCGAGTCTGGTAGCCTTGTTCTTCTGCAAAAGAGCTCTTTCAGCCTCTCTGCTGCTCCGAGTCTCCACCCCTTACTGGGTCAACCCATTCTGGGCCAACCCATTCTGGGCATGGGGGTTACAATAGCACTTCTGTGCCATGTGCTAAGCAGAGTTATGCTATTCTAAATCCTGTGAAACCCATAGGTTCAGAAGGGTACAGCTCTATTTAGGATTGTCCTGTTGGGGCTGGAAAGCAGGGACATATCTGCCAGAGGGACATGGGGGGTCAATTGACCCCAGGCGCCATCATTAGGTCATGTGGGGGTGCAAATGTCAGAACTTGTGTAAATGTTTAGATGAGCAAAATCTAACTGACAGCTGGACCCTCCTTCTAACAGGTGCTGTGTGCAGATTAGGACCGAGTGCACAGCTTGTACCATGTGCAAACCTGATAAGGTGAGGGCACCTGATTGGTACCACTTTTGTATATAGTTAGCACAGACAGCAGAGTGAGGTGTGCCTGAAAACACCTGTGGTCTGGCGAAGCACTTTGTCAGTAGATAGCAATAAATAGAACTGCACTGGTGACTGTGTGTCTGTCAGTTCTTGTCTACATTGCGTCCTGCAAGGTGGTCTACTCTGAGTAAATCTGCTGCTTCAACAGCAAAATCATGCCCCTATGTGACCTGAAGGAGCAATTGGGCCAAGAGCCTGCCACCCCAGAGGAGGTAAGTGGGGCATGGGGGGGAAGGGGGGCATGGAAGTCATTGGTGTGGGGCGCATGGAAGCAGGTGTTGCCCCCAGTCTTGGACTAACCACAGTTCTTTCAGAACTTTCTCAGTCCCACTTACCTCACAAGGTGCCTGTTGGGGAGAGAGGAAGGCAAGGAGTTTGCAAACCACCTTGAGTCTCCTTACAGGAGAGAAAAGGTGGAGTATAAATATAAACTCTTCCTCCTCCTCCTCCTCCTCCTCCTCCTCCTCCTTCCAATAAGGGCCTAAAAAGAATTCAAAAATGCAATCAGCAAAAAAAGCCCAAATTGTATAGCATACCCATCCAGTCCCCATGCAAATTTGCATTCTCCTTCTGCACTGATATTTTGCAGATGAGTCATGTCTGTGACTTGCCTTAGACATTCTTGTTCTAATTTGTCCTTGAGCAGCACTTGGGTTTAGAATATTCAGCCCAGATCATTTCAGGCCCTCACATGCCATCAACATAGGTGACAATTCTTCTCCTTTTGGGGGTCAAATATGGGAAAAGCTGAAAGGAAGGTTATGCCAGAACAATAAACATAATGCACGCGTCTTCTGTGCAATGAAACATCCTTTGTTGCAGTGCATGTTGATGCTGGCCGGACTCATTAAAAATAAATGTGCAGGTTAAGGAGATCAACTCAGTTCCCTCAATCAGTCCTCTGGCCGGCCATTTATCATAATTTTTTTAGAATTTTCGCTATATTTCTTTGGATTGGACCTGAAGTAAAGACTCTGTCCGGTCAGGTTGTTGGCAACATAAAGCAGGTTATTCATCTCAGAAAAGGTTGCTTTTAAATGCTCAGTCCATTAATTTGGTTACGTTTTTGAAAGTTTCAGATAACTAGGCTGAAGCGGTTTCATTGGGTCAGTTAATCATGGCACAGTGAGTCTTCAGTTGCCCCAGGTTTCTAAGAGGTATTTCTTCTCCCGAGTGTTTATTCTAGTTTAGGGACTGTGGAATCTTGTTCGCACAAGCGGGTGAACGTCTTGATTGCTTCTGAAAATCCACTTGAGAAACTGCACTATTAGTGTTTCCCCCTTAATAAATTTCCTTTTGGAAACAGAAGCATTTCTTAGTTTATGTCATTAGCGACGCCATAATTTTGATCCGATTCACAAGAAGGGGCAGATGTATATGGAGGAGTAACATTTTCTTTCCCCCCAAGAAGTCATTCCCATAAAGACCATTGTGCCTATACTAGAATGCCTTGTTGAGACTCTTTCTTTTTTAGCTTTATTATCATTAATCATTGCTTAGTGCCAGAATATGGATTTCCTCTTCTGGGAAGAAGGAAAGTTCACCCCCTATATCAGAATGGTTTAAAAAGATTTTGGACATTTCAGTATATTTTGCAGCCTGAGGACATTTGACCCCATATGTCCCCCTGGGTGGTACGCCCCTGATACCACCCTATTTATCTAGTCCTTTAGGTGGATTCTCACTGAGCTCCACATCAGGAAGCTGAGCACCAATTCAGAAACATGCATCACCTAAGGTTTGGAAAAATGGTTGTTCAATAGCTTTTTATGAAAATTCACACTTTGCAAATTCAGTATTGCCAAATAATAATGGTCAACACTTATTTATTTGTTTAAGACAAGTGCTTGCTTTTCTTGTTAGTTAAATGAAATATCATTCTGAAGGCAGCAAAGAAATTTAAAGACTCTAGTTAGGAATGAGCAAAAGTTCCCATATTTTATTGATTTTTATATTTGTGTCAGTTGTCAGTGGTTGTGGCCGTCCACTTTCCCCTGTTGGCTTTCCGGGATCATTTGATAGCTTTTATGTGCCGTAGATGCAGTGTTTATCTGTATAATGTGCATAACATATCATAATATTGATTTATTGGGGATATATCATTGTCCAACACATCAGGAAAAAAACCCAGCACAGTGGATTAGAAAATGGTTAGGAAAAACAAAACAATGATGGATTCAGTTCACACAAAAAAAAATCCAAACGAGAATTTTGAGTTTGAAACAGCAGGCTTAAGCAATTCAAAATCATCCCTATCCATGGTCAATTCATCATATGAAAAGAAAAAAATGAAGGATGTCTTCTCATAATACCAGATTAACGTATGGAACTAATTATCCCAACATCTGGTGATGCCTACTAGTTTGAATGTTTGTTTTTCTTTTAAGAAATAGGAGACCTTTATAAGCCTTTCTGTAGATATTAGCCAAATGATACCTCCATAATTAGAGGCCATATATTGCATATTACTTGGTGTTAGGGAAAGAAAACAAGGAAGTGTGGCTGTTACAACATGACCCGCCACTAAGTTTCCTGTGGTATCTGGCTGGCCCCTTTCAGAGAAATAATGTTCTTAGACTATATTAGGGATCTGAATTTTATGAACATGCTAGGTTAGATCCCAGGCAGCTTTTCTTCTACCATAATGGAAGGTATTCTTGCAGAAAGAAACTCTTCCAACCATCATTTGATAAGGGAAAGTCTCTTTCCTCAAGAGAAAAATGTCTTCAGCAATATTCAGGTGCAACAAATACCAGTCCGAATCTGAGCGAATTTGGGCATATTCGGGCAAAAATCAGCCAAATATGTTCTGCCCGAATATGAATGAATCCGAATGCAAGTTATTCGGGCTTTTTGGGGGTATTTTTGGTGTTTTTGCATTTTGGCCTGCAGGGGCACATTTTTAAAGCTAATGGCACCAAACCTTTAGGGTATCTTCTGGAGAATGTCCTGATGACACCATTCTGTTGTCGACCCACGTGGTCAGCGCAAGAACGAGACGAATAGGCGGGAGATAACATCTGAGTGGGAGATGGCCAGCTTGGCGGGTAGCGGAGGTCCGATGTTCCTGGCGAGTCTCCAGCGTGCTGGTTCCTGGCACCTTTTATTGTCATTCTATCGGGGGCGTGTAGAAGGGAGGAACGGAGGGAGTTCCGGGAGAGCGGGAGGTCGGGAGATCATCATGTGATGCATGATCTCTCCTCCCCTGCCTGGCTTCACCGTCGCTTGGAGAAGGGCGTAAGCGTCTGGAGCCTAATCTCACCTGGGGGCAACAGGCCATTGTCCCTGCGCCCGGTGACTTCAAGGCCAAGACAGTTCATGACCGTATTGGTGACTCATAGGGGGAGGATTGAGAAGTGGGGAGTCGCGATCACGACCAAGAAAGGCCGTAGGAGCGTAGGTGTTCCAGCGCTCGACCACGGTGCTGCTGGGTCAGCGGTGCACTACTACACCATTCAAGTTTGGTGAAGTTTGCTTCAGGGGAGTCAATGTTATGGCCTCCAAATGGGGTGCTCCATCCCCCAGTGTTTCCAATGGGAGCTAACAGGAGATGGGGGCTACCCCTTTGTTTCAGGATGATACCCTGAAATTTTGGCGCCACTAGCTTTAAAAAATACACCCCCTGCAGGTACAAACTTGAAAAACACCAAAAATACTGAAAAAAATCAGACAGACCCGGATTTTCCATGTATACCCGAATATCTGAATATGTTATTTGTCTTATTCGAGCATACAGATAGTTTTATGCCCAAATAAATCCAAATCTGAATTTTACCAAATTTCTAGGGTATTGACCAAGCCTAGATCCAACCCCATGTTCTGCCTTAGCTGTCAAGCAAAAGAAGAAGAGAATTTAAAAGTTTGCAAAATAAATTAATGGCTCATCTGGGATTCTGATCCTGGTTTGTTTGCTTTTTAAAGGTAAATGTGAGTTTTGTTTCAAACGGAGCACATTTGAAATATGTATATGGATTTAAATGTTATGGAGAACAGGCACTGTAGAAGCACTTCCCAACTTAGGAAGCTAATATAAGCTCATGTGAGCTGGAAACTGAGTTTATCCCATGTGCCATATATATTTTTCTCTAAATGGGCCCGCCTGCTGAGACTCAGTTATTTTTTGCATACTACGATAATATTTATCACCTCCATTGCACTTTTCATCTTCAAAGTACTTTAGAAACATTAATTAAACCTCATGATGCCCCTGTGTGTTAGGTAAGTAGGACTGTTAAAATAGGGTGAATAATTCACAATGAATAATGTATCTGCAGAATTGTCACATACACTCCCGGAATCTCCCAGGAGCCAATTGTTCAAATTGAGTTCATTTTTAAAAAGGCAATGTTGTTTATTAACTATGGGTTGACTGATATTTATTCTTCAATTTACTGTGTCAAACCAGAGTTCAAATTCATGGAGAACCCATGTCGTTTTAGGGTTAGACTTTGATTCAAGCTTCCCTGGTGTAGTGGTTAAGAACAGGTGGATCTAATCTGGAGAACTGGGTTTGATTTCCCACTCCTCCACATGACCAGCAGACTTTTATTTGGCGAACTAGATTTGTTTCCTCACTCCTACATTCCTACTTGGGCTAGTTGCAGTTCTTCAGAACTTCCTCAGCCCCACCTACCTCACAAATAATATTTTGAGGGGAGAGGAAGGGAAAAGGAGTTTGTAAGCCCCTTTGAGTCTCCTTATTGGAGAGAAAGCAGGGTATAAATCCAAACTCCTCTTCTTCCACACCCATGAGGTTCATTGGATTCTGAGTTGACTTATAATTGAAGTGATATTTACTTACTTCTCTGGGATATTTCTGTGGTGCCTCTTCAGGATCTTGATTGAAGGGACTTACAATAAAAATCACCACTGTATAAAAAACAGCCGTTAAACACAAACGTTTCATCTTCTGCTTCTTTTCCCATGCTTGTTCTGCTATGGGCTTAGAACAATGGTTCTCAACCTTCCTAAAGCCATGACCCTTTAATACAGTTCCTCATGTTGTGGTGACCCCCCAATCCTAACATTTATCCATTTTACAGATGGAGAACACTGATGCAGAGAGTCTTAGGTGACTCCTATGAAAGGGTCGTTCGACCCCCAAAGGGGTCCCGACCCCCAGGTTGAGAACCACTGGCTTAGAAGCTATTTAACAGCAGTGGTTTACATTCGACCAAGAAAATAATCATAGTACTTTCTATGTGCAGTGTAGTGGTTAAGAGCAGCCAACTCTTATCTGGTAAGCTGGGGTCATTTCTCTGCTTTTCCACATAAAACCTGCTAATCTCAGAACTCTCTCAGCCCCACCTGCTACACAAGGTATCTGTTGGGGGGAGAGGAAAGGAAAGAGTTTGTAAAGCCACTTTATCTTCTTACAGTTGAGAAAAGTGGGGTATAAAAACCAACTCAATTTTTTCTTTTTCTTTCCCTCTTCACAATATAAAAAAGACAGAAACAGAAACAGTCATATTCTGGTAACAATGGCCTATTCTTTAATAATATAATGATTAAGTGCTTTCAAGTCACAATTGACTTATGGTTACCCTTCATGGGTCTCCAAGGCAAGAGATGAGCAGAGGTAGATTACTGTTGCCTCAGTCCGAACATCGCAATCCAGATCTTCCTTGGTGGTCTCCCATCCAAATTCTACGGACCTTCTTGTAAGCTCTGACAAGCTGCTATAACAGGGAAGTAAAAACTAGGATGGGGAGCATACCCTAGCCTGCTAAAAAGTTCAGATTATTATCAAGGTTTTGAAGGTCCTTATCATGTTGGAAGTAATTTGATGCCTGCGGAAGTCAAATGTAACTTTCACAATTCCCTCTAATGCCTATTAGCTTGAAGTGTTGTTTACCGCTAATCAAATTAAAATGACTCTGGTGAGAAGAATTTGGGTGACGCTCCCGGAGTCATGTGTGATTACTTCTTACAAATTTGTCAAGAAAGGGGGGAAAAAACCCTGTCAAATTTGCTTGACTGCTAGTAATCACGCTGTGTTAACTCTCGGAGTATTAGTTCACAGATAGAACATGGTACATGAAAACCCTGCGCCGAAATGGTCCGGGAGTCATGCTCTCCCTTTGTATCGCTTTCCACAACTAAAGGAAAATCAAAGCAAGCTGACGTACTTTCACCTCATGTGTCTTTTATTGTACTAATCAGTAATTATTACATACACATAGTGCCAGTTTTAATTTCATTTTTACTGCTGTTCCAGCTCCTAATGCACATGGAACTAAAGAGGTTGACAAAAAGAGGTTGTGACTGAGTAGTTGGGGGTTTAAGATTTAATCTTTCACAGCCTGCCTTCGTGGCTGCTATACTTAGCAGCAGCTTGAGCTCAGCGCGAGCTGTCACGCGTCTGCCAGTGCACAAGGGATGGTTAGGGAAGTACGAAACATTCCTCAGTTTTCCTCTGCTATTACATCTCCCGCAGGGAAGTAAGAACCGAGAGAAGGTGAGGAAGAGGGAAATCCATGGTTTCTACGCCATTCAACCCCCTCTGCATCCCTCATACCAGTCTATTTCAATAAACACAAGATAGCTTGAAATGATCCAGTCCGACCTAAAGACATTCAAGACGTCATTTTCAGGTTTCATTGGCCGATGGGAACTGCAGTGTTTTTCACAGGTGTCACACTCACGGCCCTCCAGATGTTATGGACTACAGTTCCCATCATCCCGTGCCAGCATCATGCTGGCAGGGGATGATGGGAACTGTAGTCCATAACATCTGGAGGGCCGCGAGTTTGACACCTATCAATGATCATGGAACAGAATGATCACACTAGGTTGGATCCACCAGACCGGTTCCATTGATCACAAATTTCTTGCCCAGCCACTCCAGCTGAATCCCAAAATGCCTCCCCAAATGCTCCTCATTTCCTCTATTCACAGGATCAGAATTTCAAGGGGCATTTGGGGAGAAAGGAGAAGAGTTCCATGGGTAGACATCCACTACTGTGTCCAAGCCAATGAAATTTGTTCTTCTGTGGGTTGGAGCAGAGGGATGTTTTTGTCATAATTTTAGTGTATTTATACTGTAATTCTTGTCTATCTGGGTTTTTTTAATTGTCTGGATCCTTTTTCCATTCTTACTTAGCTCATCAGAATCCCCTGTTATATTTTATTCATTCATTCCCCTACATACTTCATGGTTCAAGGCACCTTCCCTCTGCATTTCATTTAAAAAATGCCCCCTTGAGAACTATAAGAATCCTGCTGTGACTTTTGGGCTGGGACATTTGGCTGCCGTGTTCTAAATGTGTACCAATTGTCAAGAGATATCCCTTCCCCACAGAGATTCTGTTTGGGATTTATGGACATTTGGAATCATAGAATCATAGAGTTGGAAGAGACCCAAAAGGCCATCAAGTCCATCCCCCTTTAATGCAGGAACATATAATCAAAGCACTCCTGACAGATGGCCATCCAGCCTCTGTTTAAAAACCTCCAAAGAAGAAGACTCCACCACACTCCGAGGTAGTGCATTCCACTGTCGAACAGCCCTTGCTGTCAGGAGGTTTTTCCTGATGTTTAGGTGGAATCTCTTTTCCTTCACCTTGAACCCTTCAGGGGAGGGGCGGTATATAAAACTAATTATAAATAAATAAATAAATAAATAAATAAATAAATAAATAAATAAATAAATAAATAAATAAATAAATAATAACCCGTGACTTCTGGTCCTACTCTCTGGAGCCACAGAAAACAAGCTTGCTCCCTCACCAACAGGACATCTCTTCCAATATCTAAACATGGCCATCATGTCACCTCTTAACCTTCTCTTCACCAAACAAAACATACCCAGTTCCCTTAAGTCTCTCCTCATAGGGCATGGATTCCAGATCTTTTACCATGTTGGTTGCCCCCCTCTGGACCCATTCCAGCTTGTCAATGTCCTTCTAGAATTGCAGTGCCCAGAACTGTACACAATATTCCAGGTGAGGTCTAACCGATGCAGAAGATGTACAGTTACATCCCTAGATCTAGATACTATACTCCTACTGATACAGCCCAAAATCACATTGGCTTTCTGAGATGAGAACCCTTCCAGATGAATATAGGGAGATGTGTCTGTATAAAGGAACATCGGTGATTGCTGATTGAAACAATCAGTTTTAGAGATTGATGAAAACATTTAGTGCCTCTGAAGAAATGGATTGATTTCTTAATATATATATTATAATTTCTTGGAAACATTAGTTCTGGTTGGGGAGGAGGAAGTGGTTTGCAAAAAAAGATAGAGAAGGAAGAATCTTTTTAATTCCAGTGGATTTACAACTTGCCAGAGAACAACTAGACAGAGAAATCAATGCAATTGAACATAATGTCAGCCGGGTTCACTCCCAATTCTGAAAAATAAGGATTTGCTTAAAAATCACACACAGAAATGCATGTTCGTAGGAGTTCTTCAATGTTCAAGCACCTCTGTTTCATCCCTCACTGAGTTCTTTTCCCAATATTCCCAGATCAGATGATTATACTATACTATATTAATCTTTTTGAAACCATTAGATTTCAGACAGCTGGTTTTAATTGACTAAAATGTAGCTATTCAATCCAGACATCCAGAAACATTGTATGGTGCATTTCTAACAGACCATGTGATCTCATGCATGTAAAGGAACATTTTTTTTGGAATTTTAATACTGATGCATCAAAATCTCCCTGGCCTTAGAAATCCCCCCCCCCCCAACAAAAATACTTTGCTTCTTCTATTTTGGGAAACTTGAGCTGTAACTTGAGGCTGAATCTACTCAATGCTTGGGAGTCATGCAGGAAAATGAAAGATGCTCTTTGCAATAGAGATGCTAAAACAATTTTTAGTGAACATGATTATTTAAAGCTATGTGTGTTGCTAAGTGCTTAGGGTCCATTCCTCTCCTGAGACAGATGACCCTTCAAGTCAAACATCAATCCAGCCCCTGTTTGATCCTGCCATGTCTCCTGCCCAGGATGTGGGAAACTTTCTCATCTCATTTCCCCTCCCTCCCTGCCATGTTTCTGTTTTTCCACTTTGCTTCTCAGGCCTTATCAGCTCATTAGACACATGCTGTTGTAGTTCTGTCAGTAATGTGGAATGTAAATTGTTCTGACCGTGTGTGTGTGGGGGGGGGGGGTTCTTCCTTGGTCCATGGGACTGGAGGACCCTTGGGAACGGGTAGGCAGGGGTGAGGTGACATGAGGTGGGGGATGACGTGGGGTATAATTGTGGCTACAACTTCCACCCACATCTATGGCTGGCAATTTCAGAGGTATGTCACAGCAAAAGAAACACGTCTCGCTGTGACATCCCTCTGAAGAAGCCAGCCATAGAGCTGAGCAAAATGTTGGGAGCAAAAACTAGTACTAGGTCATGGCCATGTAGCCCAGAAAACCCACAACAGCCAGAGAACAGAATATTTCATGCTTATGGACTTCCCAGAAGAATCTGGTTGACTATGGTGGGATATAGGATGCTGGATAGAGTAACATCCTAGAATTACATCTGATCTCCTGAAGAAAATGGATGATTTGGAAGGTGGACCATGTATGGCATTATGCTGTCCTGAGGTCTTTCTTCTCTTCAAACCTGGCCCTCATATCTCCAGGAATTTCCCAACCCAGAGTTGGTAACCCTAACACCTCTGAAATAATCAAGACAGACATTTCTCTGTTTTGTACAGATCCTCTTTTCCTTTTCCACATTTCTGCTGGCTCCCTAAGTTTTGCTATTGATTGCAAATTAGACAGTAATAATAAATTTTTACCAAAACCCCCATCTTTTTTTCCCCTTCTGAAACCATAAATGCACATTAGCGGGCCTTGTTAAATGCAGAGCCACAAGCTAATATGAAGCATGGTGCTTTTTCATAAGCTCGGGGAACCAGATTTAAAAGCATATTGGTGTTTGTGCACAGCAGGCTATAATGATCCATTATCCCACAAGCCGAGGAGCTAGAAGCAACACATAAATAAGAAGCAATTGGGCCATCTGCTTTGATTTCTCCAGCATCCCCAGAGGACGTAAGCAGGAGCAAACACTTCTTTCCATCTGCCTTTACATTATCAATAACAGTTAAATTATGTTGCACGCTACAAGCTCTGGCAGATATGGATCGGAAGACACAGCACCTGAAAAATATAGACCCAAATGCATATGTTTGGAGCCAGCTGTTTATTTACAAGGTCCTGACATTGTTCGTCACTTTTTCTCCAGCTGCCTTTTCTTTTTTTAAAGAAGCCAAATGCTCAAACCATGCTTCTAAGAGACATTTCAGTTTAGCGTGAACTTGAGATGAAATTAAGTGTAGCGGTATAACACCCCGTGAATGCATTCCCAGTTTCTTTTGTTTTGTTTTGGGTTCCTTCCTTCCTTCCTTCCTTCCTTCCTTCCTTCCTTCCTTCCTTCCTTCCTTCCTTCCTTCCTTCCTTCCTTCCTTCCTTCCTTCCTTCCTTCCTTCCTTCCTTCCTTCCTTTCCTCCTTTCCTCCCTCCCTCCCTCCCTCCCTCCCTCCCTCCCTTCCTTCCTTCCTTCCTTCCTTCCTTCCTTCCTTCCTTCCTTCCTTCCTTCCTTCCTTCCTTCCTTCCTTCCTTCCTTCCTTCCTTCCTTCTTTTTCCTGCCAAAACTTGGATGGAGTAAGAGAAAAATAAAATAACCTCAACCCATCAAACAGAACAGAATTTTAATTTTTTTTTCATAAAGCTTGTGAGAACATCTGGCCGGGTGTTACAGCTTGCTCTGTTTATAAAACATGCTGGAACCAGAGAGGGCGATGGACTCGGTGCATTTTTTTGGCTGTGCTGAAATCCCGTGCAAAGCTGTAACTTTTATGAAATGTTAAGTGTTTATGAAAGCTCGGGGAGTCACAGAAGCAGGCCTGAAGGTCAGGCGGCTCCGGCACACTGCTGGCAGGCACCGAGCGGAATTGTCTTACCACAAGCTGTCGGAATGCTAGGCGCTTTCGACGGGGGAATAATTGCATTCTGAGTTCATTCAATTTTCGACTTGTTTGATGGATGCTTGCCAGTCATGCTGAATTGCACGTTTGGAAGGCAGGCGGGGGGGTGGGGTTACAACATGGCACAGTGACCGCAGAGATGGACGGTGACATTTCTTAACTACTTTTCTTGTGCCCTCAGTCCATGAAGGGGGAAATGGGGGGCATTCATCAACAGAGGTTTGGGAAGATTGGAGGAATCCAGTTTCTGCCTGTAGCTCCTTGCTTATAGATTTTAAAGTCGAGGGAGCAGCAATGACAGCTTGCACATACCCGAGACAGCAAATGATGCAGACTCAGGATGAGGTTGATATCTAATAAGTGGGAATATTTTCTGCCTGCGCCACCTTGTTTGCAGTGTTTTTTGTGACTTGATATGGTCCTTATTTCTCTGACGCTTGTTTCTAAGCACCATGGGGGAATCATTGGAGGGCACATAATCCCCCCCCCTCAATTGAGATTATGCTTTAATCCAGGGGTCTTCAAACTATGGCCCTCCAGATGTTCATAGACTACAATTCCCATGAGTCCTACCATTTGGCCATGCTGGCAGGGGCTGATGGGAATTGTAGTCCATGAACATCTGGAGGGCCATAGTTTGAAGACCCCTGTTTTAATCACAGGATTACCTGTTCTGGATTGGGAAATAGCTAGAGATTTTGGGGGTAGAGCCTGGGGAGGTCAGGGTTTACAGAAGAGAGGGACCTTATCAGAGTACACTGCTATAGAGTCTGTCCTCCAATGCAGCCAGTTTCTCCAGAGGAACTGCTCTTGGTGATCTGGAGACCAATTGTATCAGTGAGAGATTTCCAGGGGTCAAATCACAACATAGTGGAGCCGGTTCAGATTGAGGGCTATGATGCTGACACTTGGATTAACATCTGAATGGGCGAAGACATTCATTGATGTTTAGGTGTTAGGTCTTGGCTGAAAATCAATGAGCGAACTCTCCATGCAAGATCAGTAGTCTTTATTGGTTTTGCAACAAGCACTGCAAACTGCAAGAAGCCCGTTCTAAAGATCTGGTTTCTATAATCCTGGAGAAGATGCTCAAATTCTGTGCTCCATCACAGGGAGAGCGCATACCCGATGATTTCCATTGAGCACAGAGAGGAACAGCAGTAAACATGGGAGGGTGTACAGTGGGAATTCAGATAGTTGAAAGACTTGATATTAACACAAGATTGTTAAGAACATAAGAATATAAGAACAAGACAGCTGGATCAGACCAAAGTCCATCTAGTCCAGCTCTCTGCTACTCGCAGTGGCCCACCAGGTGCCTTTGGGAGCTCACATGTAGGATGTGAACGCAACGGCCTTCTGCGGCTGTTGCTCCCGATCACCTGGTCTGTTAAGGCATTTGCAATCTCAGATCAAGGAGGATCAAGATTGGTAGCCATAGATCGACTTCTCCTCCATAAATCTGTCCAAGCCCTTTTTAAAGCTATCCAGGTTAGTGGCCATCACCACCTCCTGTGGCAGCATATCCCAAACACCAATCACACATCATTGTTGGAGGAAGGGACAGGTGCCAGGGCCAAAAGAAGGTTGCGAATGACCACAGCTCTTTTCTATGCAAAAGAATGCATTGAATGCACAAGGAATTCCTTTCCTCTTGTAAGAAAGAAAAAAACATGAATGGGAATACTGTGGCCCCTTCCGCACATGCAGAATAATGCCCTTTCAATCCACTTCCACAATTGCGTGCAAGTGGATTTTGCTATTCCGCACAGTAAAACCCAGCTGCAAAGTGCATTGAAAGTGGTTTGAAAGTGCATTATGTGCCGAAGGGGCCGGTGACTCACATGCCTGATTTCTCTTCATTTTTCAAAAAAAAATATAAAAATCATTATTATTATGCGCTTTCAGAAACAAGCCTTCCACTTAATGGTGTGTGAAGCTGTTCTTCCTTCCCCACCTCCCTCCCTACTAATTAGCATGGAGCCTACCTACTCTGACGAGTTCATAAGTGGTTCACAGACTGGCGGGATGCGGCAACTTTGCGAGACGCTGTTTAAAGATCTTTGACATCTGAGAAAGCCACAAAATCCAATAATCCCACTTTCAGAACTGCGGGGCGTCCCTCTGAGATCAATCTCATATCTAAACATTGCATAAAGAGGAGGCACTGCATTATAGCTTGGCCTCTATTGAACACCAGCTAAGAAACAGCATTAGGCACCAGGGATGAAGAGACTTTCCTGGTGGGAATGGGGAAGGTTGTCAAAGTCTGTTTGTTTATTCCTTCCGAAGGATTAAAGCTGCACTTAATTATTTTTTTAACATTATTAACATGAGTCATTTTTGTCTTTTCTTTCTGAAAGGGGCCAAACACATTACAGGTCAGGTGTAATGGTGAGGGAATAATTTGAAATGCCGTCAGATTACATTATTTGAGAACTCTGGACTAGTTCCAGCCTGATTGGGGACTGTTTTTGCACAGACAGAGCTACTTATGAACCTTAGCAGTGGCATAGGAGGAGCAGCAGTGGCGTAGGAGGTTAAGAGCTCGTGTATCTAATCTGGAGGAACCGGGTTTGATTCCCAGCTCTGCCGCCTGAGCTATGGAGGCTTATCTGGGGAATTCAGATTAGCCTGTGCACTCCCACACACGCCAGCTGGGTGACCTTGGGCTAGTCATAGCTTCTCGGAGCTCTCTCAGCCCCACCTACCTCACAGGGTGTTTGTTGTGAGGGGGGAAGGACAAGGAGATTGTAAGCCCCTTTGAGTCTCCTGCAGGAGAGAAAGGGGGGATATAAATCCAAACTCTTCTTCTTCTTCTTCTTCTTCTTCTTCTTCTTCTTCTTCTTCTTCTTCTTCTTCTTCTTCTTCTTCTTCTTCTTCTTCTTCTTCTTCTTCTTCTTCTTCTTCTTAGTTGAGAGGCATGGAAAACAGCAGCGGGAAAGATAAAACATAGCAAATACGATTGCACAACAAGGGAAGATGTCTTGAAAATGTTTCAGGATACAGAATCGTTTTAAAAGGGGATTCGTTTAAAACATTTTGAGGCTGGAAATAAAATGTTTTCAGAACCAAAGGGGAGGGGGAAATGCAGAACTCCATGGAGGAAACGTTTTATTTCCTGCCTCAATTTTTTTTAAAAGGTTGTGAGAAAAGGGCCAATATTAGCTTTTCATAACCCCAGTTTTATTTTATTTTATTTATTTATTATTACATTTATATACCGCCCCATCCCCTGAGGGCTCTGGGCGGTGAACAGCAAATAATATTACATAAACAGTAAAAGCAGTAAGTAATCAATATAAGTAACATCATTAAAACATAAAATTGCAGCATTTCACATAAGGCACTTGGCGTCCAATATTAAAACTATCAGTAATACCCTCCCAAAGTGGGGGCAGTAAATCTAGATGTCACAGCTCCCAGAATGTTAAAAGGGAGAGACAAAGAGGGCGCACACTATCAGCAGCTGGCCTCCCCAAAAGCCCGGTGGAACAACTCGATCTTACAGACCCTGCGGAACTCTCCAAGATCCCGCAGGGCCCGGACAGTTGGAGGGAGAGTGTTCCACCAGGCAGGGGCCAGGGCCATAAAGGCCTTGGTCCGGGTGGAGGCAAGCCGTGTCATTGAGGGGCTGGGAACCACCAGTAAATTGGCCTCTGCCGAATGCAGAGGCCATGTAGGGACATATGGGGTGAGGCGGTCCCGGAGGTTGCCTGACAAGGTTATACTAGGAATTTTTAACTCACGAAATCTCATACCCCCAAAATCTTGTTGGTCTCGAAGATGCCACTGGATTCAGATCTAGCTGTTCTATAGTTTAATGGCAATAAGAATTTGAATACGAACAGAAGTAGGCCACCAAGGGAGGCAGCGGCAGGTGAATCTGCTTTTTCTCCCTTGGTGTAAACAGACTTGATTGACTGTCATTCAGAGCCTGTTTGCAAATGAAATTTTTCAGCTTCCGGGTCTAACAGCATCTGGGTTTTATTATCATTGTCAATAATTCCATTTGGCACAAGATAGCTAATTCTCTTCATGTACTAATGATTAATCAGACAAGCCTATTTACTAATGTATCAGAATGTGTTAGAAACACAAGCTAATGGGGGACAGATCATCAATTCAGATATAAATGAACTACACTTACATTGGATATCTATTGACTCGTGTCAAAGCAGGAAGAGGAAAATGCCATTGTCTTGTAAAAATCGTTAGAATGGATGAAAATAGAATTCCAAACTCCACCTTCATACATAATTTTTATTGACTTTCCTGTACGCCTAAAGGAACAAGAGCGCTTCAGAGCAAAAATGTATACATCACAAGATTTCTGTAGCAAATGGAGATGTGCTTTGTCGAACAAACTCCCGGATATTAGACTGCAACCTCCTTCTGTTAGAAAGAGGGATAATGGCATTATAGAAGACCTCAGTGCTCTATTGGAAGAAGGGAAACTAAGATATGCTCTTTACAAATGTTTGTGTGTGGTGTACTGTGACTGGACTCATAAAGAAGACAGGACTTCCTTCTGGAAGTTGAATGGTGGAGCTAGCAAGCTGTGGGTGTGCCTGATTTTTTTAGAGCCAACGTGGTGTAGTGGTTAAGAGCAGGTACACTCTAATCTGGAGAACCAGGTTTGATTCCCTGCTCCACCACTTGAGCTGTGGAGGCTTATCTTGTGCACTCCAACAAATGCCAGATGGGTGACCTGTGTAGGGATGGGTGGAGGAAGGGGAAAGTGAGGATGGGGTATGAGTAAGAAATTGTATGAGTATGATGTATGAGTCTGAAATTGTGTGCATCGAGGAATGCTGCTGTAAATTTCGTTGTGCGTGCACAATGACAATAAAAATGCTTATGCTTGGGCTAGTCACAGTTCTTCAGAGCATTTTCAGCCCCATCCACCTCACAGAGTGTCTGTTGTGGGCACGGGGTGGGGGGGGGGGGAGAAGGGAAAGGAGATTGTAAGCCCCTTTGAGTCTCCTTCAGGAGAGAAAGGGGGATATAAATCCAAATTCTTATTCTTATTTATTCATTCGACATCATAAAGGGAAAGGTAGTCTCCAGTACAAGCACGGGTCAATACTGACCCATGGGGTAATGTCAAATCACATTTACTAGTTAGTTTGCAATTGCATTCCCCAGTCATGTACACTTTAACCCCCGCAAGCTGAGTACTCATTTTCCTGGCCTCGGAAGGATAGAAGGCTGTGTCAACCTTGAGTCGGCTACCTGAAACCGACTTCTGTCGGGATCAAACTCAGGTTACGAGCAGAGCATGGACTGCGGTACTGCAGCTTACCACTCTGCATCACAGGGCTGCTACATTAGATATCATACATAATATAAAAAGCAAAACCAAGAGGGGGAAAAAGATACATTACAACATCACCTTTACTTTAAAAACGATACCTACTTATTTTACACTTTACACAACCTTCATAATAATAGGTACACTCACACTAGGTATTTCCATGTAAAAGCATGTTCAAATTTTGAAATCTCCTTATTTCAGTTTCTCGTGAAAATTACAATATCTTGTGAGCTTTGCCAAAGGACTAGTTTTAACTATTTAAACATCTTTGATCTTATCTAACCAATTGTCCAACAATGGTCCAGTGTGGTGTAGTGGTTAAGAATGTGGAACTCTAATCTGGTGAACCAGGTTTATCAAATCATCCCCCTAATCTGGAGAACATCTGTAATCCTGGGACATCTCCAGACCACACCTGGAGGATGGCAACCTTATCTGTCTCCCAAAGAAATGTTTGCTGAATTAATTTTTTTCCCTTGAAAGATTATAGAACATTCCTTTTTCATGTTTTGATAAATACTAGTATAAATCCACGTATTTGAGAGAGATTACTTTGATTACAGATGTACAAATAAATACCTTTCCTTTTCTTTTAGTTTCATATGCCATCATATCATCCCATTTTCCAAAATTTTCACTGTTGGTACTCCAGAATTTGAGTTTTTCCTCCTTTATATGTTTAATGACCTGACCTGGATAGCTAATCTTGTCATATCTCAGAAGTTAAGATTTGTTGACCGTTGTCATTATTTGAATTATTTTTGGCCCCTTCCGCACAAGCAGAATAATGGACTTTCCGTCCGCTTTCACAATTGTTTGCAAGTGGATTTTGCTATTCCGTACAGTAAAATCTGACCCCAAAGTGCATTGAAAGTGGACTGAAAGTGCATTGTTCAGCATGTGTGGAAGGGGCCATGGGCTCCATAAATTGGCTGCAACTTGATGGCAACCCCCCCCCCCCCATTTACATGCAAATGAAAAATAGTTATCTACAGAGATCATATGCATTCAGTTCATCACAAGAAAACAAAAAAAATGGTATGAAATAAAGATTGGCTGGTTTGATCTGTGCAGCGTAGAAATGAACCTGAAAGAAATTTTCAAGTAGGACTGTGAAGTTTGGAACCATCCTTCATTTGGCTTTTTCCAGTGAGCTATTTTCCTCTTATTTCCATGGGCTCTACAGAGAAGATGCCAACATTATTAAGATGTTTTGTTTCATGTCGCCCTTAAATGTGTTATCCATATTAAGGAAAAACATCGCTTTGCTCATTTGTCCTCTTTTCCCAGACAATTTGTATAATACCACAACGCAATGGGATATGCAAAAGAACTCTAATTTTAAAAAGCCAAATTTGCATCGTATGATGTCTTGAATATTGCTGCATCTTTGTGCCATAAGTCAGAGTGACAGACCCAGAAGGGTCACTGTTCCATCATTTAAAGCTATTACCCCACTCCGCTATTTCCTGACCCATTAGATTTAAAAGCACTCCAGCAAGATTGCCAAATACATTAAAGTTAACTGAACGAGAGTGCCACAGATTCCAATCTACCAAAACCTTGCAAATTGCTTAATTATTGTTTCTGCGGGGGGTGTTGTTATTTGTGGAAGGTTTGCTACGTATGTGCTGAATATTTAATGCAGGCACTTTTCCAGAGGTGCCAAAATTCATATAACAGCATGTCTACAAAAAGCTAACGAGAATGCTGAACATGCTCTTTTTTTTTCCAGAACAGCCATTTACATTCCAATATGTTCAGATGATGTAAAGATACCAACAGTAACAAATCATTGTGTGATCTATAGTGTAAGCATTTTAAATAAGTGCAATCGCTGACAATCACAGAAACTGGCCTCAGGGTTTGAGAGTCCCTTGGCAAAAGAAGAAGAAGAAGAAGAAGAAGAAGAAGAAGAAGAAGAAGAAGAAGAAGAAGAAGAAGAAGAAGAAGAAGAAGAAGAAGAAGAAGAAGAGTTTGGATTTATATCCCCCCTTTCTCTCCTGTAGGAGACTCAAAGGGGCTGACAATCACCTTGCCCTTCCCCCCTCACAACAAACACCCTGTGAGGTGGGTGGGGCTGAGAGAGCGCCGCAAAGCTGTGACTAGCCCAAGGTCACCCAGCTGGCATGTGTGGGAGTGCACAGGCTAATCTGAATTCCCCAGATAAGCCTCCACAACTCAAGCGGCAGAGTTGGGAATCAAACCTGGTTCTCCAGATCAGAGTGCACCTGCTCTTAGCCACTGCTTTTAGCCACTACGCCACAAGCAATGGAAGGCTGAGATGCCAGCTATTGAAGAATCCATTGGCCAACAAAGTCAACCATCGGTCCAGATCTTGACAAACATCACCTTCAAAGGTCTTGACTTTGGAACCATTTAATGCCATTTTCCTGCTTTCTCGAATCCTGTTTCCCTCATCTTCAGTTCCATTGGGGTGTCAATAAACCATTACTATCCTGGCCCTTTCCACACAAACCTTTTAAAACAGGCAGAAATAAAGTGTTTCCTCAATGGAGTTCCACACAGTTTTCTCTCCCTTACATTCTGAAAACATTTCACTTCCAGTCTGGAAATGTTTTATTTGAAAATGATTCTTCTGTGTGCAATGTTTTCAAAATGGTCTCCCTTGCTATGTGAGCATATTTAAAACGTTTTATCTTTCCTTCTGCCATTTTCAACACCTCTGTGCCGTTCTTGAACTTCCCCCTCGGCACCATTTTGTCACATCCCTGACCTCACTCCATTCCCCTTTGCCTCGATATTTTTGTCAATTCTGTTTTTTAAATTCAGCATATCTTCAAAGCATCGATTACACACAGCAACGGAGAACCCATGCACCGAGTCTTCAAAATGTCAATTCTTTAAATAGCCAAAAAAAGAGTGAAAAAACACCTTCAGGACAGCCATGAAACATTTCAAGGAGGTGAGGGCAAACAAATGAGGGGGTGGGATTGAAAACATTTTCCAAATGTTCCACAAATGTTTTTGGTGACTTGTGCCGAAAGGGCCCCTGTGTTGTGTAGTGTTTAGAGCAGTGGTGGCGAACCTATGGCACGGGTGCCAGAGATGGCACTCAGAGCCCTCTCTGTGGGCACGCATAGAGTGCCCCCCTCACATCTAGGCTGGCCTGGGCCGCTGGGCTTGATTATTAGCATTAAACCTAAGACCTAGTTTTGGGGAAGCAGTGTAGGCAACCCTGTTAAGCGCTGTTAAACCCCACTGATTTTCATGCAAAGAGCTAAAGTCTAAAGTGTGATCCTTTACCTGGGAGTAAGCTTGATTGCTGGCAATGGGGCTTATTTCTGAGTAAACCCTCCTAGGGTCATGATTCACCCGTTGGAAGAGTTGCACGGTTGCTCCAAAGCAAAGCCACCGACTACCACCAAGCTTACTCCTGAGTAACGCACGCCTTGGAGCCAACCATTTTTTCTAAACTAAAACCTCAGTATTCAGATTAAATTGCCGCGTTGGCACTTTGCGATAAATAAGTGGGTTTTGGGTTGCAATTTGGGCACTCGGTCTCGAAAAGGTTCACCATCGCTGGTTTAGAGTGTCAGACTAGTGTCAAGAAGACCCAGGCTTGCATCTCGAATTCGGCTGTGGAAGCTTGCTGGGTGACGTTGGGCCTATCACTCTCAGGCTGGCCTACCTCACGGGGTTACAGTGAGGATAAAATGGAGGAAAGGAAGATGATGTAAGCCACTTTGGTTCCCCATTGGGAGAGAAAGGTGAGGTGTGAATGAAGTAAGTAAATGAACGCGCAATATACACGATAATGTAAACGATGTACATTTAAATGAATACACAATATACACGGTAATGTAAACGATGTACATTTTATACCGCATATGAATACAAATAAATACGGAAAGAACTGAAGCTGGGAACTTTAGCTCATCTTTAGTACTGAGAAGTCATTTTGAGTTAAAAACTCTCTACAACAGTGGTGCGTGTTTGTGTGGGTGTTGTAAAAAAAAAAGCTTACCTTTTTCATTAGAAAGGGATTAGTATTTTATTTTATAAGCTCTCCCAAACTATTTGTAATGGAATGGAAACGTAAGCCTAGTGGTTCTTTAAGTGGGTTATATATTGCAGCGTAAAGAGCTATACATTATTTACAAGGCATTCCTACATGGCTCTCGAATGTTCAGGCTGCTGTAACTTCTTATAGGTCATTGACAAGGAACCCTTAAAACTAATTTTCTTTCCCCCTTATCATACCAAATGATATAGAAGTATTAGATGTATTTTTTCTTCCTTTCCATATTCCCTAGCTGTATCATTGGTAGACACCCTAGAGATATTAAAAAGGCGATAAACGCTGATGTGGATTGAGTTTCCTTTCTATTTTATGTCCATGAAACAAAATATTAATTTGACTAAACCCATAAGAAAACAAACCAGAAAAAGTCAGAATGTGCTCGCATACTTGAGATATATTTATATATATATCCATTAACCTAATACAACCATATAATTCAATACACCGGAGAAGTCCTGAGGAATATTAATTCTGCACAATCCTGGAAATCACGTGATATAATTTGGGGGAAATGGATTCTCAGAAGATTTGATTCTCTGCAAATGTTTTGATGGCGTCGCTTAAATGCCATCAAATAAAGCATATGGAAGGGAGAGGAATGATTGTAGCTAAGCTCAAAAATGCTGCCATGGTAATCCTTGGTAAATACTGTTGTTGCATGGAAAATATGCTCAGGAGCAGCTGGTGAGTTCATGCAGTTCACTGGAAGACGCTGCTGACCAGACTCTTTGTGACTACCAAATGCTGGATTCAAATTCTCACTCAGCCATGAAGCCTACTGGGTAACCATGGGCAGTCTCTCGTGCTCTTGACCCAACTTACCTTACTTAGGGAGATTGATATGTTCAGTTTGGTGAAGAGAAGGTGAAGAGGTGACATGGTAGCCATGTTTAGATATTTGAAGGGATGTCATGTGGGTGAGGGAGCAAGCCTGTTTTCTGCTGCTCCAGAGACTAGGACCAGGAGTCATGGGTTCAAGGTGCAGGAAAAGAGATTCCACCTAAACATCAGGAAAAACTTCCTGACAGTAAGTCCTGCCATCTCCTGCCCCCACCAATTTACCTTTTGTTTCTGCCACTGGGTAAGTCTTTGCTTTGGTCTTTGGGGCAGGGGAGGGTGGGGGTGGGGAATGGGGAGGGTGTGACCTGACCCTACAGGGAGGGAGACTTCCCACTGGCCATGGCTTGGCTTTTCAGGTGGGGGAAGAGTGGGCGGGCTGGCTGGCTGGCTTTTTGTTTGAGATGGGTGGAGGGTGGGGATAATGGGGGCCTCTGGCTAATCCTGTGTGGCATCAGTGACTTATTGTCAATGTCCTGCAGGGACTGGCTTGATTGTTGGTGGGGAGATAATGGGCAGGGAAAGTGGTTTTTCCCGGGCCCTGTGCTGCATTGGTGGCTTATCGCCAATGCCCTGAATGGCCCAGCTTGGTCCTTGGGGGAGCGGGAATGGGGGGACTTGGCAGGGGGAATGGTTTTCTGCCACCCTCCCCACCAGACTTGGCTTGCTACTGGGTCAGGGGAAGGTGGGTGGGGAACTGCTTGGAATGTGAGTTGAGGACTGACTTCCCACCAACGGGTGTGCGGGACTCAGCTCTCCCATTGGTGGGAAGTGTGTTGTCACCACAAATTCCAGTCTTTAGGGCAGTAGTGGCGAACTTTTGGCACTCCAGATGTTATGGACTACAATTCCCATCAGCCCCTGCCAGCATGGCCAATTGGCTTTAGGGCTTTAGGGCATCGTAGAAGGGAGATGCAAAATTGAAGCCATGGTTTGGTTTGAATGGATACGTTGGCATTTTTAAATGACATTTTTCTATTGGGAAAGCTTGGTTGGGAGGAGAGATTTTCTGAAAGACAGACACTCCTTCTCCTCTTAAGAAAATTGGAATATAACCGTTCAAACTCTCAAAACAGGACTGTGGGAAAGACCAGATGTTGTTGCTGTATAAATTTTCAGGCATCATCTGTAGCCAGCTGTCCCATGGAAACTCAGATGTGTATAACACACTGTAGTTGCAGTCAGTATCTTCATTTGTTTTCAACATCTGTTCATACTCTTCCATGCCTCCCATGTATATTAGTTATTAATTGCTTGTGGAGGGGGAGCAGGACTCGTGGCAAGAACAAAGTCTCTCTTGAGTCCTTCCAAGTATTTTATTTCCAAAGGAAAAGCTCATGATACTGTATACATAAAGAGAAAATAAACAGCTTTTACGTCTCCTGAAAGTGTTTCCACTGAGTTCGGGTTTTTTTTACATTACTTATGTCCAATCTAACAGCGCTAGGACATCAAAAATTATTTCAAAATAAAGTGGGTGTGAGCCTCTCTCCAGTAGTGGGAGCACCCTTCGTCAACATGAGGTCCATTCTGTCACTGCAGATGCAGAAAGATTATCTATCTATCTATCTATCTATCTATCTATCTATCTATCTATCTATCTATCTATCTATCTATCTATCTATCTATCTATCTATCTATCTATCTATCTATCTATCTATCTATCTATCTATCTATCTATCTATCTATCTATCTATCTATCTATCTATCTATCTATCTATCTATCGTCCGTCCGTCCGTCCGTCCGTCCGTCCGTCCGTCCGTCCGTCCGTCCGTCCGTCCGTCCGTCCGTCCGAGGTGCACTGTGGCAATCTGCAGCACTGCAGTCCAAGTTCTGTTCACGACCTGAGTTCAATCCCGACAGAAGTCGGTTTTAGGTAGCCGGCTCAAGGTTGGCTCAGCCTTCCATTCTTCCAAGGTTGGTAAAATGAGTACCCAGCTTGCTGGGAAGTAAAGTGTAAGTAACTGGGGAAGGCAATGGCAAACCACCTCCCAAAAAAGAGTCTGCCTATTGTGATGTTAGCCCAGGGTCAGTAATGACCTGGTGCTTGCACCGGGGACTATGTTTCACTTTTTCATATTAGATTTATCGCCTCAAAGGACAGCACTAAGATTAGCTGACAGACCCACTGGATTCGAACTTCTGGCTATTAAATGAGATGACTTGAGACTAACGGGTCATCTTCTGTTATTTGTCTACCAATGTCACTAAGGGAGGGACTAAGGAAACAAACTTATGGAGCCCTAGTGACCTGACAAACAACAACAACAACAACAACAACAATCATGAGGGATTGCCATTAGGGATGCAGTAAATTTTGCATGGGACAAACGTTCTTGTGTTTGAATGCAGCAATTCGATGTGAGTTGATCCTTCAGTTCATTTGGTTCACTCTGAATGACTCAAACAAGTTTGCATTTTCCAATGTGAGTGCGAGTCAAAACATTGCTAGTCCAAACAGATTAGCAGCTATCAGCATTGTTAAGGCCTATATAGATGAACGCCAAATGGTATCTATGATTTTTTTAAAAGCATAGCATTTATTTATGATGGGTCTAGGCTTCTTTTTAAAATTTATTTATTTATTTATTTTACATGCAAAACACATACGATTCTGGACGGATTTATCTTTTATGACTACATTCAAGACAGCAAGCCATAATTTTCCTTTCATTTACCCCCTGCTGTGCCACTGGAGGACTTTTTTAAAACAAAAAAAAATCAGTAATTGCCATTGTGAAAGAGCACGTTGTTCACATTCTAACCATTTATTGCCAGTTTCAGAATGCCCTGATTTTTTTTTAAATAGGAGCTGGATCCAAGCAGTTTTTTTCCCACAGGTAAAAGAGAGGAGAAGGTCATCTTTGACCAAAAAAGAGAGAAAAGGCTATGCTGGCAATCATGGGACCTGCATGGAGGAAAGGCATTGCAGCGGTGTCTGAAATAAGGAAGGGAGTGGGGTAAAACTCACTGGAAAAGAAAGGCATCCCTGGACCCAGTACCACCAGCAATGTCATCAGACAGATTTGCTGGCTCAGGCACATCCTTGGGGTGTCCAGGCTGGCCAGCAGTTCTGGGGAGTCCTGTGTCAGGAGGGCCTCCTGACATCAAAGGGGTTTTTGTTCTCTGTCCTGGTAATGGGTCTCACTTTACTTTCTGTTTCCCACTGGCTCTGTGCTTTGTAACGTGTAGTGGTTTAGGAGGCACCCAAGTGGCGACACTTCCTGCTATCTCTTCACATGGCCTTGAGAAAGTAACACCTTTTACATTCCTGGTCTGTGTTAGTCTGCTTTGATATCTCGAGATTGAGGGAAGGGGGTGAGTGGGAGAGTGTTCAAAGACAGTTCCCAGAACTGGCTTTCTTCTTGGCCATGCTGTCGTCTGTCAATAAAGGCTTCTGATTGAAATCACTGAGTCTGATATTGGTTGCAGATCCGGGTCTTGACATCCTGCTGGGTTGCTCAAGGGTGCACTCACCGGGCCAGCAGGCCTGCCAATCCAGCATCTGCTCCAGCATCTGCTCACCTGTTGGCTGGTAAGTGGTACAGGTGTGCGCCTGGCCAGCCAGTAGCTGAAGGATCTTGTGAATCTTCTGGATGGCAGGCCAGTTGATGCAGGTGTGCTTGGGACTTGCAGGTGGCGCATGGCTGGCTTAGGGTCCCAAAAGTGGTGATATCCAGCCTGGCTGGATAGTCACCACATTCCAAGACATATTGAGGAGTCATGGTTTTTCTCAGGGTTGTGGACCTGAAGGTCAAATTGATGCAGACAAGAAATGCAATGGTTTAAGTAGATTAAATGGGTTTTTTTCCTGAGTATTGCAATGGTTCACTTTTTTTTGCCACCAAGTCACAGTTGACTTATGGTGACCTCATAGGAATTCCAAGGCAAGAGACATTCACAGGTGGTTTGCCTGTGCATCAGAACCCTGGTATCCCTTTGAAACAGAGGCACATCTAGGAAAAATGGAACCCAGGGAAAATCGGAATTTTCTGTCCCTCCCTGGCTCCATTTTCCCTAGAGACGGGGGGGGGGGGAGAGAGATCAAGCCATCTGCCGATCTCACAGAGGAGCACCAGATTGGTGACAGCACCCAGGTCTACCACCTGAAGCCCGTGAGGTGCCCAGATCAACCGCCCCAGAGCTGGTGACGGCACCCAGGTCTACCACCTGAAGTCGGTGATGGCGCACAGGTCTACCATCTGGAGCCGGCGAATGTGACCCAGACCCTGTGCCCCC
This sequence comes from Sphaerodactylus townsendi, assembly GCF_021028975.2. Lineage (NCBI taxonomy): Eukaryota > Metazoa > Chordata > Lepidosauria > Squamata > Sphaerodactylidae > Sphaerodactylus > Sphaerodactylus townsendi. Next base: position 14,290,130 of record NC_059438.1, read on the forward strand.
CAATGTGATTAGATTGCATGCACCTGGGTGACACCACATGTCCCCATAGACAGTATGCCCCTGCTTGGAAGTCTTCCATTCAAATACTTGCCACGGTCGAGACTTAGATTGTGTGACAGGCTCAGAGTCACTCAGCAAGTTTCCATGGCAGAGTGGGGACTGGAACTTGGGTTTCCCAGATCTTAGTCTGACTCCCCAACCACTACACCCCACTGGTTTTCACTGCATTTGCAGAACAAATTGTATTAATCCTCCTATCTATCCTACTTTCTTTGACCCTGATGTTAAGCCCCACATCAAATGAACAATTAAGCAAAATTTTCTTAAATATCTCTCTCCCTGACATTTGTTATGGTGCCTATGAAAGTCCAACATGCGGTTATGACAATGCATGAGCCAGTTCCAAGAAGTGTGAATTGTGAATGTTGCGTAGCTGAGTGAAACACCGACGGCTGCATGACAGATTAACGCAGATTGAACCTGTAATAACTATGCAAATGTAGAACTATTCATTTCTTTCAAACTCGTGTGAACTGGGAAAATGATATCTCCTCTAATCTAGTGTTAGTCTATTCCCTGCATCATAAAATTAATTTGTCTAATTAATGGCATTAGTTCTTTTATACATGCATAATTCATATTAATTGATACGCTGCCCCACTTCCCCCCACCCTACCCCAAATACCTTGTGGAAGAAAAATGATCCCATTAGCGCAAGTTTAATCCAAATCAGGACTGACAACGCTTGGTTCTTCCAAAGCTTATCTTCAGCCTTTGTTAATTGTCATAAGCATTCTAAATTGATTATTCTTACATTAGCATAGGACATTTCATTCATCAATGGTTTGGCTGCAAAGGAAATTTGTCTAATGGATTTGGGTAGCCGTGCTAAATAAGTATGTTAGTCCATTTTTCCACCGTGGCTCAAGGGTACTCAAAGCATATTAATTCGCTCATACCGACAAAAAAAAATAACCCCCAAATATATAGAAATATCATACAAAATGAGATTTCTGACACTGAATGATTTTTGTGATATTCATTCCGGAGGTAATTGAGTGCACACGGGGCCCCGTTCTTATTGCTTGTCTGTTTTGCAAATGCCTTGATAAACAGCTAACGTTAATATTTCTGATGAGTGATGCGAACAGCGCCTTCCGGGGCTACTGGGGTGCAAAAAGTGGAGGGAGGCTTAGTTAAATATGCCTTTTAAGGAGCAGCTCGGAGGAACAAAAATTATAATGTCATCAGCCGGCATAATGTACAGCCCTGTAGTTAACATTTTAATAATTCATCTGCAGAAAATCAGGTTTACAGCTGGCCGTCCAGAGGGCTACGGAGAGATGGTAAGACTTAAGTAAAAGCAAAGGCCTTCCAAATCCCTCTTCCCATTAGGTCTCCCATAATGTATTTTTAAATGTATCCATAAACAAAGTCCTGTTTCCAAACAATCCATCTGGCTTTTGTATAGAACGGCGCAGCAATTCATTGCACGGCCTTTTCCACGAACGTTAACTTGGGACGTAGAATGGATCACGCTTCAATGGAACGCTTTCTTCATGGCTCTCTGGTGTCTTTTCCCCATTTACCTGACATGTTTGTCATCCCAATGCAAGACTTTTGTGGCTCAGAGCATCCTGCAGTCAGGAGCCCTTTCTCCAGGGAAGTGGCTGCACACGGGGGGGGGGGGTAAATGACCTCAGTGGAGCCCCAGGACCATTCGCACGCTTCCGTGCGGCCGGTCAAAGAGCTGCTGCAGCCTGCAGAGACACCTCCAGAAGGAGGTGCATCATGTTTTCTTTTAATTTCCTTCTCTCCCTGTGCAGCTCCACAGGGATGAGGAGACATGCCCCCACAGCCACAGCGATGTCTTGGTGGTTGGAGGACAGCATGGATGTGTCTCCTCATCCCTGCGGAGCTGCACAGGGAGAGAAGGTAAGTTTTTAGAAAACAGGACATGCCTAAAAGCAGCGCCCCCAACCCATTGCCGTTCCATTGGCACCAGGTTCAAAACGATGTTTCTGAGAAACCTCACTCATTGAGCGAGTTTCAAAAACAGTGTTTCCCTGCCAGTTGCGGGGTGGGGAAGCATGGTGCTGCCTCGTTTTGGAGGCAGCAGCCATGTGAAGTGCGCCACAGGAACGGGGTTTTTACCGTGCCTGGAGCGCTGTTTTTTGGCCCGTGCTGTGCAGAAAGGGCCTCAGCATGATTGTTAACTCCTTCATTACTGAAAGAGCACTTCATCAAAGGAAGGGAATATAGGAGGGACCCAATAGAAACCAAGAAATTCAGACTTACTTTCCCCATTTTGTAACTTGCCAATTGTGGCCCTTGGCATTAAGTCATGGGACTCTGGATCTGCCCATCCTTGGCTCAACTACCTCTGTTCTAAAGCTTCCAAGCTTGTGAATGTTCGAATCATAGAATGCAGTCCAAGAATGTCCCAACACAACAACAACAAGAATGTCTAGGTTTATTCTTTCAGTGCTATATCATTAAAGTCAAACTAAGGAAGCTGGCCAATGCAAGGTTTGCCCATTAGTGGAGCTGGCAGGCCAAAAGTTAGTTCAAAGGTCAAAGGTCAAAGTGGAACTTAATTGACAATGTGCTTAGACTCATGTCCTTAAGCCCTATTTGAATGGTCACATGGTAAGGGAGAGAGTGTGTTGGTTCGAAGTGCCAGACTATGATTTGGGTTATAATCCCTGCCTATGAAATTTGCTGGGAAACTATGAGCTCTGTCAGACTAACCTACCTCACAGGGTTATTGTGAGGATAAGATGGAGGAACAGAGAACCATGCATGCTACCTTGAGCTCCTTGGAGGAAGGGAAGGATAAACATTTATTAAAGTGATGGAATCACCTTGGGTCCTGAGATGTTTAGGAGAAGGTCAGGTATATAAATACTTTTAAAATTGATAAAAATAAACATAAGAAACCCAGGACTATGATGATTTGCTCCACCCTTTTCTTATATGCCTGATTTTCCCTCTGACATCCATGTGCTATGTGTTGTGTTTAAATCAACCATAGAGTTTCAAGGGAATCATGAGATTCCCACAATGTGATGACTTCATTTCCACAGCTGGAAGTGATGTCACAACATTGCGGGATGCCATTTTGGCCTCCTTTCATTTTCCTCTATTGCCCTATCAAGCAGGTTTGGGACCAAGATAGATTGCCTGCCAAAGCTACTGATCAACCAACTGTGTACGGGTGCTGAAATAGATGTTATATAAATTGAAGGACTGGTTGGTCACATGATGAGCCTATTGTCCACACCAGATGCAGCATGTCTTCTTTAGCTCATTTTCATCCTGTGCAACCAAAACATTCAGACTAGGTTTTGTATTTCAGTAAGAAGAGAACATTTCTGAAAGCTGTTCTGTTTAGTTAACAATAGACAGTGTTTGTGAAGAACCAAGAGACTGAATATTCCACAGTTGAAATATCTTGCAGGGAGTGTGAAAAAAATATTTTTTAATTCCTATTAGTAATTTAATATACTGGTTTTTAACTGGGAATATGGTCCTTTAATTTAGCATGGTACAAATAGATATGTTTCTAAATATGTATGCGGAATGGTATGGAAACAAAGTGCTGATTCAAATCAATGTAGAGCCAGTGTGGTGAAGTGGTTCAGAGTGGTGGACCGTTGCCTGCAGAACCAGGTTCGATTCCCCACTCATCCACTTGAAGCCTGCTGGGTGACTCTGGATCAGTCACAGTTCTCTCTGAACTATTTCAGCCCATGTGGTTAAGTGAGACAGTGTGGATGTAGGGTGTGACTTTTATGAGGTTTCCTCATAATTTCCTCTTCTTCTCTCATTTCACCCAGACCCAACCGACACATCATCACATGAAACCAAATTACATGATTTACCTGGTTCCATAACACCCCAGGATGTCCCAGGCAGGGGCGTATCTACAGAAAATGGTGTCCAGGACAAGCACTGAAATTGCCTCCCCCCAGTCTAATAGGTCTTTCCATCTTGGGAACAGCTCTCTAGTGGCCACATCTACCAATACTTTCAATCATGTGTAACCAGCTCTCTTTAGGGTTGATCTACATTCCATCAAGAATTGTGGAGGTCAGGTCTACCCATATCTTTCAATTGTGGGTAACCAGCTCTCCAGAGGGCTGGTCTACCCATCCAGAAGACTTTCAGTCACTAGTAAGACCAGCTCTCCAGAGAGCTAGTTGGTCTGCCAATTCTTCTTAATGGCAGGTAAATCGGCCCTCCAAAAGAGCTGGTTCCTCACAATTGAAAGTAATGGGTCTACCCATTACTTCCTAATGGCAGGTAGATCCACCCATTGAGTGGTGGTGGCTTCCTGCTTTGTGAAGGGGCAGCCTGGACGCCCCTAGGCAAATAGCGCCTGGGGCTCATGTTGTGGCTTGCCCCACCCTAAATATGCCAGTGGACTCAGGGTCCCAAGTCCCCTGCCCTCTTTGGCAAATCAGAACTTGAGAAAGCCCTAGCAACTCTTTCAAAGACAAAAAAGCCCAACTGGGCCCTGATGTCTGTGATCCAAATAAGAGCTCCTTTTCTCTATAAACCAAGTAATCAGCTTTTCTTTAGCTGAGTCCTGTGCCCAATCCTTCTGCTCTAAAATGCTTTTGAAAGATTATCTGCTTATTTTGTGTTCCATGTGCTGGCTACTTTCAAAGGGAATGATGGCCTGCTCCCAAATAAGAGTTTAGTACAAATAAAAAATTGAATTTCGCCTTCGTGTTGACAAGCTGATTGATCTGGGAGCTCTCGTGACTGAATCCTCTCCTAAACGTGCTCCCATTTATCATGTGTGAGATTGTTTCAGAATCAATACCCACAGAGGCATTTCTTCATGGACATTTTTTTTGAACGAGTGAACAGCTTTCTCACCATTAATTCCCCCCCCTCCAACAGAATTGTCTAAATGTTTTAACCCCCCTTCTGCAGCATTGCTGGAGAATGCTTTGAAATGGAAGGTCTTCAGAGGAGTTTTGACAGATTAGCTTTTCAAGACAATAATGTCAACTATGGTGTTATTGAGGTGTTTTTTCCCTAGTACCAAGAGCAGTCTTTGTAGCTGCCAACTTCCAGGTGGACTGAAAAAACAACCACTTTGCAGCTATCGGCTAGCAGTATCCTAGTACTGAATAACATAAAACCAATTAATCCTCAACACTCTACATGTCTTCCAAATCCAGTTTGATCAAGACTACATCAAACTCAGTATCCTAATACTGCAGATCCTCCCTGTGTCTTATAATTTTTCCTAGATGCTTATAAGTGCCTTCAGATGCTACTACACAACCTTATATACATAATAATATTTGAGCAATAATCCTTCAGGTTAATCAGCCACCAGTTTCACACCTGATCCAGCCATCTTGGCCCAAAGAATGAGGCGCTGTAAACCGCTGAAAAGCACAACTTTTTCTTAACGATGTCTTTGCAATGATGATGATGCAGAAGAAGAGTTTGAATTGACATCCCCCTTTCTCTCCTGTAAGGAGACTCAATGGGACTTACAATCTCCTTTCCCCCCTCCACAAACATCCTGTGAGGTGGATGGGGCTGAGAGAGTTCTGAAGAACTGTGACTAGCTGTGACTAGCTAGTTCCAAAGAACTGTGACTAGGTCACCCAACAGGAATGTAGGAGTGCAGAAACACACCTGGTTCTCCAGATAAGCCTCTGCCCCTCAGGTGGAGGAGTGGGGAATCAAACCCCATTCTCCAGATTAGAACCCATCTGCTCCTAATCACTACACCGCTGGCTCTCACAACACCATGCTGGAGTTACATATATATATCCAACAATGTCTCATACTTTTATTTGTTCCCCACACATGTGTACCATAAACTGCCATTAGGTCTTTTTCTGGAATGGGAAATGATGATAATTTATACATGCAGACAGATAAATGATTCAATTCTTAGTTACAAGAAATGCCTGACAGTGATTACTGATGCTCATTTACTTTCTGCACATTACATAGGGGATGAAATGCCACATTTAGTGGCTCCTTTATGTGATTCCCCCCAACGTAAATCATTTTCTGGTGTTATAATAATTATTAATTTATGCCAGAACTGAAGACAGCCAATGTTGCTCTATGACAGAAGCACATGGCAAAAAGTTGCCCAGTTTGGAAGTTGATTAAACACTCTCTAGTCCTTAACAAGAGTGTACACAATTATTGACTAGTTCTGAGTTACTCAGAAAATCAACATCAATTGCTGTTTATAATAATAATGTTTATTGCATTGTGATAAAATCAAATATAATAAGCATCATGAAGTTTGCATACATCTGCTATTCATCTAGTTTTCCAACATCATTACATTTCCAGCATCATTACATCAAACATCTAATAATTAATGTAAACTTCAATAATTTCTTCTCTAAGTTGTCTTTAATGACTTGGATCATCTTTTATAAAATTATTCCGTTTATTGTTCACTGATTTATATAATCCAAGGACATTTTCCATCCTTTCTTGTACTCTGTAGAAGATCTGCTAGGCACCAAAGATGTCAGTTTTTGCCATTGCTGAATATTTGATGAGGTTACTCATCCATTTCATGATATCTGTTAGGCTTGGAGATTCAGGTGTAACAAATACCAGATTCAGCCCGAAGCAGGGCGAATTTGGACATATTCAGGCAAAAATCAGCCAAATATGCTCTGCCCGAATATGAACAAATCCGAATGTAGGGTATTCTGGCTTTTTTGGGGTATTCTTTGGTGTTTTTCGCAATTTGGCCTTCAGGGGGCGCATTTTTAAAACTAGTGGCACCAGAAATCAGGGTATCATTCAGAGACTGTCCTGATGATACCAGCAGAGTTTGGTGAAGTTTGGTTCAGGGGGGCCAAAGTTATGTACCCTCAAAGGGGTAGCCCCATCTCCTGTTATCTCCCATTGAAAACAATGGAGGTCGGGTCACCCCCTTTGGGGTTTCATAGCTTTGGCCCCCCTGAACCAAGCATCAATAAACTCTGATGGTATCATTAGGATAGTCTCCAGATGATACCCTGTAATTTTGGTGTTGCTAGATTTAAAAATGTGCCCCCTGCAGGCCAAAATGCAAAACACTCCAAAAATACCAAAAAATCAGACAGACCCGAATTTTTCGGGTATACCCGAATATTCAGGTATATCCGAATATGTTATTTGTCTTATTCGAGCATACAGATAATGTTATGCCTGAATAAATCTGAATTTTACCAAATTTCTAGGGTATTGATCAAGCCTAATCGGGGTTGTTGACTTCAGTCCAGATTGCTGGTGTTCTACCTGGGGTTGAGCAATGCCCGATTTAAGGTTGTGATTTGTTGTGGATTGGATTGGATTGGTTATGTTCATATGTTAATTCTTACCCTTGAATATTAAAAAAATAAGTGGCTCAGCCATTATTATGCAAGATAAACCCCAGCAAGGAACTAGTCTCACGGTGTGAGCTGCCTTAATGTCGAATTTGATTCCAGGTCTCCGTATTGCAAACTCCTGAACACTCAACTTCTGATTTTTATCTACCATATGTACTCATGTATAAGTCGAATTTTTCAGCACATTTTTAATGCTGAAAAAGCTCCCCTCGACTTATATGTGGGTCATTAAAAATTTTTTTGTGTTTTTACTTTGCCGGCCAGCAGTTTTTATGCTAGAGGCACCAAAATTTGCCCCTCTGGTGGAGCACCCTCAGAAGACTCTCTCCTGATGATGATACCAGCCAAGTTTGGTAAAGTTTGGTTCAGGGGGTCCAAAGTTATGGACCCCTAAAGGAGGTGCCCCATTCCCCATTGTTTTCAATGGGAGTTATTAGTACATGGGGCTACCCTTTTGAGGGTCCATAGGAGAGTCTCTTTATGATACCAGCCAGGTTTGGTGAAGTTTGGGTCAGGGGATCCAAAGTTATTGACCCCCAAAAAGGATGCCCCATCCCCCATTGTTTACAATGGAAGCTAATAGTAGATTTTTCATTTCTGATAATATCCCTCTTAAAATCTAAGTTGGGTTACATTTGGACATACAGATGATGATGAGGAATCCAGTTTTGAAGGATTTTAACTCTTGTGTTTTAGCTTGGTTGCTGGTTGAGCTAAGGTTTTTGTACTTTTAAAGTTATTGTTGATACCATATTGTTCTTGTTGACCCTCTTTTCCACTTACAGAGCCAGTTTACTGTTTTTCTTTGAAATAAATATTCAAAAACATTTAACCTACTGATGCTCCAATTGATGTAATTTTATTGACATCTATTTTTATTTTTGAAATTTACCAACAGCTGCTGCATTTCCCACCCTCGACTTATACGCGAGTCAATAAGTTTCCCCAGTTTTTTGTGGTAAAATTAGGTGCCTCGACTTATATGCGGGTCGACTTATACACGAGTATATATGGTAATTGTTTTTAACTGTATCAAATACTATCTCTCCATCCATTTCACTGGCATCTTTTCTAGTGGTGAGTCACTTTTCAAAATCTGCCTTTTTGTTTCCACTATAAAAACCATTGTTTGTAATATCAGTCAGAGCCTCCCATAAACTGTGCCTGGATCCCTCCTGCTTTTTTTTTTTAAAAAAACTCCTTGAAACGCCTCCATTGTTAATAGCAGGGAATGTTATTGCAGTTATTTTCATGTGTACAGTTGCCTAATTTGCTAACCTTTCTATTCAAATTAATATTTAACTTTGGGGATCCTTCATGCTGGAGTGATGGTGGGAGAGCAATCTGATGTTTAGATCTCCGAGTCACGAAATGTCCCTTGCCCAACATTACCCGGCCACACACGTAATCACAATAAATAGCATTTAATATGTTTACAGTAACGGGAGGATGAGGTTAACTTCTGTTTTCATATTGATAGATTCAGCTGGATTTTAAATACTATTGTTTACAGCAAGTTACATTTTTGTTGTTGCGATTTCCCCCCCTCCAATTATATCTTCCATCCAACAACTAACCCCTGGGATTTTGTGTTATTCAGAATATGATAAACAGCATTAGTCCGTCGCCTATGGTTGATGCTCATTAGACATGTGTGTGTATATGAGAATTATTTTTCCCCTCTGGAATATAGTACAAAACATGTTCTTTGCCATTTCTTTGCTGAAGGCTGGATTAAAAAGTTTGTTCCAGCGAAACCGCCTTGCTTCCACATGTCTGAAGGAACAGGGTCGTTCCAGTTGAAAATGCAGGAGCTCAGAAGAAACCACTATTCTTTAGGGGCAATGTTCATTCATAACATACCTTATATGCCTTCCTTTATAACACACCTTTCTTCTCAATGGGGAACCACTGTGGCTTACCAGAGAGCCAACATCGTGTAATGGTTAAGAGCGGCAGACTCCAATCTGGTAGAATTGTGTTTGTCCACTCCTCTATATGAAGCCTGCTGGGACGCAGCATGAGCACTGAACTATAGGGACCGGCTTTTCCAAATTAGGAATCCATATTTCCATCAGTTTCTACCAGCATGGCCACCTGGGCTGACATGCTGCTGAGGGTAGGGAACCTACTTGGCTCTCCAGATGTTCAGGAATTGTAGTTCCATCAGCCCCACAGCATGGCAATTGGCCATGCTGACGAAGCCAAAGATGGTGGTCCCTAGTATCTGACTTTATGATTCTGGTATAGTGGTTAAGAGTGGGAGATGCTAATCTGGAGGTTTGCTTTCCCCACTCCTCCACAAGCAGCCTATTGGTTGACTTCGGGCTAGTCACCCAACTCTCTGAGAACTCTCTCAACTCCATCTACCTCACAAGGTGTCTGTTGTGGGGAGAGGAAGTGAAGGAGTTTGTAAGCCACTTTGAGATTCCTTAAAGTTAAGAAAAGAGGAGTATAAGTCCAAACTCTTGTTCTCGTACCCTGACCTTGGGGCAGTCACAGTTCTCTCAGAACTCTCCCAGCCAATGTGAACCTTGACAGCCAAGGCAATTTCATGTACACCTCTCATCTAGAAATCAGATGCGATTCCTGAATCAGGGTCTACCTGAAGGCCGGCAGTTCTAATTCATAACTAGATGGGATTTATGTTCCACAGACAACCAGAGCTTTGCTGAAATCACTCAATAGTTTTTCAAACATTTTTGAGTCCTGTCAAAAATACTAAGGAAAGCATTTCTACCTTTTCACAATTTCCTCAGCACATCTGAAAATGTTCGCGTTTTTGTTTATATTGCCTTCACTCTCCATTGCTCCACTGCTTATTACTTAAGCTGATTTGATAGGCTGTATACCATTGGATTTTTTAAAAAAACATTCAATATGTAACCTCTGTTTGTGTAGGATTACCGTGGCTCATTAGTAGAATGTCTGCTTAGTATGTGGAAGGTCTGTGATTCAATCCCCAAAGTTTCCAGTTGAATAATCAATAGTCCCAGGCTAACTGGATCTCCTCGGCTCTTCAAAGCTAAGCAGGATTGGCCCTGGTTATTACTTGGAAGGGAGACCACCGAAGAAGTCCCGGGTCACTATGCCAGGGCAAGCAATGACAAACTCTTCTGAAGAAGAAGAGTTGGATTCTGAAGAAGAAGAGTCTCCTGTAGTCTCAAAGAGGCTCACAAACTCCTTTCCCTTCATCTCACACAACAGACATCTTGTGGGTTAGGTGGGGCTGAGAGAGTTCTGAATGAACTGTGAATAGCCTGAGGTCATCTTGGAGAACCGGGTTTGATTCCCTACTCCTCCACCTGAATGGCAGAGGCTCATCTGGTGAACCAGATTTGTTTCTGCTAGCCTACATTCTTGCTGGGTAATCTTGGGCTAGTCACTGTTATCTCATAATTCTCTCAGCCCCACCTACCTCACAAAGTGTCTGTTGTGGGGAGAGGAAGGGAAAGGAGCTTGTAAGCCACCTTGAGTCTCCTTACAGGACGGAAAGGTGGGGTATAAATCCAGACTCCCCCTCCTCCTCCTCCTCTTTTTCCTCTTCTTCTTCTCCTCCTCCTCCTCAGCAGACTTCATGAGTAGAAGTGGGGCAACAAATCTAGTTCACCAGATATCAGTCTGCCACTGACGTGGAGGAGTGGGTAATCAAACCCAGTTCTCCAGATTAGAGTCCACTGCTCTTAATCACTACACCATGCTGACTCTCTGAGATCTCCTGATTTGAAAAGCCTATGGGATTGTCATAAATCAGCTGTGACTTTATTGCAGAAGATACTGAAAAATTGCAGGCCATGTAGAAGCTCCCATCATGGGACCCTTGGGAGCTGCTGCCAGTCCACGTGGAAAATATCAACCTTCATAGACCATGGATCTGACTCGGCATAAGGTCTGTTAATTCGTGTTGGTTCTACTCCGTTAACTTCCTAATTTCTAGCATGGTTTGGTTTCATACTGTTTTTCTTTCCAGCGAGAAAGGAGAATTGCTGGAAGATCACAGCAGATTTCATGTAAGGGAAAAGTCCATTACTCTGAATTGGATAAATATATATTTTAAAAATAAATGGCTTTCCCAAAGGGGGAAGAATGCATTTTATGTATTTTCATTACCTTTCCACAGCGGAACAACAAGTCTCTTGTGTAACGTCAAAAACAAAGAAGCTTCTTCAAAACAAACCTGTAGTGTGCCAGTGTTTTTAACTTCACTTTTTAAACTTTTTTTTACAGTTTGTGTGGGATACAAAGGGCTGTTTTGAAGGCTTTCTCTTTGTGAGTGTGTGTGCTTGTGTGTTTCTGTGTCACAGAAGGGCACAGTTGTGATCTGTAATTTAGAAACAACAGAAATGGCTTTGTTGGGAGACCTACCTTTCCCCTCTTTTTAAACCATTTTGGCAAACAAAATACCTATCCTGAAACACATTCCTGTTGGTTTGCTTTTTGTTTCTATGTTGAAGGAGCTCACAGTTTCCTGGGTATGGGCCCACAGATGCATGTGGTGAAATATTTTCTCTCCATTTGAATTCAGAACACCCAACACTTTGAGGGTTGCCAACTAGGAAGGTATGGGGGCAGGAGAATTTCTGGGAGGCCAGAGTGGAGAGCATCATGGGTGAAAAGTGACGTCACAACATTGCATGATGCCTAGGAATTCCCCAAAACTCCATGGTTAAATCCATAGAATTTTGGGGAATTCCTAGAATGTCAAGTGAAGATTTTCTCACCCCATCCCAATTTTATTCCTGCCATTCCACTGAATGAGTGTGGAGGCCAGGCACTGGGGCAGTAGATTCTCCATCTTGATTGGCAATCTGGCAAGACCAAATACTTCTCAGATGGGTAAGCCAACTGTAGCCATTTTGGAATTGGGCAAATTTTATCTGTGGTGAATTTCAGAATGGTGAATTCTCTCGATTGTGACGAATTGGAGACTGGAGCCTTGAACAGGCAAGACAGATCTTTCCACAAATCTGACAAATATCTCAGGTAAAATCTGAAATCCAGAGGAAAAAAATAGGAAGGAGGGTTAAACACACACACCCTGTAACCGAAGCCTCACTTGTAGCTTTAAGAAATCAATTCTGTTGATGGTGGTTGCTAGGCAACCACAACAGTATTGCCAGCCTTCAAACCTTGATTTCTACCAGTAAAGGGCAATAGTGGGGGAAGGATCCTTTCCAGAGAGCCAGTGTGGTATAGGGGTTAAGAGCAGGCGGACTCTAATCTGGAGAAGCAGGTTTGACTCCCCACTCCTTCACATGAACCACAGACTGTTAAGGTGAATCAGAGTTGCTTCCCCACTCCTACATTCCTGTTGAGTGACCTTGGGCTATTCACAGCTCTTTTAAAACTCCCTCAGCCCCACCTACCTCACAAGGTGTCTGTTGTAGGGAGAGGAAGGGAAAGGAGCTTGTAAGCTGCCTTGAGTCTCCTTACAGGAGAGAACAGTGGCATATAAATCCAAATTCTTCTTCTTCTTCAGAATTTGTTTGATCGTAGAGGAAGGATTCATTTCAGCCATGCCTGGTTGTGACTACTGGGTGACTTGGCCAGGCCCAATTACTTATTACTGTTCAATGACAGCTACGCCAGAAAAGGGAGTGTAGTGCAGTTGTTAAGAGTTTTAAACTAGCATCTGGGAGACCCAGTTTCGAATCACCACTCTATTGCGGACGCTCATGGGGGGTCTTGTGCCAGGTATACATTCTTAGCCTCATTTGCCTCATGAGATTGTTGTGACAATAAAATGGAAGAGAGGAGACTAATATAAGGCCCTTCGAGGCTTCACTGTGGTGAAAAGGCTGGATATAAATCAAGTGAATAAATGATAAACATTGCTGAAGACGGCTTGGTATGTGGGAAGGTATGTGGGAAGAAAATGGAAAAAGGGGAGAAGTTATGGGGGGACTTTCAGGAAAAGGAAAGAGTAAACAGTGGAGGAGGGGGAAACAAAATCTACCACAAGATCTTACACGTTCCCTGCCACACACAACGTCATCACTTGATGTTGGGCTCATCCCATGATAAGCACATCTGTGGAATGATCCCTGCGTTCCTCCAGTGATTCAATGATTTCTGACATGTCTCGCTAAACTCTGCACCAAGGCAGTGCGTTAACCTCTCCCCAGAGCGCCTCACGTGTTCTGTCATAATTCCTTATAACTGCACCCAGCGGACAGATTTACTTGAGGTCTGTGTCAACATTTCATGAAGCATGAAAAACGTTTCATCGGGGGATTCCAGCCCTGCACATTATGGCAACCTCCTCGAGATACCTTGGTGCTCCCCAGGTTGCTGGGGGATTGTATTACACATAAAAAAAGACAGAAAGCAGAATGTTCACAGCTCCCCATCTGTCAACAAGTGATAAGCTAGTAAGAAGTGTTCATCATATTCTCTTTCCCATTACATAAATTGGAAGAGGCATCTGAAGCGTGTCGCAGACAGTGCAAAGCCAGGGTTGAGCAGAGGTTAACCTCGGTGCATGCAGACGCATCTGCCAAAGCCTACTGAAAATGCATGTGCCGCTAAAACAAGAAATGTATTTTTCATCTCCCTGAGCATTTAGGTCTGAAGACAGCAGAGATCTGGCTGACATAAAAAGGCACGGGATTGGTGTGTGTGAATTTACAGAAACAGACCAAAAGAAAATAGATTTGTTCTTAGAGGCAACAGATTTGAAGTATCGTCGAAGGCTTTCATCAGTGGTGGAATTCAAATAATTTAATAAGTGGCTCCAGTGGTGGGATTCAAATAATTTAACAACTGGTTGTTTACAAGCACCATTTTAACAACTGTTTCTGCTGAAGTGGTGCAAACCTGCTGAATCCCACCGCTGGCTTTCATGGTTGGACTCAACTGGTTGTTGGGGGCTTTCCGGGCTGTGTGCCCGTGGCCTGGTAGATTTACCAGACTATGGCCACACAGTCTGGAAAGCCCACAACAACCAGATTTGAAGTTCCATGAGGCACTTTCCCCATGTAAGTCCACTTGTCTTACAGGAAATGGGGGCTCAAGGCAGGTGACAATAAAACCAGTACAACAACAACAACATCATTCTCATCATCAGTGGGCCTTTCCCCACTTACCTTAAGCCCCGCGCTACTCTCCTCAAGTAGCGCGGGGTCCCCCTGCACTCCCCATGACAGGGGCGGCGACAGCACTTTTTGATGACCCTTTTTGATGACCCTGCGCAGAGCGCGGGGTTGTGGGGACACCCGGGCGCGCCAGGGATGCCGCGCGCTGAGAGCAGCGTGCGGCATAGGGGGGATCCTTGTGAGTGGGGAAACGTCCAAAGAAGGAATTATAAAACAGACAGCAATAAGAAATGTTAAGAAGAACAAATAGTTGCTCTTCGAAGCCAGTGGTTTAAGAACTATTTATTTATTTTATTTAGTTGATTTATATCCCACCCTTCAAATGCATCCACAGGCAGATTACAGTAGTCTAAAAATGCTTCCCACATGACAATAAAAGCAACATTATATACAGACAGAACTACTCATCCTATGAGCAAACATTTCTTTTAACACAGTATTGCACAAACAAAGAAGAGGAACAAAACTTAACCCAATAGCAGTGGGATTAAGTACCAGAAGGCCAAGAAAATACAAACAAAGGGCTGCAAATTACAAAATTATATAAATGAAGTATTTATTATAACAAATGAAAACCATCAGTACATGTTAAAGGCCCAAAATAGCCTACATTACCCTCCATGTTATACCATTTGCTCTAGACTTATGATTCGTATCTTATGATTGAGGTACAAACCTTGCTATAGCAGGCTTATATCATCTTTCTTTCAAGAATCTGGTATATCCTGGGACAAAATATCAATCTTTTATTGAAAATACTAATTTTGTGAGAAAACTTTGTTTTTCAGTGTCTGTCAGAGAACGTTGTATCCCATCTAATGTGGGGATTAAAACCGATTCCAATGCAGGAATGCACCAACCAGCTTCTCCTCAGTGTTGTCAGAATTTCAAGTTTTACCCATGGCTGATTCCACATGGCCCAAAAACAACAGTGTGAAAACGGTGTGAAAATGGCATACAAGGGTTCACACCGTTTTCACACTGCTGTTTTTGGCCCAAGCGGAATCAGCCCATGTCTTGTTTCAGTGAATGAGTGGTATGATCAGACACTTGGGTATACTCATCCTGTTTTCATTCAGTTCATGAGAGACTGGACATGAGAACATTCCCCTGGCATGGCAGGGCACCAAACCCTGTAGAGGCATTTGACCAGGGGGTCGGATAGGACACAACAAATCTCAACAATGACCATTTCTAAAGCCTTGGGCTATCCACCATTGGAAACGAAATGTCAGGCTAGATGGAGTTTGCTCTGATGCACCAAAGCAACTCTTGGGCCCTTTCCGCACATGCCGAATAATGCACTTTCAATCCACTTTCAATGCACTTTGTAACTGGGTTTTACTGTGCAGAATAGCAAAATCTACTTGCACACAATTGTGAAAGTGGATTAAAAGTGCATTATTCTGCATGTGCGGAAGGGGCCTTTTATTTACAGAGGTCTTTTCTGCTTAAAAACGTTAAGGTGGGAAGCAAATTTGAAGATTACTTCTTGTGCTGTATATCAATAGACTTTAACAAAGGAAGACTCCTCCTTAAATGAGGAAGGATAAAGAAATTACATTTTAAATTGCATTTAGATAACCATTTTTATAGCTTCAGTTTTATGGTAAATACAGCAGCTGTGGCAGGTTTTTGACTGCAAGGCATCTTCGTGTATACGGCAGGATTTTTTTTTTTTGTATCAAGAAAGGTGTCTTCACATCTTGACTTAGCCCTGAATAATTCAACAGAATCTTTAATAACAAACCTGCATGTTATAAGACCCTAAAACGCGTGGTAACTCAAATGGGGGAAAAGAAATGTAATCAGGAGATGGGAGAGTTACAAAGTGCATGGTTTTGTTTTGTTTCTTTAAAGAACGTTTTTCGTGATTTTCGGCTTTTGGCAAACTACAGGAGACTAGAGGGTGCGTACATCAAATGGGTGCTGAAGACGGTAGGTGGAAATATATATTTGTCAAAAGGGGAGAATTATAATTATCTCAGCAGGCTCTGCAAGGAAACTATCATTAATGACATAATTTATACTGCTCCCTGCAAATGCAACTCCCTAAATTTTCTTGTGGCCGTTCTCTTGCGGCTTCAAGCTGAGTTTTTATGTATCTCCTCTAAGAGAGCAGGGAAGGGCAGGCTAGTCACTTGGACTGCTAGCAACTTTGGAATAAAGAAAGCTATTAAGATGTGCCTTCCCATGACAATGAATTAAAGTCCAAATCATACCTGTATAGTTAACAAAGCTAATCTGCTCACAGTAGGATCATAGAATTATAGAGTTGGAAGAGACCCCAAGGGCAATCAGGTCCAACCCCCTGCAGTGCAGGAACATAGAATCAAAGTAGTCCTGACAGGTGACCATCAAGCCTCTCTTTAAAAACCTCCAAAGAAGGAGACTTCACCACACTTTGAGGTATTCCGCTGTCAAACAGTCCTTACTGTCAGGAAGTTTTTTCCAGATGTTTAGGTGGAATCTCTTTTCCTTCACCTTGAACCCATTACTCCTGGTCCTAGTCTCCGGAGCAGCAGAAAACAAGCTTGCTCCCTACCAATATAACATTACTTCAAATCTCTAAACATGGCTATCATGTCACCTCTTAACCTTCTCTTCACCAAACTAAACACACCCAGCTCTCTAAGTCTCTGCTCATAGGGCCTGGATTCCAAACCTTTTGGTTGCCCTCCTCTGGACCCATTCCAGCTTGTCAATATCCTTCTTGAATTGCGTTGCCCAGAACTGTATGCAATATTCCAAGTGAGGTCTAATCAATGCAGAATAGAGAGATACAATTACATCCCTCGATCTAGACACTATATTCCTATTGATGCAGCTCAGAATTGCATTGGCTTTCTTGGCCGCCACATCACACTACTGACTCATGTTTCTCTCATACAGGAGAGAAAGGGGAGATATAAATCCAAACTCTCAAGGGTGTAGATGCAATGGGGATATCCAGGGCGGCTTGCCCCAGGCTCCGCCATTGCAGTCACATGTTGGGGATGGGGGCAGGAGGTGTCGGGGCATTTCAGGGGCTGCACGGGCAGTTCATGCCCCAGGCGCAGTTCCCCCTCCCTTCCTCACTGCAAACTCCTCCTCCTCTTCTTCTCCTCCCCCCCCTCCTCCTCCTTTTTCTAAGAAGAAGAAGAAGAGTTTGGATTTATATCCCCCCTTTCTCTCCTGTAGGAGACTCAAAGGGGCTTACAAGCTCCTTGCCCTTCCCCCCCTCATAACAAACACCCTGTGAGGTGGGTGGGACTGAGAGAGCTCCGAAAAGCTGTGACTAGCCCAAGGTCACCCAGCTGGCGTGTGTGGGAGTGCACAGGCTAATCTGAACTGGCTTATATGAACCCATCAGAGGGACAGCAGAAGCAAACAACTGAGACTCCTCCTCTCCGCAATGAACATTGTTTCCCAAATTGTTATTTGCATTGTCTTTTGATTCCCCTGAGTGGTTTTCAAAGCCGATGTTTGGCTGAAAAATGGAACACGGGTGAAAATAACGAAACAAATGCTCCAGATCTTTTCGTCCAGTCTGTTTTACCTTCCAGCCTTCCATGACCTTACATTTTATGTGAAAGAACTTTTCTCTCTCTTTTTTTTTTGCCAGGAGGGGAAATGTCTGCGTTAATCAAACCTGTGGCAGCTGCCATGAAGCGTTGTCAGTCTTGCTTTACGGAGAAAAACCACCAGGGGCCTATTCAGAAGGTGGAACAAGCTACAGGTGTGGCATGTATAAAAGATAGGCCTAGTTTGAGATTTAATTGGCCCCTTCCACTTCAATCATAACATGCTCTCAAGAAGAAAACGCACCCAGGAATTCATTTTCCCCCCCATCAATGGCAGTTATTAATCTGCCTTGACTGGTGTTAGGGTGGGAATTAGATCATAAATGTGATATGTGTAGGGCTGTGGGCAGGCCCAGCAATGGCTTCTGGCTTGTCACTTTTGAGCGACCGGTGGAAGGGAGATGGCATATTTGTGGGGTGTTTTTTTATTATTATTGTTGTGTGAAGATTTCAATTTATCATCGTTTGTCAAGCAGTATAAATCCCAGTTTTTCCCCATTAATATTAAAGCTGTCATAACCAGCTATGGGACAAGATAGCGATCTGCTGTACCTAGGAGACCAAGGCTAAAAACAGTGCTCTGTAATTAACAATGTCATGTGCTGGAAGAGGGATGCGGGAAGGCATCAAAAGCCCTTGGGAAGCGCAACTGAGGCTCATGCAATGGGCCATGTCCTTACAGAAACAAAGCAGAAAGAAATCTTCATAAGTTCATGATGAGCCAATGTGATGGAGTGATGGTGGTGGCGAGCCTTTGGCACTCCAGATGTTATGGACTACAATTCCCATCAGCCCCTGCCAGCATGGCCAATTGGCTGATGGGAATTGTAGTCCATAACATCTGGAGTGCCAAAGGTTCGCCACCACTAGGATGTGGGAGATGGAGAATCGAACCCCACTCTGCCTCGGAAGCTGGTTGGGTGATCTTTTGCCAGTCACAGTCTCTCAGTCAAGCATCTGGGAGCATCTGGGCTCACATTTCCACAATGCCTTGGAAGCTTGCTGGGTGACTTTTGTTCAGTAGTGGGGTAGTGGTTAAGAGCAGGTGCAATCTAATCTGGAGAACCGGGTTTGATTCCCCACTCCTCCACCTGAGTGATAGAGGCTTATCTAGTGAACTAGATGTGTTTCCGCACTCCTACATTCCTGCTGGGTGACCTTGGGCTAGTCACAGTTCTCTATGAACTCTCTCAGTTCCACCTACCTCACAAGGTGTCTGTTGTGGGGAGAAGGGAAAGGAGCTTGTACGCTACCTTGAGTCTCTAAACTGTTCTTCTTCTTAGTCCTTTCCCTTTCTCTTCCCACAGCAGACCTCTTGGGAGGCAGGTGTGGACGTAAGAGTTCTCAGAGAACTGTGACTAGCCCAAGGTCATCCAGCAGGCTTTATGTGTAGTAAGGGGGAAACAAATCTGGTTCACTAGATAAGCCTCTGCCACTCAGGTGGAGGAGCGAGGATTGGGGAATCAAACCCATTCTCCAGATCAAAGTCTACTGCTCTTTACCACTACACAGTGCTGGCTCTTTGCATGCTGGTGTTTCATAATCACTCCCCCCATTGGCATCATTTTATCAATATTCATATGTCTTTAGTAACAGAGAGGAGCACAAAATGCAAAGGACCTGAGAGCCATGGCAAATGGCGGAGGCTTTCATTTTGTCACGGAGCCCAAAGAACATTCTAGAGAGGCATAAAGGAAGGTAAAGAGTAGAAGGAAATACTGACAAGCAGACTTTAATTCCAAGTTAAATCTGAGCTAGGTACCGAATCTCAGGTCTGGAACATGAGAAGTAATACTATTATTCTGTGCCATGTACAGATGTTATTTTTTTTTTAAAAAAAAACCCTGTATGGGTTGGTATAGAACAGTCTGAATAATTAAATACAGTATTTACCAGCCAAAAAAATTTGCTATTAAATAACATTTACTTCAATTCGTTTAATTGGGTGGCCTCTCTTTCTGATACAGGAACAAAAAACAGGCGGCAATATCATTATTTTTTGATCTCTGCAACTAACATGGAGATCCCCCCCCCCCCTTTGATTGTCTCTCTGTTTAAGAATATTGCATTACTTCAAGCTTCTTTGAAATAAGGATGTGATATAAATTACCGGCACAGAAGTAACTAGCAGTTGTGACATTTCGTTAGAGTTTAATTACATGAATCATAAAATATTGCTACAATTTTCCAAACTGTTAAACCTTAATTAATATGAATCCACTGGGACCACCTCGATAGTTCATAATATCTCAGGATCCGTACCTTTGCAGTCATAGTTCGCACGAATGAAGAAGCCCTTGATAATTTGCCAAGAGTGATCAATTATTAGAAATGAAGTCCAGCAAATTAATTTAATATAAATGAGGTTGTACAAGGTTTGAGTAATTCTTTTTAATTACCTATATGTAATTTTCCCCCAGTCACCTTACAAAGGAGCTCTTTTTCTCTTCCTTGTGCAAATTCATTAATCTCGTTACCATATGGTATTAATATAATTTTATCACAGAATCCTGGAGTGAGAAAAAAGCATCACCAATCTATAATTAATCACAGTATTAGTGTGGTGGTATCGCTACATTAATTTCAGGACATGACCGGGGTTCATCTGCAATTTATCCGGAGTTTCCAGTATTAAAATGGATGAGCTTATAATTATGACAGCTGTTTCTTTTCAGGTAGCTCTTTGTAAGTCAGTGACAATGGAATAACAGGTTTAAATATGTGTTAACACTCCAATCGCATATATAATTGCAATATGGCAATGCGTAATGAAGATTAAATTAGACTGTAGTGTACCTGACATATGTAACTGCATAATTGAGCTTCTGTAATTGTGGTGGGAAGATCAACTGGGAGGGGGTGAAAACCCTCAATATTTGAATTCAGAAAAGGGAAGCCATGCTAAAGAGCAAAAGTGAAGCACTTTTTTGTGAGGGGGAAATGTCAGTGGCTTGAACGAATGATGCATTGTAACTTCCCTCCGCCATTTTAATTTTTTTGACCCGCTGGTTGTTGTTTTTTTAACTCCTCTGTCAGGTTTCCCTCTACTCTTTCTGACATTTTCATGATGCTATTGCCGAATTTGCAAGGTTCTCAGTGGAAGAGAGTGGGCATTTTTTTAAAAAAAGTTGGTCCCTGAACATAATTCTTTGGAGGGACCAGCTGCTGATAGTGCCCCCCCTTTTCTGGCTCCTACATCCGGGCCTGTAACATCTGACGGGACCTGCCGTTCCTCCCTTGGGGGAAGGATTTAATGTTAGGTTATCGGGTGCCACCTACACTTATACTTATGTTTTTATCTTAAGTGTTAATGTTTAGTTAGTTTTCGCTGCTTTTATAAGTTTTAGCCAATTTATGATGGTTTTATGATTGTATTTATTGTATGCTGTACACCGCCCGGAGCCCTTTGGGGACGGGGCGGTATAAAAGCTCAAAGTATAAATAAAATAAATAAAAAATAATTCTGCCAGTTGTGGTGGGTTTTCTGGGCTTTGTGGCCATGGTCTAGTAGATCTTGCTCCTAACGTTTCGCCTGCATCTGTGGCTGGCATCTTCAGAGGTGTATCACCCAGAAAACCCACCACGACCAGTTGAATCGAGCCGTGCAAGCCTTCGACAATAATTCTGCCACTTGCCCTCATTTAGAATCCATCCCAGAAATCCCTCCAAAAGTTTTGCACATGGAAGAAATGTCCAATTTTTCTTCAAATTTGCTTCGCGGTAGGGAGGAATGGCAAACTGGTGATGTGTGGACCTCTCGTCCCTGGTCCACCGTCTGCTCTCTGACACCCATTCCAACCCCTGGTTTTCCATAATTGAAGAAAAAATTGCCTCTATCGGACTGTCAGTGGATTCACTTTGCCCTTTGTCCTATTCAGAAGCTTATAGGAAATTAAAAGGTCAACTATTGGATAGAGAGTTCTCTACCCTAATCACCGCAGCCAAGAAAACGTGCTCCCCCCTGTGGTATTTTTTTTCTCTCCCATTTGGAACGGGGTCACTTGGCACCTTGGTATTGCTTAATAAACCCTGTTTAAAGGAGAGCCATAATGCTCGCCAGATTTAATGTTATGCCTTCTGCCTTGTTACATGGCAGATTTAATAAGCAAGAAAAGGCTAAAAGATTGTGCCCATGTAACGATGGCTCAGTTGAATCTCTGGCCCACCAATTACTTCACTGTCTCAGATTCAAGGAAATCAGATCCAAGTATGTGAATCTTACTCCTTTACATTTACCCCGATCTCCCCGATTTATTTAGATTACACTACTTGTTGGACAACCCTGATCCTTCTCTCTGTATGATAGTGGCAGACTTTCTCCTGGAAATTACTAAATGCCAGTAGATCTCCTTCGTCCTAACATGTATATCCTGTATTGTATATGCTTTTTAATCTGTTTTTATTATTGTTGTACTGTTGTCTATGCCAATAAAGGCTTGCTGCTTCTTCGTCCCTTCAGAAAGTTTACGGGTCTTATCAAAATTGGTTTGCTTTCTTCAGAATTGTCCCAGAAACCATGCTTAATTGCATCTCAATTTATGGAGAGCTTTGACCATTGCAGAGAGTAACAGAGGTACTATTCTGGAATTCAGAGGAAGAAGAATCTTTTCATTTTAAAAAGGTTATTTTATTTTAAAAAAACAAAATGTAAACCAATTAAACCATGTGGCGTAGTGCAGTCTATAGCATCCAGTAATCTAAAGCACATGCTAAGCGGGAGATGAGGTAAATAAAATCCCCCAGGAACAGAGATGCTTCAGTCTTTCTCTTTCCAGTACATAGCTCTGTGGGTAAATAGACGTTTGCTATCTAATTTGTGATGAATTTGCCTCGAAATTCCTTGCCTCCATAGCAGATCTAATCAAATGGTCCTCTCGAGTAGCAATGCTGTCTACTTACAGTCCATTTACCTTACTGGTGTCTCTCTTGCATTTCAATCTTATGCAGATTTACTCCAAAAGATTCAGAAGAGCAGGGCTTGGGGAAAGGAATCACCCCAGTTGGGTATATTAGAACATAAGAACATAAGAACTAGCCTGCTGGATCAGACTAGAGTCCATCTAGTCCAGCATTCTGCTACTCGCAGTGGCCCACCAGGTGCCTTTGGGAGCTCACATGCAGGATGTGAAAGCAATGGCCTTCGGCTGCTGCTGCTCCTGAGCACCTGGTCTGCTAAGGCATTTGCCATCTCAGATCAAGGAGGATCAAGATTGGTAGCCATAGATCGACTTCTCCTCCATAAATCTGCCCAAGCCCTTTTTAAAGCTATCCAGGTTAGTGGCCATCACCAGCTCTTGTGGCAGCATATTCCAAACACCAATCACACGTTGCGTGAAGAAGTGTTTCCTTTTATTAGTCCTAATTCTTCCCCCCAGCATTTTCAATGAATGCCCCCTGGTTCTAGTATTGTGAGAAAGAGAGAAACATTTCTCTCTGTCAACATTTTCTACCCGCCATCGCGTAATTTTATAGACTTCAATCATATCCCCCCCTCAGACGTCTCCTCTCCAAACTAAAGAGTCCCAAACGCTGCAGCCTCTCCTCATAAGGAAGGTGCTCCAGTCCCTCAATCATCCTCGTTGCCCTTCTCTGCACTTTTTCTATCTCTTCGATATCCTTTCCCCTTCCAAGCCATTATTTTCTCCAGGGGAACTAATCTCTGTTGTCTGAAGATGAATTGTAATTTTGGGAGATCTCCAGCACCAACCAGAGGTTGGCAACCAGGTAAGATGCAGTTTGGGCTGCACCTGCCCAAGAAACTCAGGAAAATGCAGTAGGCAGCATTCAGGAAATCCCACCGAGGGGGCAACAGTCTGCATTAAGGTGAGCAGATCTGGGGTGGATTTTGCATGAGCCAAAAACAGCACCCCTGGAATGGTAAAGCCACTGTTTGAGGGGTGATGTTCTCACGGCTGCTGCCTCTGCATTGAGGCAGTGCTGCACTTTTGCTCCCCAACCGGTGGGGAAATGCCGTTTTTTTGCTTCGCTCAATGAGTGAGGCATTTGGGGAACAGCATTTCCCTGCTGGTGCCGTGCAAATGGCACCGGGTTGGAAGCGCCGCTTTTTGATGCCTCCATTTCCCCCCACACTTACCTTCTCTCCTGGCGGGCCACTCTGGGGCCGCTTGCACCTCAGTGTGCGAATGGCCCCTGGGCTCCACTGGCATCATATATGCAGTGGTAGGATCCAAAAATTTTAGTAACAGGTTCCCATGGGGGTGGGATTCAAACTGTGGTGTAGCACCAATGGGGCTGGGCGGGGCACGACAGGGGCGTGGCCGGGCATTCCGGGGCCATGGCATTCCTGGGCGGGGCTGTGGCAAGGACGCAACTGCTGCGCCAGTCCTTGGGCGGGAAACGAATGCACGCAGGCACAGGCTGCCACGCACGCCGGTGCACCTCCTGCTAGACTGCTTCAAGTTCTGCAAGCTACTGCTGAGAGGAGGGCGTAACTAAGGCAAAAATCACGTGGCAAAATCACCAATTAGTAACCCCCTCTCGGCACACACAAATAATCAGTAACCTATTCTCGGGAACCTGTGAGAAGCTGCTGGATCCCACCTCTGCATATATGTCAGTGGGATGCTGCTTCCCTGACCTGTGTGGAATCTGCCTGGGTCTGGAAATACCCTCCAAAGCAGTCATTTGTTCCAGATAGTCTGGAGATCAGTTGTAATATCTGGTGGTACCTGGAGGTTGGCAACGCTAAGCCTCCAACATTAAGAACTGGGTTTTCCTGACTCAGTATTTTGAGATGGATGGGACAATTTGCAGCACGAGCCCTTTACTCAGCAAGAAGAGGGAAGCCGTCCCTCTTGGCATGTGTGACCTCTCTGGCAAGTTGAGAGCTTTCCCCCTGGTTACTTCTCAGCCCATTCAATAATCTGTCTGAACCGAGCAGCCGCACGCTGTTCTTGCGAGCTGGCTCAGCAGAATATGAGAAGATGTGGCGGGAAGCGTCTGCTGGAAATCCTAGGTAAGAAGTAATTGAGCTTCATCCCGTGAACCAAATCCCCAGCTGACTCAAGGGCCAGGAGCTCAATATGGGACTCTGGAACGGCACTAATGTATACCAGCTGGTAACCTGATCTCTGCTGCCTTTACAGGCAGGGGAATCTGCAAACTGTACAAATGTGATCCCACCAGCAGGGGTCTGAGTGGCAAACAGCATTCCTGTCGCCTGCTCTGACTTCTGTTGAGTGGCCAGAAAGGTAGGTGGAGCGAGGGACCCCAACCTAGAGCAGACCCCCCCCTTTCACTGGGATTCAAAGAAATGAATGGGAAAGTTTGTGAATTTAAAAACCACAAAAACATCTATTGCCCCATGGCAGATCCAAGCCTATGAATGTTTTCCCTTTGTCCCCTTTAAACACCTTTCTCAGTTCATAGTCCTAATAGCTAAGTAGTTCTAATAAGCTATAGAGGATTTGCCTCCAAGTATGATTTAATCATGGAGAAGGTGATTCTGCTGATTTTTTCTTTAAAAAAAAACTATACTGGCACAGTGGCAAGTGGGTGCCCCCAAATGTGGCCACAGTAGCCAAATCTTTACCCCTCCCCCAACTACTGGTATTCAGGGATATACTGTACTGAAACAAGGGCTCATTCCGCACATGCAGAATAATGCACTTTCAAACTGCTTTCAGTGCTCTTTGAAGCTGTGCGGAATAGCAAAATCCACTTGCAAACAGTTGTGAAAGTGGTTTGAAAATGCATTATTTTGCGTGTGCGGAAGGGGCCAAGGAGACTCATTTTAGCCATTGTAGCTACTAACTACCGTGTTTCCCCGAATATAAGACAGTGTCTTATATTAATTTTTGCTCCCAAAGATGTGCTATGTCTTATTTTCAGGGGATGTCTTATTTTTCCTGTGTTCTGTTCGTCGGGCATGCTTCCAAACAAAAACTTTGCTATGTCTTACTTTCGGGGGATGCCTTATATTTCGCACTTCAGCAAAACCTCTACTATGTCTTATTTTTCGGGGATGTCTTATATTAGGGGAAACAGGGTAAGCACTGAAAGACCTTTCTGATCTTTTCTAGTCTAATTCAAAAATTTGGAACGCGGCCACTTGTTGGGAAGTGATAACAAGCCACCGCTATGTTGACAAGGTGATCTCTTCCCCCTCCCCCAAACAGAAAGTCTCATCATATACTACATTAAAACATTTTTTTGTTTGTAGACATTTCCTTAGTAGGTAGGTTTGTCAAACTCCAGGTGGTAGCTAGAGATCTCCTGGAATTACAACTGATCTGTAGACTACAAAAATCAACTACACTAGAGAAAAGGGCTGCTTTGAAGGGCGGGCGTGATTGTATTACACCTGGCTGAAGTCCCTCCCCTAACTAAACCCACCCTCCCCAAGTTCTCCACCCTAAAAAGAAAATTCCAGAGATTTTCAAACCTGGAGTTGTCAACCCTATAAATCACTGCTTCAGGGGAGATAGTGTACCTGCTGCCTTCATCCTCTCCATGGGCTGCCCTCAGTGTGTTAAAAAAAAGTATCCTAAACCAATGAAAGGCTTAGGAATGTTGCGACAACAAACCCTTCACCAATCGGTGAGCAGGACTCATGACCTCTCCCACACACCTACTCCCACCACAGACCCAGGACCAGGTAAGTCACACATGTTGCAGTGGGAGGGGAGGCTGCTAGTGAAGCCCATCACAGGGGGGAATGCCGGCTCCTCCACCCTTGGTGGGGCCCATTGCATCTCCCCCGCCAAGGGCTTTGCTGCTAGTGTTTCATAATCCTCCATGACAAGCCAGAATTCTGCGGCAGGCAGCCAGGAGTCCCTTGTCAGATAACAGAATGTAAACAAGATTCCCTGAATGCAGAATGTTTGAAAACCTCCAAGCTAGGGTGACTCACCTGGGGAATGGATTATTGGCATAGCAAAAGAGTAAATGCTGGCAAAGTCTGCCTGTTTACCTGCGCTCTCGACATTCTGCCAGCCTCCACTTTATTTTGTAACTTGGAAATCAGTAGGCGGAGGTCCACAAAAGCTGCCGTGGATGTGAAAATACAGCCCAGCGTGAAATGAAATGCCTGTGTAGCTATTTAATGGGGAGGAGGGATTCAAATATGGAACAGCGAACGGAAAGGGGGGAGAAACAGGGGGGAAAGGTCATAAATAAAGAAAAACACTGAAGCCCAAATGCCAACAGAAAGCCTTATTACGGGGAGAGTATACCGTTCATCTTAATCAAGTCATTTAATGGAGCTCAGGGGAGCATTAAATTAGAGCCAAGGAGGGGGGAAAAATCTTAATAGAGGCTATTGACAGGCTCTATTATTACATTATGAATGCTGATTTTTTTTGAAAACAACTGTGGCGAAAATGCTCAGGGCCCACAAGAGAAGAGGGGAATTGTGGTAGCCGGTGTTTATTTTCAGATAATCAGCTGACGGTTCCCAAACCTTGCAGGAAAGAAAAGAGAAAGAGAGAGAGCAAGAGAGAAACTCAGTGTGTCTCCAGACACAGAAAGCCGAGTGAAGAATTAAAAGCCCAACCTAAGTCCAGCTGCCTGAAATGCCCGAATATTTTTTTGTCCAGAACTTCTTCCACTGGTCCACCGACTCCCTCCTTTTCCGCAAAGGCTTGGGGCAGTTATTTATTTTTCATTGATATTTGTTCGCTGTATTTATGGACTGCCTCGGCTTTGAAAGGTCCCGAGGCAGTTGGCAAAAATAAATAATGATGAATATGTTCATAATCAGAACCCAAAAGTCTAACCGAATGGTGAGAAACAGACCATGAAAATAAGCAAAAATGCCAAACAGGTCAATAAGAATACCAGGCTTAAACTAACTACTGAAAGCCCAGTGAAGCTGCTAAGGTTTTTGTTTGTTTGTTTTGCCTGTATGGCCTTTTTTTGCACATGACGAAGAAGAAGAAGAAGAAGAAGAAGGAGGAGGAGGAGGAGGTGGAGTTTGGATTTATATCCCCCCTTTCTCTCCTGCAGGAGACTCAAAGGGGCTTACAATCAATCTCCTTGCCCTTCCCCCCTCACAACAAACACCCTATGATGTAGGTGGGGCTGAGAGAGCTCTGAGAAGCTGTGACTAGCCCAAGGTCATTGAGGACATTTTCAGGCTGAAAATAAAATGTTTCCTTCGTAGAGTTCCACATTGTCCCCTCCCTCCTGGTTTCGGAAGCATTTCCAACACACTTTCTCTCCGTTGTACCTGAAAACACTTTCACAACATTTCTTTTCACCGGCTTCCTCACATCATACCAAAACATTTTGTTTTTCCCCACCAAATCCACAGGATGTTTGCCAAGTCACCTGTGTGATGGCCAAACCTCAATTTCGGTGCTTGCTGTGCCATTTTTTCAGTCCCTCACCTCCCAGCGTTGTCCCTCTCCTCTTACATTTAATTATTTCTGGCATCTTTCTCTCTTTTTTGGTCTCATTTTTTGTATCAGAAAATCAGTGATGCTATGAAGTACTGCAACATTTTGTGGGGGGAAATTGGCAACCAGGAAGCAACGTTTTGAGAAGGGGTGTGCGGACAAACTTTGTTGAAGATGGAGCAAGCTTCTTTTCTGCTGCTCCAGAGACTAGGGCTGATTCCGCATGGGCCAAAACCAGTGTGAAAATGGTGCAATAGGGTTTAAAACGGTGTAAAAGGGTTTATACTGTTTTCACACGGTTTTCACACCGCTGTTTTTGGCCCATGCGGAATCAGCCTAGGACAAGGAGTAATGAATTCAAGGTGCAGGAAAAGAGATTTGACCCAAACATTAGGAAGAACTTCCTGACCATAAGGGCTGTTTGACAGTGGAATACGCTGCCTTGGAGGATGGTGGGGTCTCATTCTTCAGAGGTTTTTAAAGAGAGGCTGGATGGCCATCTGACAGGAGTGCTTTGATTGTGTATTCCTGCACAGCACAGGGTGGGACTGGATGGCCCTTGTTGTTTCTTTCAACTCTATGATTCTATAACTATTCATCCCTTGTACCTTTCTTTCTTAACGCAAACATCTATGTTGTCCAGCCAACCACTTTTTTCCAGACAAGCAAATAGGAGTCTGCATTGTGCAGCTAATAATGTGTATTCTGTGGTCAGGAAAGAACGCCTACGTTTAACATTGGCATTTTTGTCAGAGACGGGGGCTGGTGATTTTACTAACTCATTAAAAGCAGCCTGAAGAAGTGTACTGAAATATACTTTTGTGCCATTGACTGATGTGTGTGTAAAGAATGGCACAGTTGCAACCGATTTACGGCAGTCCAGTAGGGTTTTCAAGGCCAGAGATGTTCAGAGGTGATTTCCCAGCATGGTGCCAGTGTGGTATAGTGGCTAAAAGTAGGTGGATTCTAATCTGGAAAACCAGGTTTGACTTCCCCACACCTCCACATGAGCAGTTGACTCTACACTGGCAAACTGGGTTTGTTTACCCACTCTTCCACATTCAGTCTGCTGGGTGACTTCCATTCCGAATTTATGATGAAGGGAACTTTGACTCCAGATAGCTTATCCCCTGAAAATTGTGTTGGTCTCGAAGGTGTTATTGACCTTGAATCTAGCCGTATCTTTGGCAAAGAATCAGATGGCCTAGAGTCCCCATTCCATTGGCATCCTGGAATCCATGTGAAGGGACCCAAATGCATGCTGGGAAATGTGTTACCTGCCAAATCTCTGCTTGTCATTCAGCTATTCAAGGCAAAGAAGTATGCCCGCTACAAAGAGGTCTTACCAGGCAAAACCAAGCAACGCTCAGCCTTCCCTGGTTGGCAGATGCTTGGGAGAGTCTGTCTCCTCTTACACTCGAGCTGGGCTGCAGGTGTTTTTAGTTTATCACACAGAGGAAATGACTTTTTTTACACCTAATTTAATCTGAAGCTATTCACAGTTGAAAATGCTCAGTAACAGTGACCTTTATAATGACTAACACATTGCAGGTGGTCCAAATGCCAGCCCGGTGGTTAATGTTTGCTCTCGGAGAGAAAGGAATTAAGCATTTACCCCCGGCCCTGTTGTCTTCCATTTATAGTTTTGAAACAACAGCTGGCACCCAGAATAAAGAAAGCCCTAACCCACAATTAAAGAGTGTCTCAAAAGTGGTGATCGATTTCTCCCCACAACAAGTACCCTTATTCTTTTCTTTCTGTGGACAAACGGTAAATTTTAACATATGTTGCTGCAATCCAAACATGTTATTAAGTTTCAGATATTATGGGTCAAATCCTGTAGTCCCTACTCAGGAGGGGGGAAAACCCTCAGCAGGTTGCCTTTCACTAAATTTGGAGCATAAAGACTTAATACACCCTATTTCTTCCTTGGCGATTTAGACTGTGGAAGAGTTTTGAATGGGAAACTTGGAGGGTGTCTGAGAGATAGGGGCTCTTTCCGCACGAATCCTCAAAAACATTTTGTAAAACGTTTCTCCCGTCCTCCTTTACCCTGATGTATGTCTGCACTCATCCCCTCAAAAATAATTCCTGGATGCCATTTTGTGATTTCTCTCTTTTTTGCTCCTTTTTTATTTGAGAACATTGTCTAAACGATGCTTCCATGCTTTACAGCTGGGTTCTGAAATTCTCTGTAACTTTTATAGTCCATCCTTCAATGCTTAGCCTCCAAAAAATAAAAAATAAAAAAGGAACAAAATAAGCAGAATGAAATAGAATTGAAAGAGACAACACATCATACTTAAATTTATGTTCAGACTTATGTTTACTCTGACAATAATGTAAAAATGGGATATTTACTTTGGCAGACTCTGTGAACCAGATTTGTTTCCCCGTTCCTCCACATGAAGTCTGCTGAGTGACCTTGAGCTAGTCATAGTTCTCTCAGAACTCTCTCAGCTCCACCTGACTCACAAGGTGTCCGTTGTGGAGAAAGTAAGGGAAAGGAATTTGTATGCCACCTTGAGTCTCCTTGCAGGACAGAAAGGTGGGTTTTAAATCTAAACTTTTCTTTTTCCTTTATAAGACCTAAAGAAGGGCATTTAACCTCCCCTGAAGAATCCTCTATGGCATTGAGGGTATCTACCTTTCTTGTTGAGACTCAAGGTAGATTACACCATGTAAATCAAAGCAATCAACAGGATGGGACATCCAATAAGCCATGTAATAGGATTAGGACTGCAGAAATCTGGAACGAATCAGAAATCTCAGACAAAGCTGAAACAAAGCCATGGGTATTAACACAACATGTTCAACAATGCAGAAATTGAGTAGTAGGATAATACATACAACCAGAGACAGTACGCACTGTATGCAGTCGATTGTTTACAGTATCTTTCCCTTTATTAAGGCATCTTCCTGAAACATTTGTTAATAATATAGCTCTTTTACCTTGGTAAAAATCCCCCTATGAGTTATTCAGTTTTGCATAGTGGACTGAATCCACTCTGTATGGCATTCACCAGTGGTCCCCAACCTTTTTTCACTTGCATCCCCTTGGCAATCTATTCTCCTACAATTGCACCCCCATATTAGCAATCCCATTACATAATTTTTGCATAGCCCCAAATGCTCAGGCACATACCCCTGGAGGTACATGTACCCCAGGTTGGGAAGCGCTGACGTACACAATCAAAAAGAAATCAACATGACCACATTTTGTGTGTGTGTGTGGCCCCTTCCGCACATGCAAAATAATGCATTTTCAAACCACTATCTTGGGTGCTGTGTGGTTTCCGGGCTGTATGGCCGTGTTCTAGCAGCATTCTCTCCTGATGTTTCGCCTGCATCTGTGGCTGGCATCTTCAGAGGATCTTCAGAGGATCTTCAGATGCCAGCCACAGATGCAGGCGAAATGTCAGGAGAGAATGCTGCTAGAACACGGCCATACAGCCCGGAAACCACACAGCACCCAAGTGATTCCGGCCGTGAAAGCCTTCGACAATACACTTTCACAACTGTTTGCAACTGGATTTTGCTATTCCAAACAGCTTCAAAGAGCACTGAAAGCAGTTTGAAAGTGCATTATTCTGCATGTGCGGAATGAGTCTGTGTGTGTAAAGTGCTGTTAAGTCACAGCCCACTTGTGGTGACTCCACCAAGGGATGTTCAAGGCAAATGATTAAGCAGTGGTGGTTTGACATTGCTTTCCTCTGCACAGTCTTCCTTGGTGGTTTCCCATCCAAGCACAGACTCTGCTTAGCTTCCGAGAGCTGACAAGATCGAGCTCTACTATCCTGCCTTCCTTCTCAAATGACCATGTTAGCTGAATACAAATTATTTATTCCTTCTTTGCGCTCTATATAATCCCTCCGTATGGCCCACTCAATAATTCCGGTTGTCAGTTGGACAGCAACTGGCCCAGACTCACCCGGTGAACTTCATGGATGAGAAGAGATGTGAAACTGCCCAGTTCTCATCAGGCGTTTTGCTCATGATGCCAGCTTGGCTCCAAGGTGTTGACCCTCCTATTTCACATATCCACTAATCCTGCTCATCCTTCTTTATGCCATGATATAGAGTAAAACAAAAGGATTACTTGCAACAGGCTGTGGCAAGGACCTGATGAGTGTGTGTGAATGTACACAGAGCAGAATGCGTAACAATAAATTCTAATGATATTGCTCCATCCCAAATCCCCTGTCTTTTCATACTTCAAATGGATCCCCTTATAGCTTGAAAACCCCATTATTGGGGTTGCACATTCTCATCTCAATGGCACCACCTTCTTCTTCTTCTTCTTCTTCTTCTTCTTCTTCTTCTTCTTCTTCTTCTTCTCCTTCTTCTCCTTCTTCTTCTTCTCCAGGCGTTGTCCAACTTTCACAATTGCAAACATTTTTTTAAAAACATACAACTCTGATTAAAAAAAGATTTTTGCAAAGTCTTTGAGTTCACATAATTTTGAGACGGAGGCATTCATTCGATCCATTATTTGGCTCCATCAAACCTTCTATTCTGAAAGCCAGTGTGTTGAAGTGGTTAAGAGTAGTGGACTCTAATCTGAAGAACTGGGGTTGATTCCTCACTCCTCAACATAAGCAGTGGATTTTTAGCTGGTGAACTGGATTTGTTTTCCCGCTCCTCCATGTGAAGGCTGCTGCTGGGTGACCTTGGGCTAGTCACAGTTCTTCGGAACTCTCTCACTCACCTACCTCACAAGGTGTCTGTTGTGGGGAGAGGAAGCTGCTTTGAGATTCCTTTCAGTTGGGAAAAATGGGGTATAAATTCAAGCCAATCTCTTCATGCTGCAGCCTGAGGATTGGATTGATATGGATTGTCTCTCACCCAACTTTGTTTAGCTTCTGAGATCTGATAAGATGAGAGTAGCTTGGGTAATCCAAATGCAGTATTACCTTCATGATTATTAGGCGCCTGCTATATACTCAAATACATCTCTGAAATCCCCTCCTCCCAAACCTGGACAATGTGAGCAGAAAGCAGGCAAAAAAAGCACACTCTTCTATATCATCATTCTGCAATATGTCAGACACTGGGGGTATACATCCATTTATTATTTAATATCTATAAATTATTAAAAGACTGCAACATAGAGGTCTTGGCCTATATGGTAGATTCAATGGAGTATTCCCCCGGAGAAAATCCACACAAATGTACCATATATGCAAAATAATATACATTGCACAATTGTTTTCAATCAGAAGAATTGAATTGGAGCACAGGATCCCCACTTTCCATGCTCTTAAAATCGGGGTTTCTCTGGTTGACGTGTTACATTTATGAGAAATTCTCTCCTTAATGGCTTCCGCATCACCCCCTCTTTTTGTCTCTGACTGGGTGAAAACATTTGAAAAACAGCTTAGTCTTTAGATACGTTCAAGTGGGGGCCTTTATTGTCTTGAAATTAAAGCTTTTGAAGTTTCTTCCTTTCTGAGAGGCAGTAGAAAGCACATACTTTACATCAAAGTGAAGATATCCTGCTGGCTAGTAATTATGGTGGCTTAATGTTACGGAGGCTCCGCCCGTTTACAAGGCTGACTTCCCCCTCACCCTCCCAGTAGGCAATTTGGATCAGTGACTTCAAGCCCTTAGTTCAGTGCCTTGATTTATAATGTTTTCATGGTAGATAGGGTTGCCAACTCCGGGTTCCGAAATACCTGGAGATTTGCGGGCAGAAGCTAAGAGAATGGAGTTTAGGGAAAGGGAGGGACCTTAATGGAGTATAACAACATGCAGTCCACCTTCTAAAGCAGTCATTTTCTCTGGGAGAAGTGGAAAGCCAGCATGTTGTAGTGGTTAAGAGCAGGTGGATTCTAATCTGGAGAACTGGGTTTAATTCCCTGCTCCTCCACCTGAGTGGTGGAGGCTTATCTGGTGAACCAGATTTGTTTCTGCCATCCAAAATTCCTGCTGGGTGACCTTGGGCTAGTCACAGAACTCTCAGAACTCTCTCAGCTCCACCTGCCTCACAAGGTTTCTGTTGTGGGGAGAGGAGGGGAAATGAGCTTGGAAGCCACCTTGAGTTTCCTTACAGAAGAGAAAAGTGGGATATAAATCCAAGCTCTTCTTCTTCTTTTGAAATAAATCACCAAATAAGAAAGTGATTTATGTAGTCTGGAGACTTATGATAATTCCAGGAGATCTATAGCCGCTACCTCGAAGTTGGCAACCCTGATTGGGCAGATTTGACCCATTACAGAAGGGGTCTTCAAACTATGGCCCTCCAGATGTTCATAGACTACAATTCCCATGAGCCCTACCACTTGGCCATGCTGTCAGAGGCTGATGGGAATTGTAGTCCATGAACAACTGGAGGGCCATAGTTTGAAGACCCCTGCGAGAGACCAGTGCAATTCTGCAATGTATAAGGATATAAGTACATTTATTTATTTTTATTCACTTATTAAAATGTTTATATCCCGCCTTTCCTCATGTTGCCAGGCAACTTACACACAGAATAAAATGAAACCTCAAATCATTCCTCTCCCCCTAAAAATCAGTCACCTGCCCCATAACCTGTCCTTTCTTCTGGGAGCCAGTTAAGCTGTTGGCTTAGCTGTTGTGATGTTATGGAATATTCATGAATATTTCAGTTGCTGGCATCCATCACCTGAGCTAACAGCCTTGGGGCTTCCTGATGTGTCTAACCCCATATGTCAAATAGGTGCTGGTGTTATAGGGCCTTCATCAAGACCTAGGCTGAATGGCTGTGCAGTCTGAATTCTGGCACTCCAGATGCGTAGTTGCTGGAAAATGTGGCCCAAATGTTCTGACATAACTCCTGTTGTTCTATGTGCTGCCTTGTTGGAGGCCTCTGCTGGAATTCCGTCGATGGCCACCCAATGACTATACGTGGCAGGGAGGTCAAAAGAACACTTTATTTAGCACTATATATAAAAACACTTCAGTACATTGAAAGTGGATTGAAAGTGGATTATTCTGCATGTGCAGAAGGGGTCTAATTTGGTCATCCTTGGAACCGTGTAGACCAGGGGTAGGGAACCTGCGGCTCTTCTGCCCTTGCACTGTGGCTCCACGAGCCGAGCTGCCGGCCCCATCCTTCCCCGCCCTGCAGGCAGCAGGGCAGGCGCACCAACTGCCCACAGTCGGCTGGGCCGCGCTGCGGGCTTCCCCTCTCGCCTGCCCCATTGGAGCAGGGCGGGTGTTTTCCCGGCGGCCGGCGAGGCTGAGCCGCCGGCTTCATCCTTGCCTGCCCTGCAGGCAGCAGGGTGGGCGCATCCATGCGCTTCTCAGAATGAGTGGAATAAAAGGTAAAAAAACCCTATATATATAGTGCTATCTTTATTTTAAATGTCAAAAATTATTTGCAGCTCCAAGTGTTTTCTTTTCCTGTGGAAAACAGGTCCAAATGGCTCTTTGAGTGTTACAGGTTCCCTACCCCTGGTGTAGACAGAATACTCCCTGGACAAAGCAAGATGCAACTCGCTAAAAAAGTGATGTGCCATTTGGCCCTGAGAATGATGGTTTTGCGGAAACACCAACCAGAAAGGAACCCAGGAGCCCTGAACTTGGAGAAACGGTGGATAAAAATATGAGTGGTCCAAAGCAAGGACAGTAAACAGGAGCAGTTGGACAGTATGTATATATTTGCTTGGATAATTAAGAACTACACATCTCACGTTACCTGCTCGAAGGGTTCAGTCTTTATAACATTGGTTTAGTTTCAAGTTAATGTTTTTATTAGGTTGAGCTTTGCACTGTAGGTTTTTAAATATATATATATGCAAGTAATCCACTATGGCGGAGAGCGAAAAAATGATTTCTTTATATATCCATCACAGGTCATAAGTATTACATTTGGAATGCTTTCTACTTGAATTAGAATAGCATGTTTTGGGTGGAGTTTTTTCTGCTATTATTAATACTTTCAGGTTACCGTTTGTCATCTAATAGGGTAGTTGAAAAACTAAGTTTGTTTGGATTATGCATTTTATATATATACACAAATCCCAAATTTCCAACCCAGTCTCTGCAGTTTCTGATGAACAGTAACAGGATTCATTTTCTTGGAAAGTAACCAAGCTACACAGGCGGGTATGTGATTCATTAGAGATACTAAACTTTTCCTCTGTGGTTTGCTGCTAAAAATGGGTCTTGTCAAGAAGGTGGATTTGTGGGTTTCTTCATACTTGGTTAGGATTTCATCTCTTTGCGTTAGAAACAAAATTGAAATTCCCACTTTTATAAAGTTGGGACTCTTTTTAAAAAATGGATAAGGTGTCAGCTACTGTGGTCGAAAAGAACAATACTCTTAACATTCTTTTACGGTTAATCTGAATGATTTGATAAGAATACAAGATGGAAACCCATAAGGGGTTTTATAAGAGATAAAAATATTGGGAAGTCTCACACTCTACACGGTGGCAAACCTTTGGCACTCCAGATGTTAAGGA
Organism: Sphaerodactylus townsendi; assembly: GCF_021028975.2. Taxonomy (NCBI): domain Eukaryota; kingdom Metazoa; phylum Chordata; class Lepidosauria; order Squamata; family Sphaerodactylidae; genus Sphaerodactylus; species Sphaerodactylus townsendi. The sequence continues at coordinate 14,326,956 of NC_059438.1, forward strand.
CTACAATTCCCATCAGCCCCTGCCAGCATGGCCAATTGGCTGCTGGGAATTGTAGTCCATAACATCTGGAGTGCCAAAGGTTCGCCACCACTGCTCTACACCAAGTCTTGCTTAAGTATACTACTGGGGAATAAAGGTGGGACATAAATAAAACAAATAAAGTAAGTAAGAAGAGCCCTGATGAATAAGACAGTGGTCCATCTAATCCAACATTTTATTTAATCCCGTGGTCAAAAGGCTGCCCTGGAGAACCAACAAACAGAGAAAGAAGGTTGTTGTGGTTTTTCTGGGCTGTGTGGCCGTGGTCTGGTGGATCTTGTTCCTAACATTTCACCTACATCTGTGGCTGGCATCTTCAGAAGTGTATCACAGAGAGAAGTATGTTACACACTGTGTATCACAGACTTCTCTCTGTGACACACTTCTGGAGATGCCAGCCACGAATGTAGGTGAAACGTTAGGAACAAGATCTACCAGACCACGGCCACACAGCCCAGAAAACCCACAACAACCAGTTTAATCTGGCCGTGGAAGCCTTTGACAATACAGAGAATGAAGGCCTTCTCTTTTCCTGATGTTATCCTTCCCCAGATATTACCTCCTATCATGGACACTCAGATGTTTGCTGCCTCTAAAAATGGAGGTTCCCTTAGGTCACGAGACTCAAGGTGGCTTATGAACTCCTTTCCCTTCCTCTCCCCACACCTTGTGAGGCTGATGGAGCTGAGAGAGTTCTGAAAGAACTGTGACTGGTCCAAGATCACCCAGCAGGAATACAGGAGTGTGGAAACACATCTGGTTCACCAGATAAAGCTCAGGTGGAGGAGTGGGGAATCAAACCCTGTTCTCCAGATTACAATCCACCTGCTCTTAACCGCTACCACCACGCTGGCTTTCAGAAGAAATGGCATCTATCAATCAATTCCAGAGCTGACTTCTGGAGACAAGAGCAAGAGATATTCAAAGGTGGTTTGCCATTAGCCTTCCTCTGCATCAGGTAGCTGGTATTTCTTGGAAGTCTCCCATCCAAATACTTGCCAGGGTTGAGTCTGAAGGTGTATAACTGACCCAAGGTCACCTAGCAAACTTCCATGGCAGACTGGGGATTCAAACCTGGTTTCCCCAGATCCTAGTACAATGCCTTAAACACCATACCACACTGGCTCTCTAGCTCTTTTAAGCAGATGGTTAAATACTTGCCCGTGTTTCGTTCATTTGACATGCTAAAGGACCCTTCAGAAAGTGTTGGGTTCATGTACACATGTGGTTGTTCAAACGTGCGGCAGATCTTTATTCTTCACTGTTACCTACTCAGGGCAACTCGTAAAGCAAGCTTCCCCTCCATGCAATACAGCTCCATATATATTATATTACACTTATAAATCCCTTTATGAATTAAAAGATAATTAGCGGTTCAGAGCCGTAGAAAGCCTGAGAGCTAGAAGGCCCACCAAACGTCACCCAGGTCCATAAATCAGGGTCTCCCTGCGATTGATCTCTCCCCAAGTTAGTTTTTAAATCGTCTCTTTAACACCTTGTAAACATACAAACATCTTTGTACCCCTGGGAAACTTTAATATGCTTTTCATCCATATTTTAATTTCATCTCAAAAGTGCAGGGCTGCATAACAAATTAAGGCAGCTCACAAAAAACTCATTGATACCCTCTGGATAAAACCCGTCTGTCCGACTTCATTTAGAAACTTTTCTCTCTCCCCCCCCCCGGCCCCCTCTCAAAAAAAGAGAGGTGAAGCTGTAAAGTTAGTCATATAACAGTGAGGTCATTATGGATATCCTGTACTGAAGGAACTCTGGTGTAATTTTAAGAAGGTTCATTTCGTTATATTTACTGTATTTAAATACAGTGCTTCTCTCTCCCTCTCTTTTTAAACCGAAGAACAAAAGCTGTACTGTGTAACTGTATTGAAAGCCAAATCAGAAGCTGTGAAAGTGAGATCGGTTCTTTTCCTTGTGATTAATACACCTTTCTGCCAAAATTGAAACGTCTTAACTGAGCCTATTTAATACAAAGTAAATGAATTCTGACCCCCCCCCCCTCCTTTTTAGATCTGATTTGCTGGCTAAGCTCTATAGATAAGGGTCGAACAGTGACTAGCTTTCATTCCAAACAAAGGATGTTTTCATAGGAAGGTCAGAGCAAAGGTCTTTCATATTGTGATAGCAGGAAAAGGAAACAGCACATTACTAGCAATTCAGGCCGTGGTGGTCCATTGAATATGGTACCACCATTTTTGCCTTCCACCGCAAAAGAAGATTCTGCAGGGTTTGTCGTTTTTTGCAAAAAAAAATATGTATTTTCTGAAATATCACTTTGTTGGCATTACCATATTCTCAGTTCTGTTTGGGGAAGATTGCAGAAATACACACACACAATTTGGTACCCAGGATTGGAGAAAGATGCTCCCTGCGTTCATATTGATTTGGGTCCAACCTCCAAAAGATGACGACGTACAACCAGAATACCAAGCAGCCGGGGGGGCGGCGAGGGGGCACAAAACAAAACTGGTGAATCACTCTGCTAACAAATGACGATCTGTAGTTAATCTGTATTGTGCGATCGACTTTAATTCTGCCCTCAGTCTCTCTGAATAGGATGCACAGATTTCAATTAAGAAGTTCTCACTAGTCCTGGAACACGGAGTACAATGGCACTGCATCCTTCCTTTCTGTAGCAGGTTTTTGGAATGGAATTTAGCACCGGGAGGGGTCGTCAGGAAGAATCTCTCTTTCAGAATCACCAAAAGCTATTGCTGGTCACGTGAACCAAGAAATCCCCAATTCAAACCTTATCTTGGCCATGAACTCATAGATGGCTGGGTTGCCAACCTTTGGTTGTAGCCTGGAGATCTCTCAGAATTACATTTGATTGGCAAACTGCAGAGGCCCCTTCCGCACATGCAGAATAGTGCACTTTCAATCCACTTTGAAGCTGGATTTTACTGTGCTGAATGGAGAAATCCACTTGCAAACACTGTTGCTACAAGAGGCAGATTCTGTATCAAATGCCCGGCTAGTTCTCCCATTTTCCCAACATTCCATATTCTTGCCTTTCTCAATTTCCTGACCTTATTTGGAGGGGGTTGTCATTTCCAAATGCCACAAAAGAATAAAAGTTTTAGAAGTTAAAAAAGAGACCAAAGTGTGACATATTTCTGTTTGACATTTAGGATTAATTGTTAGCCACAATCTGGAAGGGAGAGAGATGTTATAATATTGGAGTAATTACTGGGACTGCTTATGACCTATCTGGAAAGTCTAATGTAAAATTGAAGACAGCTAGCACAGGGAGGGAGCCGTTTATCCTCAGACAGGGATTTTGTGCGTGGTGACTTCCTTGACATTTTTTCTTTGCTCAAAATCACAATCGCAAAATGATTTGCTGAACTGGTTTCCTCCGGGTCACAATCCTGCCCAGGTATGAACACCAGAATATGCACTCCTTGGTTTCAGCACATCAGCTGAGATTTCTTTGCTCTTCAGCGTGGTGTAGTGTTTAAAAGCAGATGGATTCTAATCTGAGTGGCGGAGACTTATCTGGTGAACCAGGTGTGTTTTTGCTCTCCTACATTCCTGCTGGGTGACCTTGGGCTAGTCACAGTTCTCTCAGAACTCTCTCAGCCCCACCTACCTCACAAGGTGTCTGCTTTGGAAAAAGGAAAAGAAAGGAGTTTGAAGGCCGCCTTGAGTCTCCTTACAGAAGAGAAAGGTGGGATATAAATCCAAACTCTTCTTCTTTTAGCACTGACATTGCATGCAAAAGTCCACGACAGGGCCTCAGAATCACTGCCATTTCTCCCAACCACCCCCACCAGGGCCAAGCAAAGGCCAACTGAGATGAGCTCAAGCCATGGCTGCTGCTGGAAGCCACTTGTTCAAGCTCCAGACAGGACAGGTGCAAGAAACATCAGACACCTGCTCTTCTCATTCCCTCCGATCACTGAAACCGATCACTGCCAATTATTAGCGATACCAAAACCGATTATTACCAATTAATAAGAATTAATAATCAGCTAAGGTAATCAGTAATAATCGGTAATAATCAGCTTCAGTATCCGGTAATAATCGGTAATAATCCATTTCAATAATAGGTAATAATTGGTAATAATCGGTTTTGGTATCGCTAATAATCGGAGTGACTGCTTTCAGTAATCGGTAATAATTGGTTTCGGTAATCAGTAATAATTAGTAATAATTCATTTCAGTAATTAGTAATAATCTGTAATGCTCGGTTTCAGTAATTGCTAATAATCAGTTTCAGTAATTAGTAATAATCGGTAATACTTGGTTTCAGTAATCGGTAATAATCTATTTTGGTAATCAGTAATAATCGGTAATAATCGGTTTCAGTAATTAGTAACAATCAGTAATACTTGGTTTCAGTAATCGATAATAATCGGATTTGGTAATCTGTAATAACCGGTAATACTCAGTTTCAGTAATCGGAAATAATCAGTTTAATAATCGGAAATAATCTATTTTGGTAATCAGTAATAATCGGTAATAATCGGTTTCAGTAATTAGTAATAATCAGTAATACTTGGTTTCAGTAATCGATAATAATCGGATTTGGTAATCTGTAATAACCGGTAATACTCGGTTTCAGTAATCGGAAATAATTGGTTTCAATAATCGGTAGAAATTGGTTTCAGTAATCATCAGTAATCATCAGTTTCAGTAATAAGTAATAACTGGTAATATTCTGTTTCAGTAATTGATAATAATCGGTTTTGGTAATCAGTAATATCAGTAATATTTCAGTAATCGGTAATAATCAGTTTTGGTAATCGGTAATAATAGGTAATCATCAATTTCAGAAATCCAATCCAATCCAAAAACCTTTATTAGGCATAAACCAGAAGTACCATACATTCCAAATACAAAAACAGGATCATTGTTACATATCATGTAGAACATGGATTAAAAATGTAGCAACTGCTTCAGAAATTTCTACATTAGGGCTGTTCAATAGCTTAGACATTTTTTGTTTGTCTGAGAGAAACATAAATTCTAGAGGTAGTAAAGCTCCAGAGCGGTTCTAATATCATTATACCTCGAACAGTAAAGCAGGACATGAGGGATTGAGTCTATAGCATTGGGACAGTACCGACAGCAATGCTCACTTTGTGGGATGTGTTTCAGAAATCAATAATCGGTAATAATCAGTTTCAGTAATAGGTAATATTCGGTAATACTCGGTTTCAGTAATCGATAATAATCGGTTTTGGTAATCAGTAATAATCGGTAATGATCAGTTTCAGTAATCGATAATCGATAATAATTGGTTTCAGAAATCGGTAATTATCTGTAATAATTGGTTTCAGTAATAGGTAACAATCGGTAATAATCGGTTTTGGTATCAGGCCCATTACACACATGCAGAATAATGCACATTTATACAATTGTTTGAAAGTGGATTTTGCTATTCCGCACAGTAAAATCCAGCTTCAATGTGCATTGAAAGTGGATTGAAAGTGCATTATTCTGCATGTGCGGAAGGGGCCTGAAAGGCATGTCAGTTTGGAACTCTTGCTTAAAATGGCATCTTGTATGCACAGATGCTGTTCTACATTGGCTATCCAATTGCCATCTGAGCTGCAGAGCATAACAAATGTTTATCACACTGTAGCAACAGCATTAATGTGTAAGACTGAGCCCTGGCCGACCTTTATACTAAAGCATTGAGGGGGCTGTTTTCACAGTCCTGAATATTACTGTGCTCCCATTTTCAAATATTGCCCACCTATTGGGACTTTAGAGAAGGACTGTACCATTTTGTGATCCATTTTAGGGCCACCAGAAGGTAAACTTTCTGAAGGAAAAGTGCACGGCTTTGGGTCAAAGTCTGCCAAACCACACTTATGAAACAAAACAAAAAAAATTATCACCAAAGCTATTTTTTTTGCAGTTTGCAAAAATAGTCAGCCACAAGTTTTGCCACTAATAAGCTACACTGTTTATATTCACATTATCTTGTTTTAGAGCTGTTGTCTCATTATGATTCTGTGATGACTATTAATATATTTAATATTACACTTGGAGAACTGGCTGGCATTCTTTGTCGCTTCTGCGGCCTGTTAATGAGGAGAAGCCTGAGAATGGGAAGAAACTTTCTTCCCCTCTTGATCTGCTGGCTGTGCAGGGGAGGCAGGATGGCATAGGACATAGGTGTCAAACTCGCGGCCCTCCAGATGTTATGGACTACAGTTCCCATCATCCCCTGGGAGCTGTAGTCCATAACATCTGGAGGGCCACGAGTTTGACACCTGTGGTGTAGGAGGTTAAGAGCAGGTGCACTCTGATCTGGAGGAACCGGGTTTGATTCCCAGCTCTGCCACCTGAGCTGTGGAGGCTTATCTGGGGAATTCAGATTAGCCTGTGCACTCCCACACACGCCAGCTGGGTGACCTTGGGCTAGTCACAGCTTCCTCGAGTTCTCTCAGCTCCCACCCACCTCACAGGTGTGTTTGTTGTGAGGGGGAAGGGCAAGGAGGACAGGGCTCCTTGAGTCTCCTTACAGGAGAGAAAGGGGGGATAGAAATCCAAACTCTTCTTCTTCATCCCATCAGCAGCTAAAAACAGCCATCTTGCATGAACTCACCCTATAATGAATCGGAGGATCAGTTCAGCAAAGTTAATATTGTCTAGCAGCTCTTCAGGATTAGGTAGCAGCTCTTCAGGATCTAGGCAGAGATTTTTCCCAACACCAACTATCTGATCCTTTCTGGAGATGCCTGGAATTAAACCTGGGACCTTTTGTGTGCCAAGCAGATGCTCCACCACAGATCCATGGCCCCTCCCCAATAGGAGAGGACTTGAACACTGGGCTTTTCCACACAATTTATTAAAAAACATTTTGAGGTGGGAAATAAGACTTTTCCTCCATGGAGTTCCGCACTGTTTTAAGCCAGGACGTTTTATTTCCAGCCTCAAAACATTTTAAATAAATCCTTTTTTTAAAACAATTCTCTGGATGAAATGTTTCGAAAACATCTTCAGTTGCTGTGTGATCTATTGACTATGTTTCCCGTGCTTCAGTGGCGTAGGAGGTTAAGAGCTCATGTATCTAATCTGGAGGAACCGGGTTTGATTCCCAGCCTCCGTCAGCCTGAGCCATGCGGAGGGCTTATCTTGGGGAATTCAGATTAGCCCAGGGCTTCACTCCCCCCCAATACCACCAGCTGGATGGCCTTTGGGCTAGCCTCACAGCTCTTCTCGGAGCTCTCTCAGCCCCACCCACCTCACAGAGTGTTTGTTGTGAGGGGGAAGGTCAAGGAGATTGTAAGCCCCTTTGAGTCTCCTGCAGGAGAGAAAGGGGGGATATAAATCCAAACTCTTCTTCTTCTGTTTCTCTAAGTCACTGAACGTCCTCCTCAGCGCCATTTTCTGAGCTCACTGAGTTCCCCCTTACCTGTTTGTTTGCAGGATTTCTCTGGGTTTTTTTTTTGAGGGAGCCACTCTTCTAATCATCGAGTAGACCTGCTTTCTCCACATAATCCTTGTAACAACAACTTTGCAGGGGTAGGTTAGTCTGAGAGATTGTGATGGACCCAAGGTCACCCAGCAGGCTTCCATAGTTCAGTGAGGGACTAAAACCTGGTCACCCCAGAGCCTTGCCAAACAATCCAACCACTACACCACACCAGCTATCACAGAGCTTGTCCAAAACTCTTACGAAATGCTTGCTTTCAAAGACAAGCACCGCCTGGTTTGCTCCATACCATTTAATTACACACTACTATGACTACTACCCCATCCTCCATGCAGATCTGTTCCGATATCCCGCCGCTGCTAAGAGAAGCTTCTTTAGTGGAGCTCAGAAGATCGGCAGTAATCAAAAATCAATAATTCCAACAGAGGCGGCTTGTTCTATGATGCAGTTTATGTAATTTGATAACGCCGATCGTAATAGAGTTAAATGTGATCCGTCGCTGTTTCAGCGTGCCAGGGTCAACGGGGAGCACGATGCCTCACTTCCCAGTAATTGCAACTGATTACAGGGCTGGCACTTTTGCAGTGAGATTCTTTCTCGCCTCGATAAATAATATTTGGAGACCCCCACCATGGCAGTCAATAAGCACACAGTTTTTATTGTCAGGACGTCATAGCGGGATCGATAGTCAGCCCGTCAGAGACACAAGAACACCTCGGCTGCCCTGCTCTGAGGAAACTGCATTTTTATGATTCTGAAATTATATATATTCATCCATTGTTTGTGACTCATGTTGACCCTACCTTTGAATGGGCTTCTTTAACTCAAGCTACCATGTGCGCATTCGACATCATTATCTTCTCCGTGAGAGAATTTGTATGCCAAAAGGCAGCTATAGGCAAATTGTTAATGCTTAACATGAATTCATGCATGCTGTCCAGGGAATACTACAGAGGTTCCTGGTTTAAACTATTATATGTAATCTTGACAACAAGCTTTCAAGGTAGGTTAGTTCTCCATGGCCCTTTCCCCACTGACCATTTGCTGCGTGCTACTCTCCCCAAATAGCGCGTGGTCCAGCGGCGCTCCCCACGAGTCCGGGCGGCGACAACGCAGCCACCCCGACTCTGTGCTCTCACGTCCCCTCAGCGCATGTCATTTCTGATGCTGAAGAAACGGCACCTTCTGACTGCCCCAGAATAGGGAACACAACCCCGCGGCGGAAATCGCTCACGCTGAGAGTAGCGCGCTGCAAACCATAAGTGGGGAAAGGCCCCATATTGTAGATGAGGGGCTGAGTGTGACCCTGGCCATAAAGCCCTTTCTTTGCACTCCGAGTATCCCAGATTCATTCCCCACGTTCTCCCCGTCAGGAATCTGAAATGGCAGATGCTGGAAAAGACCTTTCTTAGCCTCAAAAACAGCATCGAAAACAGTACTAGGAAAAGTGCCTCACTGGTCTGCAGTTTTGTAGGGGGATGACTGAACTTCCATGTCAAACACACATACTGGGTGTAGTGGTTAAGAGCAGGTGCATTCTAATCTGGAGAACCGGGCTTGATTCCTCGCTCTGCCACTTGAGCTGTGAAGGCTTATCTTGTGCACCAGATTAGCTTGTGCACTCCAACACATGCCAGCTGGGTGTCCTTGGGCTACTCACAGTTCTTTAGAGCTCTATCGGCCCCACCCACCTCACAGGGTGTTTGTTGGGAGGAAGGGAAAGGAGATTGTAAGCCCCTTTGAGAAAGGGTGGGATATAAATCCAAACTCCTCCTCCTCCTCCTCCTCCTCCTCCTCCTCGTCTTCTTCTTCTTCTTCTTCTTCTTCTTCTTCTTCTTCGGAAGGCTTCTCTAGTCTGAGAATCACAGGACCTAGGAAATACTTTTCGGTGCCTGAGACTCTCATGAGCAGCTTGCCAGGCAGAGGGAGAGAAACCACAGAGCTAGATGAACCAATGGTTTGACTTGGCTTAGTATAAATAGCTTCACACTTACTGCTGAGTAGCTTGGCAGAGGCCACCTGGTGAGTTTGTGGCAGAGGTGAGAATTGAATGACAAATGTGATGACTGGGAGGAAATTGTAGGAAAAGTTTTTTTTTCTGTAGACATATTTGTTTTGGGGACCACTGAAAAAATCTCCTATGAAATATTATTTCTTTCAGAATGACCGAAATTTAGTTAGGCAAAGTTTGCTTGTTCAGAATGTGTAGGATGAAAAAACCCTTTTTTACATAAAACATTCCACAGATTTAGATATTGAAATTTCTGTGTATAATGGCGACATCTACAATAATTTCAAGGCTCTCTTTGGTGTTTCAGTGTGACTAATTTGGTCCACAATTAATATGCTATAATGCATATGAACTTTGAACTTGAACTTGAAATACTTCATTTCACTCTTTAGAAGTTCTTACAGTGTGATCCTAAGTAGAATTTTAACCTTCTAAGGCCGTGAAAGACATTAGGCTTAGAACTGTCTAGGACTGCAGTCTTAACATCTGGGATATGAAACTTTCCAGGACTCTCATGAAAACTAGGCTGGGATTCCCAGAGAAAGAATCTCCTAATAGTGCAATAAATAAATAAAATCTGGCTTATGATTAACGTGAATAGTCATAGCAATATAAGTAGGGGAAATAGAAGGTTACTGAACTGTAGCAGAATGAACAAATGTTCTGAAAAGGACTAGTCAGCATACACACACACACACACACACACACACACACACACACACACACACACATATATAAACTTTAATGAATGTGTCATTGAGTAGGATAGATGAATGTGTTTATATTGACATGTCAATGACATCTGTGTTTAGCTCCACAATATTATCAGTAACTGACATATGATTATAATAACGCAGCACTTCGTAACACACTCTGTAAAAACACATTGATTTTATAGCTCCCCAAACCGATTACATTAATATCTGTGCATAATTAGTTTACACATTACTAAATTACTGACAGATTAAAAGTGAAATAGTGCAGTTCATATTCAGCCGCATAACTGCCAGAAAGGAAATTAATATGGATTCAAATGGTCCTTAGAGACTTGCATTTGAAAAAAAGCAGAAATCTATAAAGACTTGCTTGCATTAGGAAATTTCTATCGCCAACATGCTTGTGACTGGGGCTTTCCTTTCTTTCTTTTATTTTTTTTCTAGGGTTGCTTAATGCCGGCAACATTTAGTACAGGAAATGATGTTTAAACGATGCTTTTACTGTTTGGGATTCAGGAATGCTTTTATTAAAAAGTGCATTTTTTTTTATTGCAGTGTTCGGCAGGAGTCAACTTAAGCTAGCTGAGAACCCAGACTTGGAAACTCAAACGTGTTTGAGGTGTTCCTAATGTTATGTATCTAGACCTTTGCATTCAGAAACTGGCATTTATTCCAGCTGTAACGTCAACAGTAAAATACTTCACTTCTGTACATTTCATGCAGGCCCTTCTGTGGTTTGTTCACACCCCACCTCTGCAAACAACACCATAGGAACAGGGTTGAATTAGCAGACCTGCCCTCTGCACAGAATTGAACATCCCAGCCCTGCCTCCATCTACCCAGTTTGCCACAACATGAGCAGAGAATTGATACGTAGTCAGTGTGATTGCGATAGGATTGTCCAGATGACAACAAACAACAAAAAATAACCCCAAGGTTACAACTCTTTGAAATTGCTGTGCTCCAGAGCCAGTGTGGCGCCATGGTGGACTCTAATCTGGAGAACCGGGTTTGATTCCCCACTCCTCCTACTCATGCCTGGCTGATACTTATCTGGTGAACCACTTCTACCCATACTTATCTGGTGAACCACTCCTACCCATGAAGCCTGCTGGGTGACCTTGGACCAGTCACAGTTCTCTCAGCACTTTTTCATTCCCACCTATGTCCCATGTCCCAGAGGAAGGAAAGGAGTTTGTAAGTGACTTTAAGGGGCTTTCCGCACTACAGAAGGGAGCTAAGGTCGACTCGGTTCCCTTCAGTGGAGGGCGATTCCAGGCTGTCCCCACAGCAACTGAGTTGGCCCCCTGGAACCGAGATAAGTGGGCGGGATCATCTTGGTGCCTGTTTCGCTCCTCGATTGTGATTGGAGCTTGTGTTACCATGGGAAACGGGAGCGTTCTTTTTTTTTTACAGTTCTTACAGTTTACAGTTACATGCCCACCACGACTCTCCCGTTCTGTGCATGCCACAAAAGCAGCTCCTGATTGGTTGAACGGATGAGGTGTCGTTTCGATGCATCCACACTTCGAAGCTTCGAAGCGGTATCAACCTTGTTCCAGCAGAAAGGTGCAGTTCATAACTGCGACAGGGATGTCGCAGTTCTGAGGGGGGGAACTGAGACAAAACAACGTTGAGCTCAGTTGCAGTGCAGATACACTGAGGTGAACCTAGATAGAAACCAGTACAACTCTGTCAGTACAGAAAGCCCCTTTGAGACTTTTTATGGCTGAGAAAAGCAAGAGATAATTCCAAACTGTTGTTGTTGATAATTTCTGTTTTTGCTTTCTGTTTTTCATAGCTGTTGATTTGGTAGATTCCTTGATCAGAGCTTGCCTATTTTTAATACATGACGTGGAGAAAACACATTATTCATAATGGCTTACCTGTTGATGCACAAAAAAATTGAAAGAAGTGTACAATTCATAAGGACAAAATTCAGCACAAGACATCAAAATGACATAAAAATAAAGAGGAGTTAAAAAAGGGCAGAAGTGACCATTATACTGATAATATTTTTGAGAGATCTCTATCTCACCAGTGGGGTGTAGTGGTTAACAGCAAGTGGATTCTGATTTGGAGAACTGGGTTTGATTCCCCACTCCTACACCTGAGCGGCTGAAGCTTATCTGGTGAACCAGATGTGCTTCCACACTTCTACATTCCTGTTGGGTGACCTTGAGCTAGTGACAGTTCTCTCTGAACTCTCTCAGCCCCACCTACCTCACAAGGTGTCTGTTGTGGGGAGAGGAAGGGAAAGGAGATTGTAAGCCATCTTGAGTCTCCTTACAGGAGAGAAAGGTGGAGTATAAATGCAAACTCTGGCTCATTCCGCACATGCAGAATAATGCACTTTCAAACTGCTTTCAGTGCTCTTTGAAGCTGTGCAGAATGGCAAAATCCACTTACAAACAGTTGTGAAAATGGTTTGAAAACGCATTATTTTGCATGTGCGGAAGGGGCCTCTTCTTCTTCTCTTCAAAATACCCATTAGAACTACCCCTGCTTCCATATAGGGGCCATATATCACGACTTATGGGTGCCAGCTCAAAGCCATCCCAGACAAGGGTGGGTTTAATGATCATAGCCAGAGCTAATAACATTCTGCAAGGTCAGAGCTTCATTAGCATTTGCGGAAATGGAAAGAACGGCCCATCTATTTGTAACAGATACAAGCCCTTTCTCTCTATTAACAAAGGTATAGAAGCGAAGGAGAAAAGAAACCTACTGGTAGAAAAGCCACTGGACAATATTTCACTCTTATGATTTGGGAAACGGGTTGACTTCTTTTCTTCTTGTTATGCTCCAAAGAGCAAATGTTTCCATTCAGCGGCCCCTTTGACGTGGAAAGCGGAGCATCAGTCAGTTCATCGAACCTTTGAAAGCCAATCTTCTAAGGCGAGGGTAGGAAAAGTTCTAAAACCCAAATGAAATTGCTTTCCCCCCCCCCCAAAGATGTTTTGATTATTTCTGCTGTTACTTAAGAATGGTGAGAAAGTTGGCTTGCATGGTCGGAGCTGGGGTGTCTTGTTTATCAAAAAGTAGTTAACCTAGTTAAATTGTTACATGATAGTTTCATAATTGTGTGAATACAAGGAGGAAAGGTAATGGGAAGGGAAGGGAAAGAGAAGATCATTTTTAATTAGACGGAAAGCTAAGTCTTGCAGAACTAATGTGAATGGGGTGACTTTTCAAAAACCAAGCCTGCCTGCCTGCCTGCCTGCCTGCCTGCCTGCCTGCCTGCCTCAGTTTTCCAAGCCGTAAAGAATGGCAGCGTTCTAAAGTCAAACCCTTGCTACAACATGGCTGGGAATATCTTTTCAGTTGATTCAGCCTCCTCCGACACTTATTACATTTGGGGCATATTTCCATTCTAAATCAAACCTCCCATGCAATTAGGGGTAAAAATGTCTCACAACACAGCACATGCAGAATAATGCACTTTCAAACTGCTTTCAATGCTCTTTGAACCTGTGCGGAATGCCAAAATCCACTTGCAAACAGTTGTGAGAGTGGTTTGAAAATGCATTATTTTGCGTGCGCGGAAGGGACCTTAGTTTGTTTGTTTGTGGTTGGCATGAAGGCTGGTGCCAGTGGTGGGATTCAAATACTTTAACAACTGGTTGTTTACGAGCACCATTTTAACAACCGATTCGGCGAACCTGCTGAATCCCACCACTGGCTGGTACGGTACCTCTCCAAAGCAGTTTAAAATTTTCTTTAAAACCACATGAGGTAGGGAAATTTTTTCTAGGGGCTAGATTTGGGGGGAATGAAGGCCTGCCTGAATCTGTTCCACCAAATCAGAGGCTGCCGCTCATGCGGACGAGTGGGGAATCAAGCCCGGTTTGCCAGATTAGAGGCTGCCACTCTCAACCACCACGCCATGCTGGCTGTCTTCTGAGGGTAAACTCTATGGCAGTGGTGGCGAACCCATTGGCCATGCTGGCAGGGGCTGATGGGAATTGTAGTCCATAACATTCGGAGTGCCAAAGGTTCGCCACCACGGCTCTATGACATCACATATCTGTTGAGCTTCCTTTCCTCCCCAAGATACACCTCTGTTTTTGTCATGCGGGGTGGCTAATCTTCAACAAATTGACTATGCAAGGCATAGAGAATCACAGCACCCCACAGGAAAGCATTGGACGACGTACTAGATTTTTGTTAAAAAAGGGGAAAAAAATCACAAAATGGTGGCCAGGAATGGTTTTGATGGGGTGAGTACAGACACCCATCATGGTAAAGGGTGGGGTGGGGGTTGAAAACGCTTTAGAAATGTTTGGGGGAATTCGCCCACAAAGGGCCCATGTGTATGATGCATTCTGAACACTTTAAGCACTACACAAATCTATAGTATAATGAGGAGGAGGCTGTATATGGGAAAAAAGAAAAAAAAACCCATGGCTTCAGAACAGAGTAAACAAGAAACAAAAGAGATTACAGACTTTGTTGGAAGTTTACAGCTTTCAAACTAGGAAACTGATGACAATAGAAATAATATAACATAAGAGAAAACAGACATCTGCTAGTATCCTTGATTTTTGCAGAGTTTAGCAGCATGCTTTATCAGCTGTTGTGCATTCTAAGCTAAGCATCCTTACCTGTGCAGTGCACGTATAAGTTACGAGGTGTGAAAATACATGGCATAATTTTAAAATAGCTAATTAAATGCACAGTATAAAAAAATTATTTGAATCTTTCCAAGAAAGCTGAAAATCCCACATGCTGTTTCCCTGGCTCTAAATCCCATGCCCCCTGAAACTAAGAGAATGAATATTCAGTATTTTCTCCCCTCATTTGATTCTCCTGACATGCTATTGATTCACTTTATTTTCCCAACAATTTCTTGACAGGCTCCCCGATGTGGATTACCTTTTATACTTTGATATTCATCTTGCGATGGCCTTTGAAAAACAGCAGCAAAATGGAAAGTGATTGCAAATTTGAGAGATGGGTGTCCCCCATTTGCCAAGAGCCAAGAACTGAGGCAGATGTTCTTATATGTTGGACATGACCCAGAAGGATTCCTTTTTCCTCCACCCCAAACACTCATTTGACACTGCCTTTTATTGAATCAGACCATTGGTCCAAGAAGGTGAGCATTGCCTGCTCAGACCAGCAGCTGCTTTCCAGGATCTCAGGCAGAAGTCCCTCACAGTGTGTAGAGCCAGCATGGTGTACTGGTTAAGAGCAGGTGTACTCTAATCTGGAGAACTGGGTTTGATCCCCCACTCTGCCATTTGAGCTGTGGAGGCTTATCTGGTGACCTTGGGCTAGTCACAGTTCTTCCAAGCTCTCTCAGCCCTACCCACCTCACAGGATGTTTGTTGTATGGGGGAAGGGAAAGGAAATTGTCAACCCATTGTCAGTCTCCTTACAGGAGAGAAAGGGGGATATAAATCCAAACTCCTCCTCCTCCTCCTCCTCCTCCTTTCCACACAAATCAACAAAGGTCTGCTGACTCAACTCCTTATGTTTGCAGTATTAGGAGAGGTCACATTGGCAGTGCGGATGCCCCACAGCAAAATCAAGTTGGGGCGCTAGGGTTCCAATAGGCTGCACAAGAACATACCCAGGTGAAATGCTGCCAACGACACTTTTACCCTCCTGTTTGAATATGAGGAACACAATCCACTGAACAGGCTCTAGTAACTGATGAACAGTCGAACAACTCAATGAAAAATTGGCTCAGAATGTGAGCCGAAACAGCAGAAGTTCGAGCATACCAAATCAGCTGTAGTTTTACGAATGTTACCGTGAATTTTTTCCCTTGTCTCTCCAAACGAACTGTGCATCTTGTTCTTGTTTTCATGGGAAATACTAAACAAGCTTAGGAAACTGATACATTGAAAAGGCTTCCCTTTCCCCAGTGTCAGAGATGGACTCTATTTTTCTCCCCATGCCCCCACCCCCACTGCGATGGGAATAGCCCTAGACTCAATAACAAACATCATGACCTATGCAGGGAAAAACATGCCAGTGGCTATGTTAACTGCAAAAGAGCAATCCATGAGCCTTGACTTTGAATTAATTATCTCATTAACTACAGCCATTTGAACCTGATCTTCTTTGGAAGGTCAGAAATGAGAAGACAAGTGACCATGAGTCAAAAAAAGAAGAAATTCCAGTGCACCCTGAGCATTTAGAATGTGTTTTACAGTGCATCAGCAATCATCTTGAGAAAAGACCATCAGAAGTTGAGGAAATAAATAATGTAAGGAATTTTCTGCAGGGTCAAGTCAAAGGTTCAAGAATCTTCAGGGAATCAAATTTAGGGGATTTGCTTATTGTTTAGATATTTATACCCCACTTTTCTTTTCGATAAGGGATCCAAAATAGCTTGCAATACCTCTTCTCCTCTGTTTTGTCCAGACGATGAGAGTTGGTTAGGCTGAGAGTGAATGTTCCAAAATATCTTGTGATGTTTTCCCCCAAAAATTTAGAGGACTAAGTCTTTTTGTCATTGCTGCTTAGCCCTGATAAAATTTTGTCTTCATGTCTTCTTGTGTGTTTTAATGTTTTATGTATTCTGCAATTTATTCGTAGAATCATGGAAACATAGAGTTGGAAGAGACCCCAAGGACCATCAAGTCCAACCCCCTGCAATCAAACATAATCAAAGCACTCCTGACAGATGGCCATCCAGCCTCTCTTAAAAAACCTCCCAAGAAGGAGACTCCACCATATTCCGAGGCAGTGCATTCCACTGTCGAACAGGCCTGATAGAAAGTTTTCCTGATGTTTAGGTGGAATCTCTTTTCCCTCACCTTGACCCCATTACTCCTGGTCCTAGTTTTGGTTTATACCTGCGCTTTCTCTCCTGCAATGAGACTCAAGGCGACTTAATAACTCCTTTCCCTTCCTCTACCCACAACAGACACCTTGTGAGGGAGGTGGGACTGAGAGACTTTTGAAGAGCTGTGACCAGCCCAAGGAGTGGGGAATATATCCAGTTCACCAGGTAAGAGTCTTCTGCTCATGTGGGGTGAGGAGCCAAACCTGGTTCTCCAGATTAAAGTCCACCACTCTTAACCACTACACCACTCTGGCTCTCATCTTTGGATGGGAGATCTCCAAGGAATATCCAATGGGTGACTCAGAGGCAAAGTAACTAGCATACCACAACACATGCCATGGTGCTGAGTGCAGACCGGTGGATCTTCAGCCTCGAAGGCTTCATGTACAATCTCACAATTGCTCATCAGTATCCTTGTCTAGGCTCTCCCCTTGCTTTCATGGGCAGAGTTTGCACCTATTTGCCTTGCCCACCACATGTGGAAGAGTCACACTTGCATGGTTAGAGCAGTGTAGTGGTTAGAGCAGGACTACAATATGAGAGACCTGGGTTGAAATTCCCTAACCCTCCCTGCACCCATCCACTCCACACACAAACATACACATCCATTCCACTAACTGTTTTGTGTCATCCTTGTAGATTAAGAAGACAAAGGGAAATGAATGAATTGCTTACGTGTTTCTTTTGAATAAACTGGGACAGCTCACGGTCTCATTTCCTTTCCTTTTCATTTCATCAGGAAAACTGCTTCATTCTTAACGATATCCCAGATGGTCACCTATTGTCTGCTACTGAAAAAAATGACTCCTTGGCATGACTTCCATTGAGGAATGTGAATGTTTCCGTCACATCATCACTTTGGCTGTGAAAATTATCTCTCACCACCCTCAACAAGTAAAAATATCGCTAGTAATTCTGAAGCCCAGAGCCATGAAAATTGAAGGGCAAAATCTAAAATTATATTTGGGGATGAAATGTCTCTAGATAAGGTACTATAGAAATATTATTTATTTGAAGCTATATACCTCATCTTCGGCTATTGACAGTGATGAAGAAGATAAGTCTGGATTTATACCCCACCTTTCTCTCCTGTAAGGAGACACCCCCTTCAGGGGTGGGCGGTTTAACAAATTTAATATATAACCACATTACCCCATATGCCCCTACTCATCCTCTGCGCTCATTTACTGGTGGTCCCCAGCCCCTCCATGATGTGGCTGGCCTCCATGCAGGCCAGGTGGAACACTCTTCCTCCAGCTGTCCGGGCCCTGTGGGATCTTGGTGAATTCCGCAGGGCCTGTAAGTCTGAGTTTTTCCGCCGGGCCTTTGGAGCAACCAGCCACTGAGTATGGCGCCCCTGCTCGGTTACATCTAGATTACCCTCCTATGGAGGAGTCCGGCCGCTCCCTAGGGGAGGGTTTTAAGAAAAAGGGTTTACCGGGCGCCTTCTACTATGGTATTACCGCTGTTTTTAATGAAATCCAGTATATTTTAATGATGGAGCCTCTGTGGGTTGCTGTTGTTTTTATTGTATAGTTTGCTCCTGAATTTGATTTGTATTAGTTTTGTTGTACACTGCCTGGAGCCCCTTGGGGATAGGGTGGTATAAAAATCTAAATAATAAATAAATAAAAATAAATAAATAAATAAAATAAAAATAAAATAAAAAGGTAATTTACAAGCTCCTTTCCCTTCCTTTCCCCACAACAGACTTCTTGTGAAGCAGGTGGGTTGAGAGAGTTCTGAAAGAACTCAAGGTCACCCCAAAAGTTTCTTGTGGAGGAGTGGGGAAAACAAACCCAGTGCACCAGATTCGAGTCCAACACTCTCAATGGAGGAGAAGTGGGAAATCAACCTAGTTCTCCAGATTAGAGTCCATCACTCTAAACCACAATGGCTTTTTGGTCCAACTCCTCTTGATGCTGCCTGTTGCCTCAGCAAGCTGGGTTCGGGCTTCAGTTATCTGGGCCAGCTGGCTGTGGGCGGGGGGGTCGGAAGGGGATAATGGTCCTGCATTGGAGCCATCATGGGACAGTTGCCAATTGCTGCTCAGGACTCATCTCCACTAAAATGTCACAGACAGCTTGGCTGAAAATGTGTCCAGGGTGGTGATTGGGTAGGAATGCTTCATCATCATGCATTCCAAAGTTTAAACAATTATACCTTAGGATGAATTGTTTTACCACGTCTTGGGCTGTAGACTGGTAGAATCAGGGCTTTTTTTTTGGTGGCGAGTACTATCACCTTCTGTGGGGTCTTTCTCAAGTCCTGAGGGGGATATTGATGGAAATCAGTGCAACCCTATATATCAGTACAAGCACCTTTTTCACACACACAAAGCATGGCATCGAGCCTTTCTGAGAGAATTATGAAGACATTCTCTCCGGTCATGAATTTTCCCATCTTATAATCCTGGCAGGTCTTTACCTACGAAGATGAACACTGATGAATTTGAAGGGTTTTTTTTTAAAAGGGGCAGTTTCCTCAAATGAAGGGGAAATTTCTGTCAGAATGGCATGTTCTCCGGTTTCATTTTCACGTGTTGTAAACTTGCAAGACCTTTTTCAAGAAGAAGCGTTAGGAAGGGAGACTTAGGGTCAGCATTACTCTGGACACGGGTTCTATTTTTAAATAGAGATTTGTATTCAAAACATCTATTAAACCAAAACCTTTCCAGATGTTGCGACCACCTAAAGCCCCCTAATGGAATTACTGGGGATAACTCCTTCCCTTCCTGACCACTCGGCTGAGTTTCAATTCTCTCACCACCCCATTTGTCTTTAAGCTCTTTTCTGTGTGTTTTGGAAGTGGGACATATTGTCAAATGAAAGCTGTGGGTTCTTTGGTCCCTCAAGCACTGATGCAAATACTCCCTACCCACTATCTTGCCTTGTATTTTAAAGGAACAACATTGCAGAGCCATTATAATGGCCCTTTCTGCTCAAATCCTTTGAAATGTTTCTAAAACATTTTCAGTTCGGGCTCCCTTTACAATGATGTATGTCTGCATCTACATCTCTCAGGGACTCTCACCCAACAGGGCCTTAACAAAGGACTCCTATGGGAACCAGTCCACTTTTAAAGAAGCGAACAAAGTGTAAGACGAACAAACATTCCTCTTACACTTGCCATTGATGTACACTTGTTATTTATTCATTTATGTACAGTTATTATTTATTCACTTATTATTTATTCTTTTACCACTTTCTTAACTGCAGTAGTTCAAGGCCGAATATAGCTTTTGACACACGAGAAAAAGCAAGAGACTGGCTCCGTTTTTGTAAGGATATCTAGTGATAAGCACATGCCACAATAGGAAATGTTGTCATTCTGTTGAATCCAGTTCTGGTTTCTTTCAATGAGGAGGATTGGGGAAGAAACTCCAAATGGACAAGTCTCTCCACGTTTTGCCTAAAGAAGAGTCCCCAAAGTTACTTTGAGTTTTGCTTTACGGCACAGATCAGCAGGAAGAAGAAGAAGAAGAAGAGTTTGGATTTATATCCCCCCTTTCTCTCCTGCAGGAGACTCAAAGGGGCTGACAATCTCCTTGCCCTTCCCCCCTCACAACAAACACCCTGTGAGGTAGGTGGGGCTGAGAGAGCTCTGAGAAGCTGTGACTAGCCCAAGGTCACCCAGCTGGCGTGTGTGGGAGTGCACAGGCTAATCTGAATTCCCCAGATAAGCCTCCACAGCTCAGGCGGCAGAGCTGGGAATCAAACCTGGTTCCTCCAGATTAGATACACGAGCTCTTAACCTCCTACGTCACTGCTGCCACTACGCCACTGCTAGGAACACTGTTGAAGATGTCAAAGCATCCAGGGAAAATTATGAGGTGAATGTGTTGATTATGAGGTGAACCTGGGAAATTGTATATTTCCTGCCCCTTTTCAGATTGTTCTAACAAGACCTCCTTTAAGGTGGTTAAATTTTGCACCTCCTCATGTTTAACAAGGAAACAGTTGGTTAAGACTTTTAAAAAACTATTTTAAAAACTAATTTTTACTCATTAGTGTTAAAATGGGCCTGTGGTGTGGCTCTGGGATTTGTGCTGAAGATTTGGTTTGTGGGTCAATCTTGACTGATCCATGTAAGCAATGGGTATATACTAGAAAGAGCCCTCAATTTCACAGTGAAGGAATCTCACAGTTGGAACTAATTTGCCCGTGATGGAACATGAACGTGTCACTTTTGACCACTGTCTGGTATTTTCAGAACATTAGGGAATTTCTGGGTTGCCAACTACCAGGGGAAACCTGGAGTTCTCCTGTAATTACTACTGATCAGTCTCCAGATGATAAAAATCAGTTCTCTTGGAGAAAATGACTGCTTCGTAGAGTGGACTCCGTGGTATTATAACCTGCTGAGGCCCGTCCCCTCCCATCTCCAAATATCCAGGAATTTCACAGCCCAGAAACTTTTAAGATATCAGAAGTGACCCAAAGTGGTAACCTAGAATCACGGCGGCTTGTCTTTCTGTGTGATGCTCAATTCCCGGAATATTTTCAAATGGTACCGATCAAATGTGGCTTTCCTTGGTCTTTGCCAACCGGTTTGGAACAGCGAGACATTGTCTTAGACCAAACAGCCCTGACAAATTGGCTACTACTCAGAGGCCAGCTTTGAGCTTTGCAGCAGCAACACACAGACAGATTGTCCTTTCTGGACTCTGCAATCCCCGGAGCGCAGTGTGAAACCACAAGATGGCGCTGTGCTGCATCTTATAAATCTCCATAGCTAGCAGCATACACTTGAATGATAGCAAGATAGTGAAAAAAAAAGTTTCAAATGCAATTCCTGAGCTCAAACAAATGTTTGTGGAATTAAGTAGTGATTTCCTTTGGTCTGGAAGAGTATTTTACTGCCAATGTTTCCAAGCTTAAGATACTAACATGCTGACTTCTTTTTTTCTCTCTCTCTCTCTTCCCCCAGTGGACTAGTCAAAGTTGTCCATTTAAACTAGCATTCTAATGCAGATCTCTTTTAAATAAGGGATGAAAAAATTTTGAGCCCCCAAATTACTTTTTTTTCCACATTGAGAGGGGGCACATGCTAAAAACTGTAAGTAATATCAGCAGCTAATTTTTATTATTATTTAGTTCAGAGAAGGGGGATGGGAGTTTTCCTGGGAAGACTAGAGCCCATGCATGACTAAAGGTGAAGAATCTCTTAGTATTGCCTGTCGCAAATAGCTGAAGTGGAATCACCCTAATATTATATGGCGGCTGGGCATAGCTTTGGCCAGCAAATGTATAGCGAATGCATGTGTACATTATTGTTTTAAAATGCTGAGGAATAAGTAGGCCAGCCAAATGTGTCTTCTTTTCTTTTCTTTTTAATTCTAAAACCATACATATTAAGAAATTAAGCTTGAATTTTAGTCTTCCTGACTGCAGCGGGGTTATGTAATCCTCCGTTTATTTTTGCACCGGTTTCAAGACAGTAAAAAGGGAAAGGCAAATCATTTGAATTCCATGGCAGATCTGGGGTTGATTTCCCAAAGTTTCGTTTTTTTTTAGTAATGATGATCAGTGACAAGAGTACAAGAAACTGCCTTAAATGTGAGCTATAAGACAAGCCTTTCCCATAGTAAACAAGCAGAGGTCTGTATGCTTTCCCAGCAACTGGTTTGGGTTCTATGTATACAGCTTTGTTTCCCATAATGTATTCAGGGCCCCTGTAAATGAAAACAGTGTACAGTAAGCAGACCCAAGGAAGAAAAATAGCTAATGGCCAAAATAAATAAATAAATCTTTCGCCAGGATGGGCTGAAGAGACATTTGCCGAGGATTTGCTACGAAGCAGTTAACATCCTATCGGAGCTCGAAAATTCGGTAGATTTAGAAACTTTCCCGCGGCAGCTTGCTCCTTACGTCCAGCATAAAGTGGTACCGCTTCGAGCGCGAGATTTTCCCGCATACGGCACGAAGGCGGGAACATGCCATTACGAGCATGGCGCAGGTCTGCGACCATAGTGGTGGGTTGTCGTTGCGCCGGTTCTGGTGGTGGGATTCGAATAATTTAACAACTGGCTGTTTACAAGCACCCTTTTATAACCCGGTTCACCGTTAGAAGTGTAGTGCGAACCTGCTGAATCCCACCACTGGGTCCTGTCTGAACTCGAAGATAATGTGGCACCGAAGCGATGCAAAGGGGTCGGCTCGCTATGGACGTTTGCAGTTGTGGAGTATGCATTGCTACCTATCCCCAGCTGTAGATTATGGCAGAGAATGATTAAAGTTCAGCATTGCAAAAGTAAGACTGAAATTCCAGGTTTTCATAACATTTCAGTGCAAATAAGATACGTTTGCCCTAGGATGTTTTGTTTTGTTTGAATTTATAGATGCCTTTTACTAATAGAGCTTTTGAAAATCTGCAGATTCTTAGGGCAAAGATATCCAAAAGAGATTATTTATTTTAGGGGGCAATGAAGATCCGAATTGGAGACAGTGCTCTCACAGTTAGAATAAGGTGGTTTTGTGCCTGGACAAACTGATCAGCAGAATAACATGATTTGGTTCATTTTTCTGTTTTTTTTTATAGTATGGTGGATTTGACGCAAAGCTTTTTTTACAGACTTGAAAGAAAGATTAGAAACAACTCTGTGCAATGTATGTAATTCCATTTTTCCTCTTACACAGAATGTGCCTTACCCTTAGATGTTTTTGACCACAGGAATCAATGCAAAGGATTACTGCGTGCTATGATGTATTGGATCGTTAGATATATTGTTATACATACGTCTTAGAACAAAGCAGAGATTTGAACTTAACGGTCTTCCTTTTTGTATGTGTATGGGGGACAAAGAGCTTTGAAGTTTAGAAGTACATGTGTAAATTTTTTGTCCTTCAAAACGCATGCCAATAAAATTAATATAGGTGAGACAAAACATATACAGCATGTTTTCAGTGCTCCCAGGAATTATTTTAACTCTTTAGCTGTGAAGTTGACTTTCGAGTTGCCAATGGGACTTTCAGGACTGGGTTTGTCTATTTGGAGAGTAGGTTGCAGTCGAAATGTAATGTATTTTAAATGCTTTTCAGAGTTCTGCAAAGATGACCCAGTATTTAAGAAGTAAACATCCCTGGAAGAAATTTCAATGCAGACCTCTTGAAATGCTTCCTCCGAAATGACAGCGTCCCTTTGATTAATAAAGGAAGTCTACACTTCATGTTTTACTTCTTTAAAGAAAATCTTACCCCGCTGCACTTTAACAAGGCAAGGCGCAGCAACCCAGGATTGTTGCATTACCTGAATGGATTTGTTGGTTGGAAGCTTCTCGACTTTTTGAGTGTTTACCTCTCTTTGGGAGCAATGACCTTGCAAAGAAAATACAGAACCCAAGCAACAGTATCCTTAATGCTAACTGGCTGGGAAGATTTTACAGTTAACGCTGCAAAATAAAATCGCTGCTTTACCTTAGACCGGGATTGCTCCTGTTTAGACAGTCGGGAAATGTGTATTTAAATGAATTTAACCCTCTTGTCCTTCAGCTCGGGCGGGTTATTTCCCCTCCTCTGGCTTCATCATTTAATTTGTATGGTTTCCAAATTGTCCTGATTATCATCTATTAGTACCCCTGGTGACAGAGGGCAGGACATTCTTGTATCCGAGTTAATAAAGCAGAAACGCCAGGCTAATTACTCTGGGAGATAAGCCACCCTGGTCCGATTTGCCTTCTGCAGAGTTTATGTGTAGTTAATTCTTCTTAATAAAGGAAGATGTATACAGGGGAAGATGAAGGTTGGCCTGCAGTGTAACCGTTTGTAGAGGCAGGGGACAGGAGCAATCATAAACTTTCTAACTCCAACTGGTGCCCTTTTTATAAATACATTTCCTGGAGAGTAGATTCGGCTGGTTGGAATTTGTTTTCAAGAAAGAGTGTTTAGGAGTCTAGCTGGAGTTTTCTACATGCCCATATCAATCTAGAAATCCTACTACACATTTCTTTAAAGTATCGGGATGATGATAGATAGGACCAGAGACATATGCAAAGAATGGATAAGTGTGGATAAATATAGCAGAGAAGCTGTACAACATACGTACATGTGAATACATGTATACTTTTGTGTGTAATATAATCTATAAGTTCAAACTCTTGGAAAAGACAATAACTCCCAGTACATTTTAGTGGTTTATCTATCTATCTATCTATCTATCTATCTATCTATCTATCTATCTATCTATCTATCTATCTATCTATCTATCTATCTATCTATCTGTCTGTCTGTCTGTCTGTCTGTCTGTCTGTCTGTCTGTCTGTCTGTCTGTCTGTCTGTCTGTCTGTCTGTCTGTCTGTCTGTCTGTCTGTCTGTCTTGCAAAGCACTGACTTTTGTTCTTTCACTTAAATATGCATCCAGATATCACCTAGGGAAATGTCTACATTCAAGCACTTAATCGAGCATGTTACAGAGCACCATCTTCATTTTGCACAACGACATAATGTTTGCATTTCATGATGCCCTCAAATGAAGAGTTGTGTAAATTTCAAGAAACCAGATGTGTGTTGTTCAGAAGATAGCAAAAGTTTTGCATTTTTGGAAGGCAACTACATTTGATCTAAACAGACTGCCTTGCTGTTCCTCGTGTTTTCGATCACGTATTGGCTGCAGCTACAGGTTGCTGATCTGATGCGCATGAAGGGGAGGGCTCACGGAGGCTGCTCCAAGTACTAATAATACTCTCAGCAACAGAGCTCTTTGCTTATCTGAACAATGCTACGAAACCACCAGAAACCAGAACGACCACAGAGCAGAACAAAACTGTGGGATCATACGCTTTTAAGCGACCCGGGATGTATCTCTGTGTTTCTGAAACCAAATTAAATTTCATACTTAGCCTGATTTAGATATATTATCATCCTCTAATCTATCTGTGGTGAGCATTAAGCATGTCTGGAACACTTTAAGTCAGTGTCTGGATGTTTTAGTTATGAGGACGATGATTTAAGAGATTAAGATGTTATTAACTGGGAAGAAATATTTATAATTTGTATGCTGAGAAGCGGGTGGGGAGGGGGGGAGAATCGACCCCAGTTCGCCTCCTCTTTTGGCATATAAAAGTATTCCGACGAATTGACAGTGTTTTCGTTTCCATTGGAAGTTTTATGATTCGGCCCGTGTCTATTTTTAATTTAAGTGGATTACATTCTTTTCTTTCCAGATCCTTTTACTGTATTGACTTGGATGTACCATATTACTAGGTCCGACGAGTTCAATGGCCTCCAATCTACTAAATACATAAAGCCATACGAAGCCTCTTATGTTCAAACCAGGTTAGAGTGAAGACAGCCAATTAATATTTGATCATGCAGAAGTGGCTCTTAATCAGATCAACTTATTTCCCGACACCCATGTTTCTGCAATTATCATAATTGTTCTGCTAAATATGTTTGTCTTTTTATCTGACTTTGGGCATAATGCTCTCTCTCTCTCTCTCTCTCTCTCTCTCTCTCTCTCTCTCTCTCTCTCTCTCTCTCTCTCTCTCTCTCTCAAAAAGAAATGCTGCTTCTCCTTGCAGTATTGAGATTCCTTCACTCGAGCCAATTAATATTAAGATGACAGTCCCCGGTGAGTTTACCAGGAGCCAGGAGCTGAGCGGAGTCTGTAACATCTTTTAAGTAGAGGCTACTTGAATGCACAAGAGCATCTGAGAGAAACATACAATTCAATAATCCCTTTTCTCAGGGAAGTCAAGAGTTCGGTAAGATAAGAGCAAAATCAAAGGCGCACATCAGAAGGAAAATGAGTGGTACAGTTGTGTCGCGTCTCTATTAAAATGCAAAAGTTATGGATTTTTGTTCGGGATGATGAGAACCTTTTCTGTTCCATTGATTTCTTTTGATAGTTTGATGATTTCTCAGAGATTATCTTAAAAGCTTAAAGAAGGAGCGGGAGGGAAGACACTTCATCAAAAGGATATCTTACATGACAGGTGTGTGTGTGTGTGTGTGTGTGTGTGTGTGTGTGTGTGTGTGTGTGTGTGTGTGTGTGTGTGTGTGTGTGCCTGCAGTCCATTTGGTTGCCAAAGAAACACATTTCACAGAATAAGCAGATGAACCTCTATACCCCCAAAATCTCGCAGTTATACCTGGAAATTCTCATCACCCCAAATCTTGTGCATCCCTAAGGTGCTACTGGCCTCAAATCTAGCCACTGTTTGGGCTTTGACTTGTTTCGCTGAATCCTTTGCTGGATGAGGTCTTCATAGAGGATATGTTGCTCGTAAGCCATAATATTCAAATGGAACCTCCAGGTTTAAAGGCAGTGTACCTCTGAATAAAAGTGCTGGAGGCAAAACCCCTAGTGGTGTCAGCCTCATATTTGTTCATGATAATTTTGCTTGGCTGCGGTCGGAAACAAAGGGTTGATCCCTTTGAATATTATTTATTTTACTTTTATATTAAAATTTATATTAAAGACCCTTTCCTGCTCTCAAACCACTCTAAAATCGCAGATCAGGCAAATAAAATTTAAACAGCAGGTATTAATTGAGGCTAAGCTTTTGCCCCCAAAAGTTCCACCATTAACCCAAGCAATTCATTCCTAAAATCTGCTCATTTCAGCCAAAACGTTTCACCATGGCTACAAAGAGAACCCCAGAGTCCCTGTACATTTTTACTTAAGGATGAGCACTGCTCCTTTCAGAGAAAATGGCAATTGCATGTATTGAGAGGATACCGTATAGCGCCTTAATCCCATATGCATGGTGGAATGTAAAGACTCCAACTTGTTTCTTGAAACAAAAGGATATTTAATAAATAAAGTAATTTATTTATTTAACTGTATTTACATTTTTGTGTTGTACACCGCCCAGAGCCCTTCGGGGATGGGGCGGTTTAAAAGTTTAAATAATAAATAAATAAATAAATAAATTTCCTCTATGCTGTTTACTTGACTGGACAGAGGGCGTTTCCCCACTTACCTTTGCTGCCCTTTGCTGCGTGCTTCTCTCAGCGTGCGGCATCTCTGGCACACGCCCGGGCGTCCCCATGACCCGGTCATCAAAAGGCGGCGTTTCGAGGAGCGCCAGGGATGCCGCGTGCTGAGGGGGCGCGAGAGCGGCAGCGTCGGGGCGGCTGCATTGTCGCCGCCCCTGTAGTGGGGAGTGCCGGGGGACTCCGTGCTACTCGAGGAGAGTAGCGTGGGGCTTAAGGTAAGTGGGGAAAGGGCCAGAGTCAATTTGATCCCTTCTGGATTGGATGGGTCCGGTCTTTCCAGAACACCTGCCTCACCCATCATCATGAGCTCCGTTTCAGCTTGTTTTTCCACAGTCATTTCCAGACACTGATTCGGAACCGAGAAGGTAGCCTCTGGAAGTTTAGACAAAGAGAGATAAAGCTGGATGATATCACTCATCTTTGAAGGTCCGGAGGATGCAGTTGAAAGGTCTCCGATGCATATTAAGCAACTCCACAATTTAGTCCTCAGTATGCAGAGCTGTCTTCTCTGAAGGAAACATTCTGCCATTAATTTGGTAGAGAAGACTGACGCCAACAGAGAATGTCACTCTGATTCAATAAGAGGGAACCACTGGCAAGGCTGATGGGTCTCATAGGATCAAAAGGAATAAATTGCCCCTGTCCATCTGCAGCCAGAGACCACCTGTGTTCCTAAAGCCTTACCTCTAAGATCAGGTCAGGAATCAGATACTAACAGATCAAAGGAAAATACTCGTCCAGGTATGCTGGAAGTTGTTCAGCTCATGCGCTTGTATCTGGTGACTCAACATGGTCTGACTGTGGAATGGCTGAGGACATTGGGACTTGCCTGGCTTCCACTGACCATCAGTAGATCCCTGTCCACTTGGAGATTTATGGTAGTCAGTTGTAATACGAATATGAACTGTGGGCAAATGGAAGCAGGATGATAAAGATTCATGAAGTAAAGGTCTATCCGTGGCTACCAGCATGGTGAAGAAAAGGAACCTCTATATAAGGAAAAGAAGAGTTTGGATTTATACTCAGCCTTTCTCTCCTGTAAGGAGTCTCGAAGTGGCTAACAAACCTCTTCCCTTCCCAGTTCTTCAGAGTTCACCTCTTCTTAAAGAGGCAGCAAACTTCTTAAACCCAATGTTAGAAGGCAACATTAAAAGAATGCTTGAGTCTCTGTGCTCAGGAGCAGCAGTGACATAGTGGTTAAGAGCAGGTGTACTCTAATCTGGAGGAACCGGGTTTGATTCCTCGCTCTGCCGCCTGAGCTGTGGGGAATTATCTGGGGAATTCAGATTAGCCTGTAGACTCCAATACATGCCAGTTGGGTGACTTTGGGCTAGTCACAGTTATTCTGAGCTCTCTCAGCCCTACCTACCTCACAGGGTGTTTGTTGTGATGGGGGAAGGGTAAGGAGTTTGTAAGCCTTTTTGTGTCTCCTATAGGAGAGAAAGGAAGGATATAAATCCAACTCTTCTTCTTCTGCTCGTTAGCCATCCTGGGCAACTGATGGAGCACCAAGTGAAACAAGATACTGGACTAGATGGACTGTTGATCTTAGTCAGCTGGCTCTGTTTATGTTCTGATGTGGTGATGCACAGGGTTAAATTTGAAGGAGAACCTGGAAAAGCCTTGGACTGATCTTGCAAGCATTTTGATTGGTAAATAAAAACCACGGGCCCCAGGCTAGCCTGATCTCATCACATTGCAGAAGCCAAGCAGGGTCAGCTCAGATTAGTGCTTGGACAGGAGACCACCAAGGAAGTCAAGAGATGCTACGTAGAAGCAGACAATGATAAACCACCACTGTTCATCTCTTGCCTTGAAAATTGTACAGGGTCACCATAAGGTAGCTGCAATGTGATGTTACCTTCCAGTCTGGTGCAGTGGTTAAGAGTGGTGGACTAGAGAGCCAGGTTTGATTCCCCACTCCTCCACATGAGCAGTGGACTCTTATCTGGTGAACTGCTCTGACACATGAAGCCTGCTGGGTGACCCTGTGCCAGTCAGAGTTCTCCCAGAACTCTCTCGGCCCCACCTATCTCACAAGGTGTCTGTTGCAGGGAAAGGAAGGGAAGGAATTGTAACCCGCTTTGAGATTCCTTATGGCGGAGAAACGTGGGATAGAAATCCAAGCTCTTCTTGTCTTCACCACCAAAAGGTATCGGTCTTCCCAACAGTGTCTGAGCCTTGACAGCCTCGAGGTTGGAGACGTGGATGGTGTTCCTGATCCGTATTCCCACTTATCCCTCCTGAATCTTCCAGCTTCTCTGATAGTTTGGTGGCCACATTCAAAAATACAGTCAGCAGGAGTACTTGAGCTCTTCCCTTGCTTAAAGTGCTCTATAAAGACTGCAGGCAGCGCCCGTTCTTTTGCAAGGCTCTGCTCATTCTTCCTCCATAACAGGAACCGCCGGATCATGGGCTGAAGATGACATGCTAATCCCATCGACCTGCAATCAGATATTGGTCCCCTGTCACTTTGAAATTGATCGAAGAACTAAAGCAAGGATTTGGCTTTTAAAGACAAGGCTCTTTGTTAACGTAGGTCTTGCTGAAGCTATATGCGTGCGTTGCGCCAATGATACAGAAAGCAAAGAAAAGCTACATGATGTGGTATCAGCTGCAGGGTATGTCTTTCCAAGAAATTCAGTGTGCGTGAGTGCGTGAGTGCGTGCGTGCGTGCGTGCGTGCGTGCGAGAGAGAGAGAGAGAGAGAGAGAGAGAGAGAGAGAGAGAGAGAGAGAGAGTCAAGATCCTGGGTCCTATCTTGCAAAAATAAGCATGAAACTGATAGTCACAAAATCAGCATTCATTCATTCATTCATTCATTCTTTCTTTCTTTCTTTCTTTCTTTCTTTCTTTCTTTCTTTCTTTCTTTCTTGTTTGCTTTACTTCAATTATCGTCTGCTTTTCTCACCAAAATCCAAGACAGATTAGGAAATATATTTTAAAAAATGAATCAGACGATACAGGACATCCTATAAGTGATATAATGGAATTAGGATTAAAGGATTCACTAACAATTTAAAAGGAAGGAAGGAAGGAAGGAAGGAAGGAAGGAAGGAAGGAAGGAAGGAAGGAAGGAAGGAAGGAAGGAAGGAAGGAAGGAAGGAAGGAAGGAAGGAAGGAAGGAAGGAAGGAAGGAAGGAAGGAAGGAAGGAAGGGTGCTTTGACTATGTATTCCTGAATAGCAGGGGGTTGGACTAGATGGCCCTTGTGCTCTCTTCCAACTCTATGATTCTATGATGTCACAAGGTATTGCTGCCATAATGTCACTAAATGCAAAGAAAGGTTCAGGATTGCCATTTTTGAAGCTTCTCAGATTCTAAAGAAGTCTGGAGATGTAGAAAAACCTCAGGAAGGAAGGAAGGAAGGAAGGAAGGAAGGAAGGAAGGAAGGAAGGAAGGAAGGAAGGAAGGAAGGAAGGAAGGAAGGAAGGAAGGAAGGAAGGAAGGAAGGAAGGAAGGAAGGAAGGAAGGAAGGAAGGAAGGAAGGACGGGAGGGAGGGAGGGAGGGAGGGAGGGAGGGAGGGGAGTTGGGAATCAAACCCAGTTCTCCAGGTGAGGGTCCACCTCCTCTTAACCATTACACCATGCTGGTTCTCAAAGGGGAAGGACAGGAAAGCAAGTCAAGGGCAGTTGTAGGTCTGGAAAGTAGGAGCTGTCCAGGAGGGAGAAAAGGGAAAGATATGAAAGTGAAATAAAACTGGAAAACTTAGTGCTAGCAAGTGAGAAACTCTGTGTGCATGCATGTGTTTGTACAGGGAGGAGTCTGAAACCTATGTGCTTTTGGAGCTCTTATAATTCCACAAAATACCCCCCCACACACACACTTGGTTAAAAATCCAGCACAGAAGCTAACATACAAAGGTGACTACTCTGTAATCGTAGACATATCCATATTATGTGGGCATGTTACAGCCCCACCAGAGTGTTTCGATAGTAATTATGGTGCCAAGCGCCCCGTTGGCACAATTATACCAAGGCACTAATTAGTAGCAGTAAGATTAGAACCCCTACATGTTAAAACTGTAGAAGCAACTCTGAGTGAAGGATTTAAAACAGTTTCAAAACATTGTATTGTCTTTATTACACCCTTTATATTTCAGTAAAGAAGGGTTTTCTGTACAACGCACTTAAAATAATCTGATCCTGCCACTAAAAATAGGCAAGGAGGGGAGTAATTGTACTCAAAAACCTAGCTCACAAAAAATTTCCTAAGGCAC
This sequence comes from Sphaerodactylus townsendi, assembly GCF_021028975.2. NCBI lineage: Eukaryota > Metazoa > Chordata > Lepidosauria > Squamata > Sphaerodactylidae > Sphaerodactylus > Sphaerodactylus townsendi. Next base: position 14,359,087 of record NC_059438.1, read on the forward strand.
CTCTATGTCCAAAGTGACAAAGATCATGAACTTCACTGGTAAGAGCATTCAACTGGGGAGCGGGTTGTGTGTTTTTTTCCACACCTGGTCAAAACTTTTGTATAGTTTCATGCACAGATGATCTTGAATTTCTCACCTCTTCCAGATGACAAATCCCAGTGTTAGTTTCGCGTCTCTCTTGGGCAAATCAAACTTGTTTCTTTTTTAAAAAAAATCATGGGCTGTTTTCTGTTTTCTTATAAGGGAGGGAAAGTGGCATGGTATAGCCCAATCTCGATAGATCTCAGAAGCAATGCATGTTAATAAAGTTGTTTTTATGCTGTAATGTTTTATGATTATTCTGTTTTTTATATTGTTTACTATTGTTGTTCACTGCCCTGAGCATTGCGGGGAAGGGAGGGTTATAAATCGAAACATAAAATGTTAAAAGTAAAGATACTTGGAAGGGACGGGTCTGCAGAGGAGGGCAACGGCAAACCACCTTGGCATCTCACCTGCCTTGAAAACCCCACTTTGGGATCATCGTTAGTCAGCCGGCACTAGACAACACAGCAGCTTTCAAACTCCTTTTCCTTCCCCTCCCCACAACAGACACTTTGTGAGGTAGGTGGGGCTGAGAGAGTTCTGAGAGAACTGGGGCTGGCCCAAGGTCACCCAGCAGGCTTCATGTAGTGAGAAAACAAATCCAGTTCACCAGATTAGAATCTGCTGCTTATGTAGAGGAGCAGGGAATCAACTCCAGTTGTCCAGATGAGAGTCCACCTGTTCTTATGCAGTACCACAGTTGTTCCCTTCCTAATCTAGAAGAAGAAGAAAAAGAAGAGTTTGGATTTATATCCCCCTTTCTCTCCTGTAAGAGTCTCAAAGGGGCTTACAATCTCCTTGCCCTTCCCCCCTCACAACAAACACCCTGTGAGTTGGGTGGGGCTGAGAGAGCTCCAAAAAGCTGTGACTAGCCCAAGGTCACCCAGCTGGCGTGTGTGAGAGTGCACAGGTTAATCTGAATTCCCCAGATAAGCCTCCGCAACTCAAGCGGCAGAGCTGGGAATCAAACCCAGTTCCTCCAGATCAGAGTGCACCTGCTCTTAGCCACTGCTCTTAGCCACTACGCCACCGCTGCTCCTAGAAAGCTGGTGGAACATACAAAAGGACCTCAACAGACCATCTTAATTAATCTTAGGGAAAATTAAATGTAATTAACCTTAGGGAAATAAGCAGTCCTTAAGATCAGATGGAGAATGGATCAGGACCATGATGGCAAGATGCAGCCCTATGGAGGACACTGAAAACGTAAGCACCATCATTGTGGATGGAATATTTTTCACTGTTTCTGGCTCATTCCACACATGCAGATAATGCACTTTCAAACTGCTTTCAATGCTCTTTGAAGCTGTGCGGAATGATAAAATCCACTTGCAAACGGTTGTGAAAGTATTAGGAAGGGCTTTTCACGGCCGGAATCACATAAGGTGCTGTGTGGTTTCGGGCTGTATGGCGTGGTACAACAGCATTCTCTCCTGGCGTTTAAGCCTGCATCTGTGGCTGGCATCTTCAGGATCCTCTGAAGATGCCAGCCACAAGCAACGTCAGGCTGCTAAATACGACCATACAACTGTTAACACCAGAATTAGCGAACTTTGAAAGCGCATTATTTTTGCGATGTGCGGAAGAGGCCTCTGTGACCGGCAGCGCTTAATGGAAGACTTTGGCCCTGGGGTGAATGCGATTTCTCGTCATTCTTTGCACAAGAGCATGACCTGAGCTCCTCATTTTCTCTGCAGCACAGCCAACAGGTACTCCACACCACTGATGACCTAAGCAAATGGGAGAACAATAATTCCAATATAAAACCAGGAAAAGAGAGGCTTATGAAAATGGGTCCCATAAGACTAACCATGCTTTTTTGTAATGGGTAAGAATGTCAACATTAGGACCGTTTAGTGGGTACCTTGGGGTTTGCCACCCCTACCTCCGAGTCACAGAAGAGGAGGCCTGGGAGTATAATGCTTTACATGTGTTTTTCCCGCTCTTCAGTTTTGGTGTCTGGCAAACTCTGTGTCAACATCTGTTCAAGGGTGAGTAAAGTTTCTGCTTTGCGTGTGCCAAATTGCTAAAACACTTCCAAATGGTAGAACTTCCTTTAATTCTCAAGGCTAAAATAGCCCCATATCTTAGTTTTATGCAATTGTTAAGGGATGTAATTCTGATTCACTTCTTCAGCGTAAACAGTGTACAGGCAATTCATCTGAGATGTTTTTTAATTGTTTGGTTTCTATTTCCTCCACATCGAGTCTTCAGGATGAACATAAAGCTATACGAATTCATAAGGATTCCTTTCACATTATTTTCTTTCCTTAAGGAAAAAAAATTCTACTGAGTGAAGATTCTCTTTAATGCAAAATAGCCTTAAGTCTATGAAATCTCCTGCTACGATAAATTTGTTAGCCTCTACAATGCCACAGACATTTTTTAAAAATGGCTACTTCTACATTTCTGTCAGACTTTGTTCAATTGATGTCTCAAGCCATTTTCAACATGACAAAGGAAGTGGAAACAGAAAATGCAACAGGGATGCTTTCAAACTGCTCTCCATCCTGATGGATCCATGGATGTTAGAATTCCAAGTTACCTGGTCTTGTTTGCAAAGTGAAATTAATGTATTGGGAATCCTCCACGGTTCCCACTTTTGTTCCTGAATTTTGAACAAATCACTGCATTTTTTTTCTCTTCCAGTGTTCGTTACTGGTACATGAATGTCCATTAATAAAACACCACAAAAAAGGATTTGTGATGTTATTGTGCGTATGGTTGCAACAAGATTCTTTTTGTGTGATGTTTTAGTTACCTGAAAGAATGCAAGTGTGCATCATCGTAGTGTCTCAGTATCGGAATAAGAGATGCTCAAACACCTGTTGGCTCAGCTCACATTCTCATCATGGGTTTAGAAAAAGGAGAGGTTTTGTGGTGGGGAGAGGTTGTTGCTGGACTGTTCAGAGCAATTTCAGCTTGTTTGTTTGTTGGAAATTTTTCTCAACAGGCAAGTTCTCACATATGCTAAAGCAGTGGTTCTCAACCTGGGGGTCAGGACCCCTTTGGGGGTCGAACGACCCTTTCACAGGGGTCGCCTAAGACACTCTGCATCAGTGTTCTCCACCTGTAAAATGGATAAATGTTAGGGTTGGGGATCACCACAACATGAGGAACTGTATCAAAGGGTTGAGAACCACTGTGCTAAAGCTTGCTTTCCTACAGACCTGTTCTCCACAACTAATTGCATGAATTGACAATAACCAACTTAAATTGACAATAACCAACTTTAAAAAAAAATCTTACTATCGGGTGTTGGCCCAAGCCATTGCTATGATTGAGGTTATTTTGCCCATACACATTTTTGCACAGTTTTATGGGAGTCATGGTTTCTTCCTGTCGTTTAATTGCCTGATGACCATCCACGACCCTGGGCAGAATTGATTCACTTACTCTGCTGACACAAAAGAGGTTTGTAAAATTAAAATTGGAGTTCTGGAGAACCTGAAAATGTTCCTGCTGTTTTCTGTCAGTTGATGAATCCTAAAAGTGACACGGCTCTTGATTTGGGGGTTTGCATTGGACCTATGTAGCGATCTTCAACCTTTGTGAAATATAAGAGTTTTCAGTGTCCATCTTTATTTTTCGTCTTGCATACTTTCCCTCAAGGATACCTGAGGTGCAATTAGGAGTGAAAACTAGATATAATGTTGAATTTTTCAACCTGGTTTTGACCTTCAGACTTCTATTTACATTCATTTCTTCCTTTTATTTTTGGACTACTTTTGACTACTCCTTCTGATTTTCTTTCCATGTACACATTTTCAATATCATTTGCGGGACAATAAACCAGCAATATACATCAACGGTAAACTAAAATATAAATTGTATTCTTTGAGCATATAACCATCATACAAATAGTGTATCAAAACCATAGCATCTCCTTACCTCTACCAAACCAGCAATGAAAAGCAGAGAACTGAAACTGTTGCCAACGATATTTAAATATCATAAGAAAACAGGAACAGTCTCCAACTCCCAATGAAAACATTTCCTTATCCTGGTAAGTCTCCTATTTAAAATCCTAGAAAGTCTCCTATTTAAAAACCTAGGAAATCTTTTGTTTAAAAAAAATCACATAATTTTATGATTCCATAAAGGATCTGGAAGTATCAAAGTCTGCCTTTCTTTCAGTGTTTTAGAATTATTAAATATATATTAGCATGGTCATTTTTATTTAATGGAAACAAATAACAGTTAATCTTATTGGAAGGTTAAGTGGGTTTATTTTGTAAAGGGCAAATCCCAGATGAATGTTTTCTTCTTCTTTTTTTAAAAATAGCTTTAGTCCCTGACAGATGGCCTCCGTCTGAGTCTCTGTGCAGACAGATACTGTTTCTTTTTACACATTTATGAAAGTTGTAGATATACATATTGGAAAATATTCCCTAACAAGAGAAGATGAGGAGCCAGTAAATTGGCAGAACAGAGTGGATTAGATTTCCAATCAATGGCAGATGGCTGGTTTTAACAAAGGTATATATAATCTGCAGAACTGTTTACATATAAAAGTTACCAGATCCTTACATAGTGGAAGGCTGTTGAAGTGAGGTTCGAACTTTTCTAGAAGAAGCTCTCCAGATCCAACATATACATGACAGCATAAAGTTCACATCTTTATACACAACTCTGCCCCATTCATAAAATAGAGTTAAAGACTCAAAGGGCAATACTGATGGGAAGTCCAGGTGCCCTCTGCTCTTTGACTCTAGGAAGACCCCCTCATCCTTAGACATAATTGCCTAAGGATGGAATATGTGGCAATGCCTTACTGCCAGCCAATTGCCACACGTTCCAGTCCCCCGAAGAAGCAGGGTCCCCCGAAGAAGCAGGGTCTGGTGGGGCAGCACTGGCAAAGTGCCCTCCTGCCTAGCCTGGCACTGGTCTACCCAGTTCCTCCTCCCCCACCCCCCCACAAAATAAGCAGGGCCCAGCAGGAAGTGGGGCAAAGAAGGCCCAATTCTCCATGGGGGGCTCAGCTAGCTTAGACCCACATGGAAGATTGAGACCTCTCTGCCACCCCCTGCTTCCCAAGCAGCCCAGGACTTGGGAAGCACAGAAGGGGCTATGTCCTAGGAGATCTGCACCCCCCACCCCAGCTTTCTGGAGCCCATTGCATTTTTCCCACAATGGGCTTTACTGCTAGTCAAATATCATTCATGTTTTAGAGTTTGCACTGCTTTGAAGATCCAAATGATTCAACAAGGCTGCAGAAAGTCACCAAGAGTATTGAAGTGTGTAGAAATAGGTGGGAGGGATCTAACTGGTGCCCAGAACCTTCATTTGTTGATGTGTTGCTCAAAAATGAATTGAAACAGTGGATTGGTTCCCTCGGTCAACTGACTGCTTGGCCCCATCTTAAGCTTCGTAACTGTAATGGAACTCGAGGAACCCCAGGCACCAACCCAGCCAGGGTGGGGGTAGGGGTGGGGAGGCAGCAGGTGACTGAGCACTATCACTGTGATGTCCTTGAGATACTCGATTCCCAAACATCCTTCTTTCTGTGGTGCTGTTCTCACATTCCATGGGAAACAGTGAGGGGTTTTTATGGTGGGAATTCTGAGAGGGATAAATGTGACCGTTCTTCTGTAGCCCAGCAGAATTGGCTTTGCTAAAGCTAGGAACTAGCTTGGTCCAATAAAGACTTCTGTTTGAACAACGCGAGTCCTCTGACTGACGTCAGACTTCAGACCTGACACCAAAACAGGAAAGAGAAACATGCAAAAATAAAGGCTCACAAGATTTATTCCTGACACGGCAGAACAAAATTGGGTGTTGTTGGACAGAACCTGTAAATTTATGACATTGGGTCTCATCCCTGGTTCTCCTGGGTATTGTGAGAAAAAGAACCCCGATTGACTCAAATATCTCTTTGGTGCCTGACAAACTTATCCTTCTTTCTTGGTACCCTTTTCGATAGGTGCCAGGAAAGAGTTTGGCACACCTCATTACACCGCAGCTGTTGGCTGTCTCATTATACAATCTCCACTGGATGGCAAATATTTTTATTCACAAATCAGCCAGTCTTTCTAACCTACCTTCATAATCCTTCTGGTTAAACTAATAGGGTAGGCTGTTTCACAAGGTTTTTTTTGTTTTTTTTGTTTTTTCCTGCTTACTCCATATGCTACATTTAATGTAATAACATTATTATAATCTTAGTCAAATAACCATACACCATATTTAATGGTCATTTGTCACGCTAAAATTATTCATAGGTGTCTCAACTTAAGTCCTGTTATATTTTATGTGCGTTTCCAAACCATGTTTTTCAGGGAATGCCATTTGCGAGTTTTCATAGATTTACTGTGTCTGCTCTTTTTTTTTATGACTGACATAGCAATAACCCGATTGCAAAGATATTTATGCTCTTTGCGGCTTAGCAAGATAATTAAAGAATATAAATTAATCAAGTGCAATTAATTAGAAACTTTATGTTCACAGCAGTCCTTCTTTGCATGTATAATTTATATTTATTGATTTCCCAGCTTTCATTAGCCTATGAGATAACAGCAAAAAATGCATTAGAGAGGAAAATGTACAATTAGCGTGAGGGTGAAGCCAGTCATAATTGATAGATCAGCACATGTTTGGGGCAAATATAAAGCTTTGTTAACTGTCATAAATAGTTACAATTGATGAGTGAGATTTCACTGCCTATCTCTCAGCTGATTGATGATGTGTTTTCCCCCCCTTTAAAAAAGAACAGAGAGGGAGAGAGAGAGAGAGTACTCTTAATGGCAATCTGGTAGCCTGGTTGAATTTACATCTTAATCAGCGTATTTATGACAGAAGACATCGACTGGTAAAGGAGAAAAGACATTTCTATATGGGATCTAGAGGGAAAGCATCATTTGGAGAATTCAGGAAAATTTAGGAGAAAACATGACACACACACACACACACATACATATACATACATACATACATACACATATATACACATATATACATACATATACACATACATACACATACATACATACATACATACATACATACATACATATATATATATATATATATATATATATATATATACATACATACATACATACATACATACATACATACATACATACATACATACACACACACACACACACACACACACACACACATATGATTTAACAAGGTAAAAGAATTGCCATTTTCTACATATTGTTATTCTTCTTCTTATTATTATTAATTAGATTTAGGAACCGCCCACTCCCAAAGGGCTCTGGGCGGTGTACAACAGTACACAAAATACAATAATACATAATAAATTAGAACTCATAACTTAACTCTATAAAAACATAGCAGCATTCCATAATCAATACAAAATGATACAAAATAGTACAAAATGGTGGCGTCCGGTCCCAAGGCCGGGAGGGGACAGGCAGTGCTGAGGAGATGTTATGTCGAGTGTGCCAAGAACATCATGGCCTGCAGCACGGGGGGCCCTTTCCCCTTTTTTCCATAAAAGTGACTGGAAGTTTCCATTTATTTTGCAGAGAGATAGGAAAAAGGGGAGGGGGCATAATCAAAAAAATCTTTGGAAGGCAAACACATTTCTTCACTGGTACGCCATAATTTCAAAGGTCGGGGACACACAGCCCCCTAATCTGTTTGTTTTCAGATCCATTCCCTTCCTTCATTGGGTTCCATGATATGTAATGGAAGGAAATCAGCGGAACTCTGAAGAGAAAACTAATTACCTGTCCATAATCTGCCCAGGCTAGCCTGATCTTGTCTTGTCTCTGAAACTAACCAGGGTCATCTCTGGTTAGTCTTTTTAGGAGAGGTTGCCAGGGAAGTTCAGGATTGCTATGCTTCCAGCAACCAGCATATTCAGGATCTATCATTTCAGGCAAAATTGTCTGAATAGACTTTTGCATTGGACAGTCTTTGAAACTGTTGTTCTGTATGCCAAGCTGTCTTTACAGAATGGCCAAAGAATGAAATTTGGTAACTGAAGTACTGGTGGTTATACAAGAGGTTTAAAGGTAAGGTAAGTTTTTAATTCCCACTCAGGCTAATGAACTAACATCACTTGCCAAATCTGGTTATGATTGTCATGCTGTGACCTAAATAAATGGTCTTATGCTGCTTAAGAAAGGGGGGGGGGTTGTCATCTAGGATGATGGCTTCTACCAAATCCCTAGTAAGTCTTCACTCTTTTTAGCATTTGATCATCAGGTTTTGACTAGTGATACTCTGGTTCAAATAACCTTTTGGTCAACTAGTGTCTGATTACCTCATCTATATCAGATGGTAGGTTTGAATCTAAAACGGGTGAAAAGAACCCTTATACTCACTTCCAACGATTCTGGGATTTGCATCCCTGCTGTTTTGACCTGCAAGTTCTGCTTTGGTTTCACTTCTCCTGTGTGGGATCTGAACTCATTTCATACCATTTTTTATTATTATTATTATTATTATTATTATTATTTATTAAACTTGCTATACCGCCCTATCCCCGGGGTGCTCAGGGCGGTGAACAACATAAAGTCATACAAAAAAACATAAAAATCTTAAAACAGATCTTAAAACAGATCTTAAAACAGATCTTAAAACAGATCTTAAAACCTTTCAGCACCTTATCGAAATTTCCTGCAATATGTATATATATTTCCAGTGTTGTCTGAGTGTCAGTAAGTCAGCATTATATCTTCATGGCACATTTCGGTTATGTACACTGAGCTGTCAGGATATTGAAAATTGCAAGGTGGTCATATGCTGGTCTAGAATGACTGGAATGTAACAGTCAGCAGAATTGTAAAGGTCGGAGCCTCTCTGTCTGGGTCTGCAGTGATTGGCATGTAACAGTCAGCAGAATTGTAAGGTGAAGACCTCTCTGGAATCTGCAGTGATTGGCATGTAACAGTCAGCCCAGAAGTGAAAAGGTCACAGGAGCCAGAGTGATTAAGATCATCTAGCTAGTGATTTGCTGGACAAAACTATATAAAGAAGACTGAAAATACCCAGTTCAGTTACCTCTCCTTCACCTTCAGGAGTTGAGACTCAGATTGGTATCAGAGTAGAAGTGGATAGTTATTGTTATTTTTTTGTTCCTTTGAGAAACAAGAGATAAAAGTATTCATATTTAGGAACCTAAATCTACTGAGTGTTTCTTTTTTTCTTATACTGCAACAGTTACCTCCTGTTCTAGCAAAGGGTGAGTTGGCACCTAGTCCTTCCGGCTGTACTAGGCCAACAATTTGGTTATGGGCCCAGTATCCTAACCACTGAAGCTGGAAGAGTGTCGAGGCAGTGTGAATAACGATGACATCCACCATGTGCAGTTGGCAGGCGGCTGACTGCAGGGAACTACTCAGCATGGAGTGTGAAAATGCAGAGCTTTCTCATACGTGAAGATTTATGGAGAACGACAGTGGACCCACGAACCCAGGTACCTTGTAGAGCAGAGGGCAGATGCCAGAGCCAGAAACGTCCCACAATGTTGGCTGTGGAAAACTCCCAGCTCATCTATCTGGGCTGCTGAGAAGGCTTCTGACTGCTGGAAGGTGTTGAAGGACTGTACCGAGCGCGGAGCTGCTGGTTCCAAGGTAATCTTGACCAGGCGTTTATGGTGCGGAAGCTGAAGGAGGAGGTGAAATGTTGTGACGCGTGTCAACAGCTGCATTACACTATTAGATCGAGAACTGGAAGACAGAGGCGCTGACTTTCACTGAACAGCGCCGGGGCCTATATTGCCTATCTTCCCTGAATGACAGCTGGGACAATTTTGTCCTATAGTACGGGAGGCATAAAGGAAGATGATTTGACTCGAGACTATGTGACTGCACGGCCTGGGCTCCAGAAACAAAGAGAGTTTTGCCTTGAGAGCCTTGTGAAGAGGAAGCCTGCTTCGACCAGGAGGGCAAAAAGTGAAACAGCTTTCCCTGAACTGTCAAAGATTCTTATGCAGTTAAGTTGTTTCGTTGTGGCTCTACTAATCATCTTCTCGAGAGAATGCCCAGAAGGGGAAGGAAGGGCCAGTAAGGACAGGGAAGAGGAAAGAAGGAGCACGCAGCGGCATTGCTGAGAACCCGATGTCCAGAGAAACCAACCCATCTGGCTCTTGGACTCTGCCTGCTCAGAAGCATGTCGTAAATGCTCATCACCCTAATGACTGAGAGTCCAAAGGCAAGTGTGAAGCATGTCAGCTTGGCTGATGGATCACCAGCTGCTGTTGCAGCTGCAAGGAACTGCCTACATACCATGCCTAGGTAAAAAAAGTTGCAAAATGTGTTGTGTGTTCCTGGACTGGATTTTGTTTGTTGAGAAGCGTCCCAGAAGTTTGAACACAGACAAAGGGTACAAAACTTATATTTGATAGACAGGGGTTGCATGCAGTATGGCAGAATGACATAGGTGTTGCAGGCACACTCTCGCGACAAAATGTAATATTATGACTGATAAAAGGGCAAAATGAAAATGTAATGAATGTTTTGCAAAGTCTAGCTAATAAGCCTATGCATGATGATTGTGTACACTATCTTCACAGAGTCCTAGGACATACAAGTTTGCCACCATCAAGCAGTTGGCAAAAGTATGTGATTTGAGTGTAAAGCCTTGCAGCTTATTCCTAGACTGTTCCGTCCTTAGTGGGGGTTAAAAAGGTGAAATCCTATCGAAAATCCCAAAAGGAAAGGCAGACAAATGGAAAGACCATTTTGAACTAGTCCACATGCAGACTTAGCTGGTCCTTTCCAATCAAGCCGAAGGGGTGCGATATATATTTCTGCTGATTGATGATTACTTCGTGAATGTTCTTACTGCTTGCTGTGTTGAAATCTAAGGATGAAAGAACCTTTACAAGGTTTAAGAGGAGGATGGGTCTCAATAATGATTGAGCGGAGGTTCCCTCACAAGGTGGCTTTATATGCAATCTGACAGAAGGCCGGTGAGTTCATAGGGAACAAATTTCCAAACATGGCTGACACAGAAGAGTATTAGCCACAGAGAACAAATCCGTTCAGCCCGTGAGAAAATGGCGTAGCTGAGAGACTAGGGCATTTTCAAACTAAACAATGGGGATTGCATGATGAAATGATGCCAAAGGTTCCATTCCATTTCTGGGGAGAGCTGTCTTAGCTGCCACATGTAATAAACAGGTTGTGGAGTTCAAGTATCAATGAAACACCATTTCAGAATGTTTGTAAAAGGCCTTCCCTGAAACACCTTAGAATATTTGGGAGTTTTACTTCGTCCTCATTCCCCAGACAACGGAAGGACAAAAGAAATGGCAGGGAATAGCGTTTTGTAGGATATGCGCCAGAATACCAAAGGCTATAGATTTTCATTGGGTCATTTGGAAGAATTGCTATCTCCGCAGTGCCAACTTTGAAAAGCATACAGGTTGGGAACATATTGCATCAAAACTCTGAGTATTCTTACCACCCAGTAAGCCGCTGACACAGTACCTAGTGACCTTTGCAACCCCTCCCTGTTCAAAGGTCACACATCTGCTCTCCGAGTATAGCAACAACAGAACAGTATTGATAGTGATCAGAGGAAGGAAGCCAGGGAGAGGAGGGCTGAGCAAACTGGAGAAATAGCTATACCACGCAGATCAGAAAAGAGCAAATAAAGGCATACCACCAAAAGGTTTATGGTACAAGAAGTGAAGGTGTGCCAATTTAGGGACAGGGATACAAAGGGTTTTCCATGATATGTTGAAATGTCCACCTGAGGAACAGGAAAAAATGGGAATCAGGCTATGGACGTGAGTTTGAATCCTTGAGTGAACTTAAAAGTGTTTAACATTGTTGATAAACCTACTGATAAATGATCATAGGTGCAAGATGGTATACAGTAAACCTATGCCGATGGGACTTACAAATATAAAGCAAAGGATTAATTAAGCACAAGGCTTCTCTCAAACAAAAGTTTGACAGTTATGATCAGACTTATGCACCCGCAAAGGCAGAATCCATGGTTAGTGATTGCTCTGAAGCTGGCAGGCGAAAAGAGACTTTAAAATGAGGAGCACTTTGATTTTGGAAACAGCTTATTTTAAATGCAGATTTGCAGAGACCATATACATGAAGCAAGCACCAGGTTATGAGCATGAACAAGTTGATAAAGGTTTATAGAAGCTCAACAAAGCATGCGGGCTGAAACAGTCGAATATTATAGATGTTGGAACAGGGTTGCATGCACACACAAAGCATTATGTGAAATGAAGTACTGACCAAGTGTGGCGATGCCTGTATATATACCAGAGGTAGGTGATGAATGTATCATTTTGATGATTTATGTTGATGATCAACATTGTGGTTGCTTTGAAAAACGGACAAGCAAATCCGATGACTTTACACTGAGTTGAGTCTAAACACTTTAAGCTGAAAGACTTGGGGTATCTAAAAGCAATACCTGGGTATTCAAGTCAGTAAATCTGAAGGGGATGTGTTTCTGACACAAAAACAAAGATAGAGGTGTCATACAAAGCTGGTCTGCAAGATGCCAAAGTGGCACAAACCCCAATGGTGGCTGATTTTTGTAAGCAAGATAGCTGCTCACAAAGCATTTACGGGAAAGGCAAGACCTATGTCGTTCCTTAATTGTGAGCTGCTGCACATTGATAACTGGACAAGACCAGACATGGCTTTTGCTGTAGGTTCATAAAGTAGAACTGTTGCAAAACCTACTGAGGAAGACTGGCAGTGGCTAAAAAAAAAGTAGTGGATTACTTGAAGGGAACTGCTAACTATGGTTTACACTTTTCTAACCAAAACAATAAGGACTTGAAGTGGTGTATGCGGACAGCTCTGCAGAGACTCAGGATGTAAGTCAGTGAGTGGTTGTGCATAGCGCAATATGGCAGCCATCCAATTTGTTGGAGATCTGGGAAGCAAACAGCAGTTGCCGCTTCAACTGCTGAGGCCAGAGTATGCGGCTCTTAATGAGGCATGCAATGAGCACAATGGGTTATGCTTGATTTGCTGAAGACTATGAATTGAGAAATGTAGACAACCTATAACAGTTTTTGAAGACTCACAGACATGTATAGCCATGGCAGAGAGCGAAACCTTAAAAATTAAGTACTAACATGTAGCTGTGAGAAATTCCAAAATGTAAAACAACTGATACAGTCAAATATGATTAAGTTGCAGTACTGTGAATCATCTGCAAACATAGCCGACACACACATCTTAACAAAGCCATTACCAATACAAAAAAACATAATGACTTGGTGTTTGGTTTGGAGTTTAGCAGATGTACAATTTGGCAAGGACTCTGTACAAAGTAGGTGAAATAGAAATAACTCTATTATTACTGATATGTACTAACTATGTAATGAGTGTAAATAGTATGTGGTGACTTTTGTTTGTAATTATTTTGTTTGTAAATATTATGTAATGAGGGCAACATTCCAACCAGATATGAGAAGGGGGGTGTCAGGATGAAAATTGCAAGGTGGTCATATGCTGGTCTAGAATGACTGGAATGTAACAGTCAGCAGAATTGTATGAGTCGGAGCCTCTCTGTCTGGAGTCTGCAGTGATTGGCATATATTGATCCAGCAGAGGTGTAAAAGATTGAACCTCTCTGTCTGGGTCTGCAGTGATTGGCATGTAACAGTCAGCAGAAGTAGAAAAGGTCACAGGCCAGGATGATTAGATCATCTAGCTAATAGTTGCTGGACAAAACTATATAAGAACACTGCCTACCCAATTCAGTTCCTCTCCTTCACCTTAAGATTCGGGCTTAGATTGTTGTCAGAGTACAGAGTGGATAGTTATTTTATTGTGCGTTCCTTTTGAAGAAACAAGATAAAAAAGTATTCCCGTTGGAACTAAATCTACTGTCTGAGTGTTTCTTTTTCTTATACTGCAAGCAGTTACCTCCTGTTCTAGCAAGGGTGAGTTGGCACCTAGTCCTTCCGCTGTGCACTAGGCCAACATGAGCATGGATTTTTTTTTAAAAAAAAAATAACGCACTAAAAAAATAACACTGTGCAGCATGTATAAATAAAGGGTGGTATCCCAGGATTCCTTTTGCTAAAAATGCAGACAGATGAGATCATGATCAGGTCACAAATGAGATTATGTGCCAGTCACAAAGCACACATTTCAGATTTATGAAGTTTGCCTTGGGACTGAAAAAGAACTTAATCCTTTAAAACTGGATATCCTGCTCGGGTACTAATGCTTTCAAAGAGAAAATATACGTCCTTTTAAAACTTCCACTTCAAAACAGTTATAACAAAACCAGGATCCTGGTTTTGAATAGACACTCCATACAGCCACTGAAGGGTTAACTCCGTCTTTCTCTGCACAGCCCGAGGTAAATTGAGGCTCCACAAACTGTGACTGGATGAGGGAGAATGAGCTGATTTTCCCAGATATTCCCTCATTGCTTCTGTACCCTGTGTTGTGGTTACGTTTCATGTATACAGTCTTCCCACTACTCAGAGAAGATTTTTTTGGGGGGAGCAGCTTTGGGGAAAGAAGTGAGAGACAGATTTTGCTCCATTAACTCCTTTCATGAACTCCTTGACTAGATCTAACTTTTTGATTCCATCCTTCCTCCAGGACAATATACATTAGTCTTCTCATTTTTTGCCTGTGTGTTTGTTTGTTTGCCTGTGCATCCACCAACATGGGCGGTGGGGGGGGGGGCATGTGAATAAAATCAATGGGTTCTACCTACAGCTTAAATGTATGCTCTGGAAGCCATTTGTAAAGACTACGTTCCTCAAACTTAGGGTTGGATGTATGCCTTTAAGCAGCCAGGACAAGACAAGGGTTTGGCTTGGTAGTTGGGGAGTGGCCATAACTTAGTGGTAGCTCATCTGCTTGGCACACAGAAGGTTCCAGGTTCAATCCCCACCTTCTCCAATTAAAATGGTCTGGCAGTAGGTAGTGGGAAAGACTTCTAGATATTACCCTAGAGAGCAGACTATGATGGAACTAACTCAGAAAACATGCCCAATCTCCAAGACTCCTTAGACTGGAGGAAGGCTTCCAACTTTGCTCAGTATAGTGATAGAATACACTGCAATATCTGTTCCATTTTAATGTATTACCAGTCCGATCCAAACCCAGAGGCAGCGGTACACAGCACTAGTGTGGTGCAGTTCTGCTGCCTCCAAGTGGGCTTTCTAGCAGCACAGAGAGCTTGGAAAAGGCCCCAAACCCCCTTGCCACCGAAAAGCTCCATGTGACTCACAGGGTGACATGAGTCTGAGGGCCAGGGCACCACACTCCTGACCCTCAGTCCTGGGATGGAGTTGCCTAACGTCAGCTCTGCCCCGAGGAATGTCCCCCCCATGCTGATGTCTGAGCCAAACACCAGTGCCTCCCCGCTGCAACCCAGACCTCTGGGTTCTGCAGCAGTGAGGCTGAAGGAAGCATCTGACCACTGCACTGGAATAAGTGCTCCAGGGAGGGCTAACATGCCAGCAGAGGTGGGATCCAGCAGGTTCTCACAGGTTCCCGAGCGTACGTTACTAATTGTTTGTGTGTGCCGAGAGGGGGTTACTAATTGGTGATTTTGCCATGGGATTTTTGCCTTAGTTACGCCCCTCCTCTCAGCAGTAGCGCGCAGAACTTGAAGCAGTCTAGCAAGAGGTGCACCGGCGTGCGTGGCAGCCTGCGCCTGCGTGCATTCGTTTCCCGCCCAAGGACCAACACAGCGGCTGCGTCCTTGCCACAGCCATGCCCAGGAATGCCCCGCCCTGGAATGCCTGGCCCCGCCCCCGTCGTGCCCCGCCCAACCCCATTGGCGCTACGCCACAGTTTGAATCCCACCACCATGGGAACCTGTTACTAAAATTTTTGGATCCCACCACTGCATGCCAGTGCAAGGCCGCGCCACTCCCTAGAGTCCTCCCCCCTACCTTTGGATGGGGCTATAAATGTTTTAATGATCACCGTTTCGAATGGTAAGATCCTGATCATTTCAGAGGTGTGTTATGCTAGCTACGAAATGTGTTCTAGCTGTTGGAGGGGTAAAATAGGCTTTAAATAACTACATATCTTTCAGCCCTGCCAGTCCGACATGATCCTTTACATCTGGCCCAGGACATTGTAAAGTGTCAACTCTGAAAAGATTGTGGCAATACAAACCTGGCAGGGTGACCTCCATCATGGAGCGACGGTTCCTGGAGAGCCGTTAAAGGTTCAGTTTAATGTTATTTTAAAAGTTTATCATTACTCTTGTTTTATTGTCATGCTCTTGTTTTATTGTAGTGAGAAGCATCAGCTAGATGCATCAAGCCCCCAAACATCTCGACCCTTCTCTGGTTCCTGCAACTGATATGTATTTCCAAGGGGGGGGGGGCTAGATTCATATGCAAAAATTGCCAGGAAAAGCTGAACATCAAAGGAAAAAATATAATCAAATCTGTCTACAGCTGTAGGCATGATCACAGGGCTTGCTTCATGCCAGAATTGCTTGCAATGGCACTTAAAACAAAGCTGGATGAAATATTGCAAATGTCAGCTACTGTAAAATATTTAAAATAAATGTTTCCTTGGTTCTCGGCTTACAGCGGAAACGGATTCGAGTCCTAGGCTATTTCATGCAGGAGGAGAATGTATAATGATGCCGCACTGTTTCATATGATATATTCTGTCTTCTTCAGAGTAGGAGGGGGGGAAAAATGAAAATTGCCTGGGAAAGTATGCAGCAATTTTGTGCCAAAACATATATAGCCATCTCCTTTGGAAAGGTTTTAGTGGCTGGGATAGATTTTCAAATCAGCATGCATCTGTTTTAATTAGAATGTTAAGTGTTTCCTTTATGAGGACTGCAGTTCTCTGCCCGAGAGGCAACCTGATAAAGGATGGGTCTGGCTAAAGATGACAGTTCTGTATTTCCTCTTCTCCGGTTGCGTTACATGGCAGCTTTGGATCATAGCCCAGTAGTAAACTCTGCTTGCAGAAAATCCCAGTCCTAATCCATTGACATCTCCAGTCGAAGGATCTGTAGTAGGAAACGCCTTTTCCTTACAGTTCCTTTGTACGTTCGCTTTACATTATGGTTAACCATGGGCCTTTCCCCACTGTCTTTGATCCCCCCCCCATGCCACGACCCTGCGCTCTGTGCGGGGTCATCAAAAGGCACCGTTAAGAAGAGCGCCAGGGATGCCGCGCGCTGAGGGGGCACAACAGCGGCAGCGTCTGGGCGGCTGCGCTGTCGTCACTCCTGTCGTGGGGGAGTGCCGGGGGACCCCACGCTACTCTCCTCAAGTAGCGTGGGGCTTAAGGTAAGTGGGGAAAGGCCCCACAATGAACCGGATGAACCAGATGTGTTTCCGCACTCCTACATTCCTGCTGGGTGACCTTGGGCTAAACACAGTTCTTCAGAACTCTCTCGGCCCCACCTACTTCACAAGGTGTCTGTTGTGGGGAGAGGAAGGGAAAGGGGCTTGTAAGCCACCTTGAGTCTCCTTACAGGAGACAAAGTATAAAACCAAACTCTTCTCTCTTCTCTTCTCTCTCTTAATGTAGCATCTGGATCAAGTTTCTGTGGATTTCTCCAACACAGTGGCGTTGCAACATGGGGGCTGTGTGTGTGTGTGATGCACCAGGCATGCGCCGGTGAAGGGGCATGGCGGGGCATAGTGGGAGCATGATAGGGGCATTCCAGGGCATAGCAGGGGTAGGCAGGGGTATGGCGGGGGTGCAGGGTGCATGCGTGCCTCAGGTGCTGTTCCCCCTGGCTCCAGCCCTGCTCTGACATGGATCCTTTATTCTCCGCCTGTTCTGAAGCAGGAAGTGATGTCCCAGAAATCTCTGCTCCCCCGTGTTCCTAGGCAACACTTTCCTCAATTCACATGTTCTTCTACTGTTCTTGACCTTCTTTGTTAAAGCTGATACAGACCCTCTTTACAGGCGGAGAATATTGGGAAAGAATTTTCATCCACATCAGTGGAAACCCTGATAGGTTAAGAAAAGCAAAATAAAAAAAAAACCCAACAATATATAATAACTTATTCCATTAAACCAGTTGATTTACAAGACAATCTTAAACAGAGCTGAGCCTTTCTAAGTCCATTGATTGCTATGGACTTAGAGCAGTGTAACTCTGTTTAGGATTGCCCTGGTTAACTGTGAATTTTTGAGCATCACAAAAAGCCAGCAAATGTCAAATTGTTCAGGTTTTTTTCTGGAACGGGCGTGGCCATGCAGATTCTTTTTACATCACACGCTCAAATGGTGTGGTCCCTCCAATCACAGGAACAGCAATCACACTTGAGTGAAGAATATGGAAAACCCATTTTCCCTCCCAAGAAGGATGGGATTATCCTATAGTTCTCAGCTGTGTAGAAAATTCCCGCCCCCGTTTCTTGGCTGTTTCATCTTTCTGTAACTTAATTTCTCATTCTTAAATTGCACCTGTTCTATGTGGTCATTATCTAATCTTTTCTTAGAAGTTTACCCCCTCTAGTAAATCCTTTGATGTTTGTATCAACTAGGTTTTTATGACCTCAGAGATATGCCCCCTCTCTCTCTTCTTGTTTTTGAGAGCTAGAAGGCACCGGGCAAAAAAAAAAAAAACCCACTTGTAGGCCTAGATGACAAATTGGTTTTGAGCAAAAGTTTAATAGATTAAAGTTGTGTTTTATCCCCATTCTCTCCTCTCTCCCCAAAGCCTTTAACATCAAATCTGTTGGATTTTGAATACAAGGATTAGTTTTGTGTTCCTTTAATTATATGCTGACAAATATAAGAACTTAATAAAAAGGGAGGTAGAATATTAAGCTAAAAAAAGAACATATTTTGCTGGAGCTCATTTGCCACCTTAGGGGGAAAAAAATGAAATCCAGCTGTTCTTTGTCAGGTATTAATTGTGATTAAAGGCTGTGAAGTGTCTAGAGTGAGGAGAACATAGATACACCAGTCTTGAACCAGACCAGATGTTCAAATCAGTGGGGCAAGCTTGCCGATGTTGATCATTCTGGATGTTTCTTCGTCCTTCAACAAAGACCACCCCCAGAGAAGACTATGTTGGGAATCGTGGGACCACCAACAATAAAAGCTATATAGGACACTGCTAGGGTTATCAACCACCAGATTGTGAGAGATAACTCACCCTGGATAAAAATGAGTGCACTGGAGGGTGAACTCTCTTATCTTCGAAGCCACAGCTCCCCATGTTGCCTACAGAGGACATGCCAATCCTCCAGTGGTAACCTCCTAGTGGTCTCTTGCCTCAAGGGCATTCAGTTCACCTCAACCAGCCAGGGCTTTTTCGGCCCTGGCTACAGTCTGGTGGAACCCTCTGTCAGCTGACGCCAGGGCCCTGTGGGACCTTAGACAGTTCAGCAGGGCTTATGAGATGGCGTGTTCCATCCGGTCTTTGGTTGAGGCCAGCATTGAATCCCTTTATACCAGCTTGGGGTCGTGGTTAAAAGCAGGTGGGTTCTAATCTGGAGAACCGGCTTTGATTCTCCACTCCTCCACCTGAGTGGCAAAGGCTTATCTGGTGAACCAGATGTATTTCCTCACTCCAAGAAGCAAAACAAGGACTGGGTCAGCCAAACCCCAACAAAAACTTGCCACAAATCAAGGAAACTAATACTATAATGATACTATATTGGCTATACTTGTATTAACACATCCAATGAACATATACCAAAAATTATAACAGAAACAAGTTCTTATCATACAGTCCAAGCAAGATCCATAGTGGTTCATTGAAGAATAATATCATGCGCGGTGGGACCTCAGACCACTCACCGCATTACCCAATCATGAAAAGCTGAACTTTTGCTTCTTGCTTTGTATCTACTTGCCTAATTGCTTCCATCCGTATTTCCACACTCCTACATTCCTGCTGGGTGACCTTGGGCTAGTCACAGTTCTCTTTGAACTCTCTCAGCCCCACCTACCTCACAAGGTGTCTGTTATGGGGAGAGGAAGGGAAAGGAGTTTGTAAGTCACCTTGAGTCTCCTTGCAGGAGAGAAAGGTGGGGTATAAATCCAAATTCTTCTTCTTCTACCAACAATAGCTGGTCTCCCTTACCCTGTGTTCTTTCAACCTGTGAGCCCCCTTCTCCCTCCTGACAAACAAAACGCATGACTAAATGGCTGCAGCCCAGGGACATTTGACCCAAATATGTCCCCCTGAGTGGTACACTCCTGAGTAGCAGTGATGGGAGCATATTCTTGTGTGTTGCTTTTTTTTTTTGTAGTTATGATGAATTGTCATCCTGGGAATAATTGTGTTGATGTGAGATGCGGCAGCCAGCTTCTAAAGAGCTGCATCCCACATTCAGGATAAAATTTGAGAAATATACATCAAATTTGATTCACAGTTTCCTGTGATGCGTTCAGCTGAAACAGCAATGTATGTGGTACACTACCTGATCTGAACATGGCTTGGCCTAGGCTTGAAATAAATCATATGCCCCGGACTCCCGTAATTATTTAAGCTAGTACAGAGAGTCTTATTTCTAAGAAGTAAATCACAGTGGCTGTAGAACTCTATTTCCCATCTTGTATATAAGTAAACTGCAGGATCAACTGAGAGGTTGAGTCAATCTGCCATTTATTACCGTGAAACGTGACACCCTATTTTAAGTGCCTTATTCTCTTATGATTTAAACTGAGCACTGCATTTATATCCAAACAATATAGAAACCAGCTTTTTAGTAAGGTTTTTTTTTTTTTACTTTAGCTTTGAGGGATTTGCATTGTTGCAAAGTTTCAGGGTTGTTTCATGGAATGGAGTGGGTAACCAAGGTATGGACAGGAAAACACAAAACATAATTTAGAAGCATGCTGTCCACTGATATTTATTATTTGTTTTGTCTGTTTATTATTTCACATTTTTATCCCACCTTATCCAGAAAGACTCAGGGTGGGTTACAATAATTAAACACCATAAAATAATTAAAAACAACATTGCAATTATAATTGCAAAATGCCTATAACATATTCAACAGATTAATAAATAATGTATAAAATTAGATGGCATTTCAAGGATCAGACCATCTCGTTTCCAAACACCCCCCCCCCGCCCCCCGGTTTAAGAGGCCAAGAGGAGCTGTTGGTACCGGCAAGCTAGTTGGGAAAGGCCTGGTGGAACAACCAGGTTTTGCATGCCCTGCGGAACGAAGACATAAAATGTCACCACTGTAGTTGTTCCCCCCCCCCCAATTTTTCTTTTCTCAATATCTGTCTAAAGGCATCTGCGATGGGATGCAATATCGACCAGTTGTGAGCATGCAGGTGCTGGGTTGAGGTTGTTGCAGTTTAATGTTTCTTTAAGAATATATTTGCTAAAACAGTAATTACATCTTGTGCAATTCAGGACAATTTAATCACCTTAGTATTCAGCAACTGCATTTGATAACAAAGCACCTTCCGTCTAATTTAGGATTCAATGTTAGGCTGTTGTTCAGCTTTTACTAGAGCTGTGTTTGAGTATTCTCCCATGTTGCTTTTTTTTGTGGGGAAAGGGGAGGGTTAAAAACTAGCAAGGAGGCAGAAAAGTTTCCCAAAATAAATCCCACTTGGATGGTGCTAATATTCACCTTTCCTTCATGCCACGGTTTGCCTCATGAATTAGCCACAGTGGAGATTCTAACCCAGTCAGAGATGTTGGAGCAAATGGAATGATGGGAGAATCATGGTATACAGACCATTAGAGTGGCTGCACAGTGATTTGAGGGCAACGTTTTCGAGCTGACCTGTTGCAGTGCCGAGGATGATGTAAGTGCGTAGGTTGTCACAGAAGGAGCACACAAACACTGTTACTTGATAAAATAGCTGGCCCAAGCTTGTTTATTCAGTTGAGGCAGAAGAACCCAAGCCACAACATGAGGACAGATCCTGGCATCAGGCGGTCCTCCTGCCAACCTGATGAACCCCCACTTGGCCTGCCTGTTTGGGGGGTGAACCATGGAGTAGCAACTTCTAGGAGCCCAGATGAGCAATGGCCTCTGAGTGGGCATTCCCTTAATTACTACTTGGGGTCTAGGCTGATAGCCTCCACTTGGGCAGGTAGCATAGGCCAACCACATCCCCGAGGCCCCTTATGGGAACCCCCAGTCATAGGAAGGTCAGTTCACAGACTCAGCCTCCCCTCCAAAGGTTCCATCGCAATGCCCAGAGTGCAAGTTGTGACAAATAAAAAACAGGGGAAAACAAGCATGCAGACAAAACAACATAATGACATTGGGAGAGGTGGGCAGTTTTGAGGAGGAACGGCCACAAAGCAAGCCAAAGGGCTGGGGAGCTCACCTGTTTCAGCCTAGCCAGGTTTCAGACCCCACCTCTGCCTGCTCTTGTTGGAACAGCTTGCCACCCAGTGTGACCTCCAACAATCCTACCCTCAAGGGACCATGTTGCCATCCCTGCCTGGCTGTTCCAACCGCTGCCTCCCGGCACCTTGTCAGGTAAGTCGGGGCTGCATATCCAGCCATGTTGGTTTCTTCATTTACTCAGTTTGTGGCCATTATCATCCGCTTCAGTTTGCATGTTTTGCTATTGCCAGTAATGATAACTTGGTTCCTTTTGTTTCTTCCCTGGGAACTTTTTGTTTCTTTGAAATACAAGCTGGACAGGAGGTGCATTCAACCAACATTATGCAACTATGCCTGCTAAGAGAGAACCTTCCTGTTGTTTCTTTCTAAGGCTTAAATGTGATCTAGTAGCCAGAGCATCAGCCTGGGATTCGAGGCCCGGATTGGAATCCCTACTCTGTCATGGAAGCTCACCAGGAGACTTTGGGCCAATCATGCTCTTTCTCAGCCTAACCAATCTCACTGGGCTGTTGTGAAGCTAAAATTTAGGAGAACCATGTTTGCCACTCTGAGTTCTAAGGGTGAAGAGTGAGATATAAATGAACTAGAGAGAGATGGATGGATAATAGATGGAGACATGGATGGATGGACAGACAGGCTGACAGACGGATAGTACATTTCTATCCCACTCTTCCACCTAAGTGAAAGAGTAGGATAGAAATGTACTATCTGTCTGTCTGTCACCTAAATGGAAGAGTAGCCAACATGGTTCTCTTCAGACAGACAGACAGACAGACAGACAGACAGACAGACAGACAGACAGACACTGTGTATTATAGCACTTACACATGGGCTTTTAAATCATTTGATCGAGACATAAGAAAATACATTGTCATTATTTACAGCTAGTTACAAAAAGTAAATGGGGTAACATCAGCAAGCAAAGAAAATACACAAGGAAGCAATGGGCCAAGATCTAATTTCACGAAAAGACAGCTCAGCCTATTGTAATGGGAGGCTGGTGGTAAACCTGATGCTCATAAATTTAGATTTTATTGAAGTCTAAACTTAAGCTCCCCTCCCCGCCCCAGTTCTAAAGAGCACTCTTGTAGGGAATTCCGGCTTCCTGAGAACAGCTTATCTTTGCCACACTGAGGACTGAGGTGATGACCCCTGAGATTAATTTCATTTTTATGATTATGTCTCCTCCAATTTTACCCTGGCAACCTGGACTTTAATTCCATCAGTTTGGCAAACAATGAAAATGATTTACCTCCTCTGCGGATCTTTTCTTTAAAAGGCAAAGGCAGCCTCCTCAAAAATATGGATGGATCTGTAGGACTCCTCACGTGTGGCAACTGTGCCATTCTTTCAAAGGGATTTGACAGATTCATGGAAGACGGGTATATGAGCACCTCAGGATGCTTTCGTCATTCCACTTTTCAATCTGAAAAAAATCTTCATTTTTATTTTCCTTCTTCCGTGGGCAAACTAAATGTACGAACTACCGGTGCCTGTGTTTTCATAACAATCTGCGTTTCCTCTCACCAATTTTCCCCACTGAATATTTTGTCATCTTCAAGAAAACTTCAAGGAACCACCATTCTCAACATATTAAACATGCATGCAGCACACACCGCACATATAAATATCATATAAATTACATAAACAAACCAACACAATACAAACACGTCAGTAAACACGCTGTGAAAAGCAGAGAATTGAAACCAATGACAAGAAAAGAAACAAACAAGAAGAAGAAGAAGAAGGAGAAGAAGAAAAGAAGGAGAAGAAGAAGAAGAAGAAGAAGAAGAAGATGGATTTATACCCCACCTTTCTCTCCTGCAAGGAGACTCAAGGTGACTTACAAGCTCCTTTCTCTTCCTCTTCCCACAACAGACACCTTGTGAGGTAGGTGAGGCTTAGAGAGTTGTGAGAGAACTTTGACTAGCCCAAGGTCACCCAGCAGGAATGTAAGAGTGCAGAAACACATCTGGTTCACCAGATAAGCCTCTGCCATTCAGGTGGAGGAGTGGGGAATCAAACCTGGTTCTCCAGATTAGAATCCACCTGCTCTTAACCGCTATGCCATGCTGGCTGTGTATGTATGTATGTGTATGCATGTAAGCGTGTGTATACACACTCACACACAAACAAATGGATTTAAAAATAAATGAAATAGCAAATAACCAATCATCTCTAATTGGTACCATCTCCAAATCTGCAAAAGGGATATTTTCGCCAGAACAGGAATAGAAAGCTGCACTTGTCAGAAGACACACACGCCCACTCCCGCACGCGGAGGATCAGCTACCTACACCTGCCTACCGAAACGATGATATATTGGACTCTGGTTATGCTTGTGGGAGGCTTATAGCAGGTGAGTCATTACATCACCGCATTCCTCATCTGGATCCCTTTTGATGTTTCCCCATGATGGATAGAATGTGTAGAGTTTATGAAAGAAGCAATTAAGTGGGCGGTGCCCTTGGATGAGGATGATATTTAAAAAGTATGCTCGTTTTCTGCAGTGATGGTACTATAATTATTCAGATAGACCCCTCCCCCAAGGCCTGAATGCAGACACTTGAAAAACAACCCAGTATTGCTGCTCTTTGGCTGGTGGGATGGTGTCTTTCTCTCCCTTGTGACCTGGCGGTAATGAATCGGAGGAATTGAAATGACTGTTATCTGCTGGGGTAGAATGAAGTCGTCTTTGGTGACAGTTTGTTAGAATTGTTTTGCAAGATTGCTAAACAGAGCTGCACCCCTTGAAGGAAAACTCTGCCGAGGGCTGCGATCTTTGTCTATTTCAAATATCTCCATTTTGATTTGATTTCTCCCTCATGGGAAATGAACCCAAGCGTTTCTTTGGGCACCCGTTTCTTTTTCCCTCCTGCGGAGTGGTTCCTGAGAGGCAGTGTGGTATAGTGGTTAAGAGCAGTAGACTCTAATCTGGAGAACCAGGTTCCATTCCCCACTCCTCTACAGCTGAGTGACCTTGGGCCACGCACAGTTCTCTCTGAACTCACTTAGCCTGCTCAGACAACGGTGATGGCAAACTACCTCCGAATGTCTCTTGCCTTTGAAACCCTTTGCCGTAAGTCAGCTATGGGATGATAACACTTTGCCCCACCACAATGAGTGGTTCCTATTCAAGCAAAGATAATTCCCAAGGTATATGTTGTTGTTGTTATTCGCCATCAGCAGATTTAAGTGTAGGTTTTAGTATTGCAATTAACTTATCGGAATGTTTTATTGTATCGTTGTGTTTTAAATTTCTGTAAGCCGCCCTGAGTCTGAATTTGGCTAGGAATGGGCATGTAAATTTAATATGGAGAATAGGGGTGCAAATTTAATAAAGTAAAAGTAAAAATAAATAGATCAACAAGAAACACAGCTTCAGGTGGGATGGGGCCCTGGGATCATCTCTTGCTGATAGAGCAGCCAAGAGAGGTGTTGGAGACATATGATGGGAGTCTCTCCCCACAGCTCTAATGTTTCTGCAGCTGTTGCGGCTGTCCTTATGGGGGCGGGCCCAAGGCTGTAACAAACAGCGTCTCCAGGCAGTGTGAACTCAAACAGCACGACTTGTTTCTGGTAGGATAGGCTACTCACCTGGGCCACATAGACCATGCCGTTGTTGCGCAAAATCATGCTTGTGAGATATCTGTGGGGCAGCTTTGAAGGGGCTTATATCTGCCAGTCATCAAAGACCGATGATTGCCATATGGAAAGTTGAGACGGCGTGCATGTGTTGTGTGGATTATCCCAGTGAAACTCCATGGGTAGGCCTTGTCTTTCAACAGCTCAACAGCAAATTTATAGTGGAGTCAGTTCACACATTCAGCTGCCAGTCGTCAAGTGTACAGGGGTGATGTCACTGACAGTCTCAGTCCTTTAGTGCAGAATACAATCTCCCTGGTGAGATGTAACATCATGCCATCTTCCCTGAGATTTGGTAGGGAGATGCAAATACCACGCCATGAAAGGCTTTGCATTTGTAATATGAATTGTGAAGAGTCACTTTATCATATCCTTCACCATTCTCCTTTATATAATGC
Organism: Sphaerodactylus townsendi; assembly: GCF_021028975.2. Taxonomy (NCBI): domain Eukaryota; kingdom Metazoa; phylum Chordata; class Lepidosauria; order Squamata; family Sphaerodactylidae; genus Sphaerodactylus; species Sphaerodactylus townsendi. The sequence goes on from NC_059438.1 coordinate 14,385,427, forward strand.
AGCTAGGGGGAAGTTCCTGGCACCTTTGTTGATTGATAACAGCATTCTAACAGACCAACAGAAAACCCTCTTCCTTCTGGACAAGGGCTCAAGAGAAGTCTTAGAGTTGACTGCCAGGTTCCTCTGTATTGGAATTGCAGGGCGTTCTTAAGGTAACCTTTGAAACATTTTATTCAGTTTTCCATCTATCATTTCAGAGGTTTTTTTAATATGTATAGAGAGATTCCTATTTTGTTATATGCTCTTTTATAAATTTCTATCTTATGTATTATTGTTATTATTTGAATGCCATTAAAGGTTTCAGTTCAATTCAGTTCAATACAAATTTGCCTAGCTTGTGATGCTCAGATGCGTTACAGATCGAACATCATTTCCTGGCTAATTCTTATACTCTGGGAATGCAAAATGAGATTCTGCACTTAGACAGAATGCGCTTTCAATTTAAGTCTCTCTCTTTTTTGCCTATGGACACGAATGAGAGCTCAGAACTTGACCTAAAGGTACACTCCACATATGGAGTCACTTTAGATTGTTTCGAGCATTCTCCACTGATGCTCATAGTTGCTGAGAAATGATCGATCCAAGTGAAAGTGGAGCTCCCTTTACAAGTCTGTAGTAATCCAGTGTCAGAGGCGTAGCAAGGGAAAATGGCGCCCAGGGCCATTTTGCACCCTGACCCCACAGGCACCATCTTCTCCTCCCCCACACCAACTCGGACAAGTTGGTGTGAGGGAGGAGGGGTGTGGGGGACAATTTTGCATGCTCCCAAGGGCACCATCCCCTCCTTCACGCACCAACTCAGATGAGATGAGTCCACATGGGGGAGGCGTGGGGGGCAAAGTCGCCCCCACACAGCACACCCCTCCTCCCCCGGACTGACCCAGGAGCCGAGTTGGTGCAGGGGAGGAGGGGTGTGGGGGCGATTTTGACTCCACATGTCCCCGTGGGTGCTCCACCCCGTCCAGTAGCATGCGTGATATACGTTTGTGAACTGATCTTTGCATGTGTGTTTTTAAATGGAAAAAAGCACTATTTTCAAAAAGACAACAAGATTCGTGTTATGTTACCATGAACAGTTAGAAAAATGGGCTGAGATCTGAGAGGGCACAGCTCTTCCATCAGAAGCTGAATAAATGCTGTTTTAGAAAGCAAAACGTTTCTTTCTCAGAGCAAAGGCTTGCTCATAAATGATTCATTTTGGCAGTCGAGGAAATCACCTTTCCAGCTCCCAACCTACAGGAAAGAGTTTTATCAGAATCCTACTTAAACTGCAGGGCAAGTAGCCAGCTGGCGACGAGACACAGAAAGTCTGATGGCCCCGTGCCAGTTTGCGAGGCCATATTTGGTTTTCAAACGCTAGGCGTTGTGGGTACAGGAGTCATGCCCCTTGATCATTTATTCATTTTCTTTTTATTCTATTTTTTTTGCAGAAAGCTGGTTTCAGAGTGAGCAAGATAGCACAGCCTAAAGAGCACAGCCTCATAATACTTGTTTTCAGATGGTACAGTTTTCCAAGCTGAGAGTTCAGAATAAAACATGTCTTGTGGAAGGCTTTCACTGCCGGAATCACTAAGGTGTTGTGGGTTTTCCGCATTGTATGGCTGTGTTCCAGTAGCAGTACCATCAGATCCTTAGGCTTGGTCAATACCTAGAAATTTGGTAAAATTCGGATTCAGATTTTTTTTGAGCATAAAATTATCTGGATGCCTGAATAAGACAAATGACATATTTGGATATACACGAATATTCGGGTATACATGAAAAATTCAGGTTCGTTTGTGTGTGTTTTGTTTTTAGTGTTTTTTCAGTTTTTGGCCTGCAGGGGTGCAATTTTTAGGCTAGCAGCACCAACATTTCGGGGATTTTTCAGGAGACCCTCTTGATGATACCACCCAGGTTTGGTGAGGTTTGATTTGGGGGGGGCAAAGTTATGGACCCCAAAGGGGGTGCCCCATCCCCATTGTTTCCAATGGGAGCTAATAGGAGATGGGGGCTACCCTTTTGAGGGTCCATAACTTTGCCCCCCCCCCAAACCAAACCTCACCAAACTTGGGTGGTATCATCAGGACAGTCTCTGTATGATACCCTAAAATTTAGGTGCCGCTAGCTTTAAAACACCAAAGAATACCCAAAAAAGCCCAAATACCTTGAATTCAGATTCGTTAATATTCGGGCAGAACATATTCGGTTAATTTTCACCCAAATATGCCCGAATTCACCAAGATTCAGGCCGAATCTGGTATTTGTTGCATCTGAATCTCCAAGCCTACTGAAGATGCCAGCCACAGATGCAGGCAAACCGTCAGGAGAAAATGCTACTGGAACACGGCCATACAGCCCGGAAAACCCACAAAACCCAAAAACAAGTCTATTGAGCATGCAACAAACATAGCCTTTCTAACCTTGACCGCTATTCATATTCTTCCCTTGCCTGTAAATATCATAAAATTAATTAAATTACCTACACAGCACCTGCATCCAGCCACCCCATATGATCACATTTACTTCATGTTACCGGTGTCAGCTGTGCAGATGCTGAAGCCAAGGGATGCTTCGTGCGAGCCTTCCGATGCTAAACAGGGTGTTTAGTTATACATGAGTTTCATGCGGAGAAAAATCTCAGGTGACAGGCAAAGATACTTCAGGGCATTAATCCCAATATAGAAACATGCCATATACTGACAAACATATCCAAGCTTAAGTAATTAAATCTCTTTTTGAAGACACTCCATGATAAGGAGTAAGTGTCCTGGGCAGATTAAATTTCTTTTCCCCTCATGTGCCACCATTGAGTGGTGCCCCTGTGGAAGCTCAGTGGTTCCTTCCTCTCTCCCTCCCCCTTCCTCTCTCTATTATTATTAGCCCTTTGGGGACTGCTTTTCAGAGTTTATGATACAATGATTATTTTAAAAAGCAGATCCTGTTTTTCGCAGCCTTTCAAATACAAATCTAGATCCTCCCTTTATGCATTTTCCACATTATAGGCAGTTATTTAATCTTGTTATCCTATTTTCCCTCTCTGAAGTACATCCAGCTCTTAAGAGAATGAGAATCTATATTTACCCCTCATTTAAGCTCTTGCGGCGTCCTGGTTTTCAAGCAGCACCTGAAAATACTCACTGAAACAGGAAAATTCTGGCTGGTTCCTGAAAATTCTCACTGAAGCAGGAAAATTCTGGCTGGTTCCTGAAAATTCTCACTGAAACAGGAAAATTCTGGCTGGTTCCTGAAAATTCTCACTGAAGCGGTTCAGAGAATTGACATATTTTTATTTATTTATTTATTTATTTATTTATTTATTTATTTATTTATTTATTTATTTATTTTTCCACTTATATACCACCCTCCCCTGGATATCATGGGTACCCATCAGAGATATTGATGAAATAACGATGGGTCAGTTTCTACAGATCTGTAAGATATTGGATCCCCTGACCTGGATATCCTAGGCATCAGATCTTGGAAGCTCAACAGGCTCATTGCTGGTTAGCACTTGGACAGTAGACTGCCAAGGAAGTCCAAGGTTGTTATGAAGAAGAAAAAGAGGAAGTTGGATTGATACCACACCTTTCTGTTCTGTAAGGAGACTCAAGATGGCTTACAAGCTCCTTTCCCTTCCTCTCCCCACAACAGACACCTTGTGTAGTAGGTGGGGCTGAGAGAGTTCTGAAGAGACTCCTTACAGGAAAGAAAGGTGGGGTATAAATCCAAACTCCTCCTCCTCCTCTTCTCCGTCTTCTTCTGTTCTGTGAGCAGAATTGCCTACCAAGAGAGGGAAGAAACCTTAGGATTCATGCCACTGAGTTTGATGCATGAACTGACATGCTGAAAGTTGAAGACTGCACAGGTGCAAAGGCAATACATACACTCAAAACATTGCTATGTTTAAATGCTTGATGCATTTGACTTGCTGGCTTTTGTGGGTTTTCTGGACTATGTGGCCAGTGCTCCAAACATAGATGTGGGTGAAATGTTAGGATCAAAGACTACCAGACCACAGTCACGTAGCCCAGAAAACCCACAACAGCCAGTTGATTCCAATCATGAAAGTCTTGGACAATATGTATGACTTGCCCTTGATGACCTTGTATATGTCAAAGGCCAGCAATCCAATACATTATGAATATGCACTGACCGTGCCTGCCCAGTCTACTGTCATGATGAATGGCTCAAATTATGCAAAGTATATGTAAAACATGTCTCATTTTCAGCGGTGAACAAATCATCTGTATGATCCTCTAGGAGGCATGAGAGCCAGAGGTTATGAGCAGGTGGACTCTAATCTGGAGATCCATGTTTAATTCCCCACTGTGCCACATAAGTGGCAGACTCTTATCCGGTGAACTGGATTTGTTTCCCCACTTTGACATTCCTGCTGGGTGACCTTGGGCTAGTCACAGTTCTTTGGAACTCTCTCAGCTCCATCTGCCTCACAAGGTGTCTGTTGTGGGTAGAGGAAGAGAAAAGGAGTTTGTAAGTTGTTTTGGGTCTCTTTACAAGAGAAAAAGAGGGGTATAAATCCAAGCCCTTCTCCTTCAAGAGAAATGGGCACTGCGAGCTTTTATGTTTCATTTTGGAAGGCTTGTTTGCCAAAATCAAACAATCTCAGCTTTGTGGTCAGCAGTACAATCTCTGTATATCATAACCATTCCAGAGTTGAAGTGGGACAAAATATCAATGTGTTTGCAATTGTTTTTCATACTTTAATGAAATCACTTAAGATTTTAAGAAGCTTAGAGATTAAGAGTCCCATATCTTGAAATCCTTTCGTCTTAATCTAAGGTTTCTTAATCAAACATTACAGTGTTGCAAATGTAGGCTGCACAGTTGTCTGGGCACCGTTTCAGGAAAAACAGCTTTCAGGGCCCATCTGAACTACCTTCTGTTCAGGAACTTCAGCCAACTATATAAGATGCTGGTGGATTCATGAATGGATCTTGCCAGAGGTTTTTTAAAAGGGAAAAGCAGCTGAATGAGTGCCCTACTTGGATCATGGCCATGGTGGGTGGATGGGGCCATGGCTCAGTGACAAAACAACTGATTCACATATCCAAGGTCCCAAGTTTGATTCCTGCCTTCTCCAGTAAGCCAATGTGGTGTAGTGGTTAAGAGCAGTGGACTCAGATCTGGAGAACTGGGTTTGATTCCCTACTTCTCCACATGAAGCCTGCTAGGGGCCTTTGGGCTAGTCACAGTTCTGTCTGAATTATCTCGGCCCCGCCTACCTCACAAGGTGTCTGTTGTGGGGAGAGGAAGGGAAGGAGTTTGGAAGTCACTTTGAGACTCCTTACAGTTGAGAAAAGCAGGGTATAAATCCAAAACTCTTCTCTTCAGTTAAAAGGCTCAGGTGGTAGGTGACGTGAAAAACTTCTTCCTGACGCCTCTCCCAGGAAACCTGCTGCCAGTTGGGGTGGGCATCTGTGATGCTGACAGTCTTAGTAAAATACAGCTCTATGCAGTGGTGGGATCCAAATATTTTAGTAACAGGTTCCCTCGCCAGCCCCCTCTCAGCAAAGGAGGCAGAGGCGTAACTAGGCAAACCTGGGCCCTGGGCAAAAACTGAGTTGGATGCCCCCCCCATGGGCAGCCACCCCACCACGACCCCCCAAAATTGTTTTTGCACCAGGTCATTTCTAAATCATCATCCCATTATAGAAAATGCCCCAACTCACAAATCTGAACACAGGAATGGTGAAACACACAGGTTCTTTGACAGAGACTGGTGAGATAAAAGGTACAAAAGGCTGAGAATCAATGAATTGCAGGACCTGAAAGGGATTAACCCAGTTCAGGGAGTTACATTATTAGTCGCAATTGCTATATGGAACCTTCACGTTCAAAAGCAGTATGCTTCTCGGGGAGGCGAGGGCACGGAGATGGAAAAGAGGACCCAATTAGTAACCCCCTCTCGGCACACACAAATAATTAGTAACCCACTCTGGGGAACTGGTGAGAACCTGCTGGATCCCACCTCTGGCTCTATGTATCCATACTTGTGTATGGGTGGAAAGAGAGCCCAGTAAGTCTTTCCACCAGCAGCTTTAATGAAGAAACCCGGTGGCATTCTCCCAGCCCAGCTCTTAGGAAACCTGCAAGGGACTGTGGGAAAGAAAACAAGAGATGGACAGATGGAAGCACCTTCTTCGGAATCTTCAATTGGAAGCAACAGCTTCATATTACTTCACAGTTAGGCCAGACCTGAGCACAAGCCAAAAAGAATAATTTATCTGCAATTATATCATTGAATGGAACAAGAGTTTGGAAGTTCTCACATTTCCTCCAGGCTGGTTCAGAAGTTCACCGTTGTTTTCTTGCCCAAGTATATTTCTTTGAATGGCCGTTGCACAGGGGAGATTGTGAGGAATCAGGCCCGGCAGAGATTTGCAGTCATTCCTGGCTGCTTTGAAAATATTATTAAAAGCATTGATCTTCTTAGTGATTCAAATAATCTTGATAACCATATTAAATTTAATCTCCTGATTTAGACAAGGGATGCGTAGGTTGGCGTCACTTCCATGGCTTAATTTTTTTTTGTCCAGTTGGTTCCAAAAACAATACGTGGGAAGGAGAAAATTGGTATTGATCTCACGTAAGCAACGGGATTATTTGCAAAGAGCCCGATTTCATAACATTATCCCTTGAAAACAATTATGATTTGAGATACAGCTTATGAAGCTGTCTTGCTACCCAATCACGTTACTGGTGCCTCTAGCTCCATCTTGTTTACTCTGACTGCAAACAGCAATCTGGGATCCCAGAATCAGAAGGGTCTTTCTCAACATCTTCACCTTTGAGATCCTTGAAGAGGAAATAGTACAGATTGAGCCTGGGACCATCAGCATTCGCCTCTCATATAGAAAACTTCTTACAGGAATAAAGGCTGGGGATTGGATGCAGGCTCAGTTTTCCCCTGACAAAAACTTTCCACCTAATAATATTTCCGTCTTCAAGGTATTGGTGTTAACCTTTAAGGGCACTTCACAGCGATGGGTTCAGGGGACCATTTCGTACCTCAGGGACCGTCTGGCCCCATATGTCCCACGTCGGTCTCTGCGCTCGGCAGAGGCCAATTTACTGGAGATCCCCGCCCCCTCTATGATGCGGCTGGCCTCCACTAGGGCCAGGGCTTTTACAGCCCTGGCCCCTGCCTGGTGGAATGCTCTTCCTCCAGCTGTCCGGGCCCTGCGGGACCTAAACGAGTTCCGCAGGGCCTGTAAGACCGAGTTATTCCGCCGGGCTTTCGGGGAGGCCGGCTGCTGATAGGTGCCCATTAACAACTGAGATCTGCTGTTCCCCTCTCAGAGGAGTTGGAGGAGTTAATGGTTGAACGCCATCTGTTTTAAATGATTATGAATTTGGAGCGCTGCATTTTAACTGGTATTAATTTTTAGCATTTTATCCTGTTTATCCACTTGTTTGTATTTATGTTGTAAACCGCCCCTGAGCCCTTTGGGGGAGGGCGGTATAAAAATGGAATAAATAAATAAATAAATAAATAAATAAATAAATAAATAAATAAATAATTTTCCACTTGCAGAGCTCCAGAACTTTCCAGGACCGTATAGCAGCCCAGTGATCTCCCCTGGGGCGCAAGACCCTTAGGAATGGCATGAGTGGCCCTTGTGAGGGCACAAAGGTAAATAAATAAAATCAAGGTTCACAGCAAGTAAGGGGAACTGGCAGAAATTAGACCTCCTCTTCTGTTAGCCGAAAATTCAGTCTGTATGCAACCCCACATCCTACCCTGCTGTCCCTATGTTCTACCTGCAGAGAATGTTTACATACAAAAGCATGAACATAGGATTGTAAGAGGGGCTCTGCTAGAGCAGACCAGCAGTCCGCCTACTCCAGCATCCACTTTTCTATGATGGAAACCTACAATGGACAACCAGTTACCGTGGAGAGCCAACAAACTAGACATTCCATCAAACATTCCGTCAAGCAATTTCATGAAGTTGTTAAAGAGTATAGGGAGGCGAGGTGGACAGATAGTTTCGGTTAGTCGCGCAGGAAATAACAACTTGTGATTTTTTTAAAAAACACACAATACACATGGCATGGTTGTTGATCCAAGCTCCTGGTCCCCGATCCACCAATTTCAAATCCAGTATCTATTTGTTTGGCCAAAACAAAATCTGCGAACAGCAAAAAAAGCTCTTGTTGCCCTGAATCCAATTGTCCCAAGATAAATATATTAAAAAGTGGAAGATGGATGAGAAGTGAATGGACAACTTTAGCCTTTCCCAAGTATTTCGTCTTTTTGAAAAGAAAGAAAGAAAACAATGGCAATGGGAAACTTTAAACTCCAAAGACGCCAAAGTTCTTTCGGTGCTAATTGTGTTTCGGTTTTCAGAAACAGATGGAATTTTTGTGACTCTCTGTTGGCTCCCCTGTATTAGGTGAAAGGAACCAGAGAATGTTTTCCTTTTTTGAAAAAAAAAAATAAGAGGCTCTCCTGTAAAGAAATCAGGAAACAATAGCCAGCTGTCACGGCAAGCTGATGTCTACCTTTGATCAGCCAAATGAATCTTGCAGGCATTTCTTATAAAAAGGAGATTGCTTATCGATCTATATCAAAATATGCATGCTAATCCCAAGGAGCAGAGAGTATTTTCAAGTGGAGTTAATAATCTGATTGCTGTCCTGTCTTGTGCAATTCACTGAACTCAGAGTTCTAATCAGTCCTGGGGTCTCGCAGTCAAATGCACTTTGCCGTTTAAATTTGGATGGGTGACACTGATTGAGGAGTCCTTGTAAAAGGGTTGACAAATCAAATTGTTTGTTCCAGTAGTGTTTTGCCAGAGATCAAGTCCAAAGTAATAAGCAGTGAATTTGTTCATTACCAGCCGGGTGAAGGGAATGATAAAATTCACCTGCATCATTATCACAAGCCCCAGCATCAATAAAAAGCAAAAGATATGCTTTACTGGAGGGGGGGGGGAAGGGGGAAAACCAAATGCATGTTTTGCTCAAACTGACTCCTAAGGATCTGATGCAAACTCGGGATATAGAAAAATTAAGGCGCTCTGGTCACGAGGGAGGTCAGGCAGGCAGCCCTTCCGATTTGAAAGCCCGGATGGAGTTGCCAAGAAAAGAGTTGAAACGAGGAAAGCAGCTGTAAAAAAGGCAAGAATCTTCAAGTTTTATTTTTAGAGCTGACTAAGTCTTATGAGACATCATCCGCCAGAAAAGAAATATGACATATCTGATAGTCATATAATAGTTTATTTTTTCCCTGATCACCTTTACATTCACAAAAACTGATTCATTTTGTCTGAGTTATATAAAATTATTTGAGTGGCATGTTTTTCTACACAGGTGTGTGGGGGCAGATATGTGACAGAAAGACTGTGCGATATGGTGAGCAGGTTAGCTGGCCTAGGACTGTAGGGCTGCCAGCGAACAGGACTACAGAGATCACTTTCCTTGGTGAAAACGGGTCCTTTGGAGGGTGGATTCTATGGCATTATATCCTGCCAAGGTCCCTGTCTTCCCCAAACCTTGCCTCTTCAGTAAGGTGACCAGATGGTCTGCCTCTTTGTGATCCGGAGACTGAGGACGCTGACGCAGGAGCATACCGCGGGCTTTTGCGGGCTTCGGCTTCGTTTGTCGCCCTGTGCACAGAGCCGGCAGCGACGGCAAGCCCCAGAAGGCCCATGAGCTCCTGCGGCCGGGCGCACGGGAGGCTGCCGCACTGCCTTGCACCCCCAAGGCAGTGCAGCAGCCTTCCCACAATCGGGACAATTTGTAGAACCCGCGGGACGCGGGACAAATTGTCCAAAGGTGGGACGGTCCCACCAAAAGCGGGACGGCTGGTCAGCCTACTCTTCAGGCTCCATCTTCAGGAATTTCCCAACCCAGAGTTGGCAGCCCTACTCTTTTGACACAGAATTTAATTACTATAATTTAGAACATAAAAAGAGCCTTACTGGATCAGACTAGTGGGCTATCTAGTCCCATAACTTGGCTCATGCAATGGCCAAATAGCTCCTCTGGAGATCTAACAACAGGGCATTGAGGCCAAGGCCTTTCCCTGATGTTGCCTCTTGGCATTGGTATTCAGAAGCTTACATATTGTGGATTAGGGTTGCCTGCCCTTACCCTTAGGGTTGCCTGCTTTGGGAACCCTCCCCATACTGCCAGCACTTAGCAGCAAACTGAGGTTTAGGCCTCTGTTGCTTGCAAAGCATCATCACTTCTGTTAAACACTGGATGTGACATCATCACGTTTCCAACTACATGTGGACACTCTGGTATTTGAGTAAAAACTCTGTTGTAAAAAGTGGCTTCTATCATAGAGTTTTTGCCCAAATACCAGAGTGTTCCCACATTGCAAGTAATGTAATTACATCGTTTCTAGTGTACTTTGGGAGTGACATTGATCTTTCTTTCTTTCTTTCTTTCTTTCTTTCTTTCTTTCTTTCTTTCTTTCTTTCTTTCTTTCTTTCTTTCTTTCTTTCTTTCTTTCTTTCTTTCTTTCTTTCTTTCTTTCTTCTTATGACTACGATCTTGGCCACTAACAATTCTATCAACAAAACAACAATAATAAATACATCTATAACAGCTAGGACATTGTGTTGCCCAGATCTAATTATCAGATTTGATTACATGGGGGGAGTATTATCATTGCTTCTAGCCAAGAGGGTCTGTAGCGTAAAATGAACTGGAAAGCTAACCAGATCCTTTAGAAAGGGAGACACAAACATGGTTCTATGCCTATTAAATTTTGGACAGTGCAATAGACAACAGGGCAGTGTGCCACGGCTCTTTGTCTCACTGCTGTAAAGTCTATCAAAAAATGAAATCCTCCCAAGGCAGCCAAAAAAAAAATCTGCCAGTGGGATTGGATTAAAGTGAACCAACATGAAGGCTCATCAGTATTTGGGAACAATCAAGTAATCAAGATAGGCTGGACTGGAGTTCGGATGTGCTGCTGGCAACAGAGGCCTAGGCCTCAGTTTGCTGCTGGTCAGTCTCCCCCAATGCCCACCTCCACTGGTTGCCAGGGCAACCCTACTGTGAACATGAAGATTCCTTTTAGCCACCATGGCTGGTTGTCACTGACAGACCTATCCTCAATCCTTTGTTCTCACCTTGAGGAGAAACTGTCCTTTCCTGATTTCTAAGAACTGAGTTTTTTTCAAGTGAAAAGGAAGAGATAGTGTCAAGGATGGTAGCCAAGGATAACCTTCTCCTCCTCAGACTGTGTGAGGGATGGGAACCAGCTCTAGGGTGATTTTCACTGCTTCAGCCTGTGGAAAGGGAACACAGATGAAGCTACCTAATAGAAAATCAGACCATTTATCCCTCTAAGTCAATGTTGCCTATTCAGACTGGCAGTGGCTCTCTGGGCTCTCAAGTGAAAGTCTTTCCCGTCACTTATTGCATGGCCTTTTTAACTGGAGATGCTGGGAATTGAACCTGGGATCATCTGCACCCAGAGGCGTAGCTAGGGGAAATGGAGCCCTGTGCAAAATCGGCGTTTTGCTGCCCTCCCATGTTTGTTTGTGTTTTTTGGTGTTTTTTCAGTTTTTAGCCTGCAGGGGGCGCAGTTTTTAGGCTAGCAGCATCAAAATTTCAGGGTATCTTTAGGAGACTCTCCTGATGATACCCCCTGTCCTGTGGTAGCTACACCACTGTCTTCATGCCAAGCAAATGCTCTACCGCCAAGCCATGGACATCAGCATGATTCTAAACTCTCCAGAGTCACAGTGTAGCTTCAGGGAAACTGCCGAAACTGCTGCCTTGGACCAAGATGGATCTGAGTTCACATTCTGTTTCTCCATCTTGGTTCAAGATATTCTCTTGCTGTGATCCTAAAGACTTCATTTGCTTTTCAAGATCTTTGTAGTACCCCTTTTTCCTCAATCACCCCCGTTTTTCAGCAGTTCAGGGCCTGTGAGAATCAAACTGCATCCCACACACAATTCTTTTATGAAGGGGAGAGGGGAGAGAAATATGTAAACTCTCTAACCCTTCCAGAATATGTTTCCAAACCGCACAAGCCATCTGGCCCTCCAGAAGGCCTGCTGTTCTTTTCATGTTTGGAGGGATAGTTTGATAACAAACTTGTCTAATAAATATAGAGCTGAAAGACAACAGAGAAATGCTGCTTGCTGTCTTCTGACATTTTTGATGTTTTCCTAATTTATAACATTAAAAATGGTTCCAACAGATGGGCTTTAATATATTCTCCTGTACAAACATGTGGCTTAAGTTGTGTACAATATCGGCTCTCTTCAGAGACGTCGGCTCCAACGGATGTCATTTGGTTCGCTCGCACTAAGCTTTTTCAGGAACTGTGTTAACTGTTTGCGAGGGTTTTTTTATTGATGTGTGCCAACTTTCCTCTGTGTTCCTCAATGTTAATTCACACAGTTTTCTAGGTCCACACTGGGAAGTACTTTGGGGTAGACTTCAAACCGTGTTGGCACCCTGGTCTGTTGACCCACTGGATGTTTTCAGTCATTGCCTCTTATTTGATCATGGGCAAACACCCCACAAAGCTAAGAACATTGCTGAATAAACGACAAATGATCTATTTTCCTTTAATGGTGGCCTCATTTGTGTTGCAAACCTCCAGGTAAGGCCAGGAAATCTCTTGAAATTGCCACAGATTCTGTGCTTAGTATTTATCTAATGACTCAGAAATGTTTCCATGTCTAAGCAAAGGTCACCCACTAGATAGCAGCAAGTGCTATGAACAGTGTACTGTTTGTAGGGGGCGGAATCTCTGGCTATGTTCCCTACTAGCAAGTCATGATGATCTGAAGGTACCAATCCATATCTGCCGTGACAATGGCTAAATTTCAAATTTTGAACACAAGATTCAAATCCAACAGCACCTTAAGGACCAACACAGTGTTGAGGATACAAGCTTCCAAGGGTTAAATTTCTTTTGTCCTGTGTCAGATCAACATGGCTGTAAGTGTTAAGTGCCATCAAGTTGCTTCTGACTCATGGTGGCCCTTTGAATCATTGTCATCCAAAATGTCCTGTTGTTAACAGCCTTGCTCAAGTTTATTGGGTCCCGCTGTTTATTGGGTCCCTTAACATCATTGGGACCCATTTCTTTTCTAGGGAGGGTTGTATATGGGTTTCGAGGGTTCCTATTTTAGAACATAATTGTTTTAAATTGTATGTTTTATATATAATTTTATGCTGTTCACCGCCCTGAGCCCTTCGGGGATAGGGCGGTATATTAAATTTAATAAATAAATAAATAAATAAATAAATAAATAAATAAATAAATAAATAAATAAAAAGTCTTGCAAACTGAGGGCCATGGCTTCCTTTAGGGCATCAATCCATCTCATGTTGGGTCTTCCTAAATTCCTGCTCCCATTAACTTTCCTCACATTGTTATATTTTCCAGTGACACTTGTCTTCTCATTGGTCCTTTCGGCACAACACAAATAAAATGTCTCCAGGATGTTAAAGGAAACATTTTGGGGAGGAACACCACACAGGCATCTTCTCTGACCCACCCAAGTCTTTCCTATCTCCCAACCCATAATTTGGTCTTCTCAGAGGGCTGCTGCTATGTGGAACTGTAATCATAATATCCTTTAATTAGTAGTAGAATCAATGGTTTCTTCCATTCATTTTTGTTAGCCTGTGAGGTTTTGTTGTACTTTTTGTATTCATTTGTCAAAGCAATACCCATCTTTAATTACAAGCAGTGCTAGATAGTCAATAATCAATAATATTCAAGGGGAAACCATACTAGGCCATGTTGATTCTGTGCCTTTACAGCACTGAGGACAATCCACTAAAAGCAAGGCATGTTTAAGTTCTATTGATTTGGAGCAGAAAGTTCATCATGTGCTCCAAATCTCTCCCATTGAAATTGACAGGAATTAAAAATGCTTAATCTTGGC